>NC_060274.1:36410262-36710262 GCF_021613505.1 Equus quagga | reverse complement strand
TTGGATGTAAAACAGACGAGTAATGAATGATTCACTTATTTTCTGTAACAGCACGAGCCCCAGATTCTTTCTGTTGGCATAAAATACCTTATTCCCTCGAGATACCACTTTGGCTTTGGTGACTATGGTGACAAAATTTATTCCATCACCCAGAACAGGTCCTGCTACCTAATAAGCACTCAAAGATTTGCTGAATGAATGAATAAGCACTGACGTTTACGTAACTTCAACATGTCTCCCAGGATTACAAACCACCAGCATCTGCCGCCCTTTGCACTTTAGCACATACAAATCTCCTTCCTTAAAGAAACCAACAAACCTAATTTTACAAATAAATCTATATTTTAACAGTTTCTCAATGACATGCTTTTCTGCAAAGAATGTTCTCTTAGAATCCTTTAAGTTCTTGAGACTTTCAAGTGTATATAAAAAAGAATGCTTTGTATATAAGCTTGAGTTTTTCGCTTAACCACCTGGAATGACTTCTTTCCTCACTTGTGGAAATCCTTCCGGCTCATCCGTTTCCTGAAGACCTCCCAGCTTTTCTCCCCTCCTGGATCCCCTGTAATGGTCACTGTCCATGTCTCCTACTTTGTCACTGGCTTGCTCTTAGTTTCAAGCCTTATTCAACCAGGCTGTGTGAATCTTGAAAATACAGGGTACACATTACATGCCTCTTTCATGTCCCTGATACCAAAGCAAATAACAGAGAAATAAAAGAACATATCAAGAATATTTTTGATTATGCGTGTAGTATTTAAGAACGACTCAAGAACTTACGTGAGCCATATTTCTCTGACAAATGGAGAGAATCCCTCTCCTCCTCACCACAACCTCCCTGCTCAAACACAATGGTTTTGATTTTGCAAAAACTTTTTGATTAAGCAAACAGTAAATAAGATGTAAAAATACTGTGTAACACAACGTAGTGTGCCAATGTGTGGTATTATTTCTATTAAAAAACTTCAGTCCATGCTGTCAGGGCATCTATAATGTGAGGAGGATGCCAATGCGCCTGCTGAGCATCACAGAGGTGCTGAGAAACCAGTGACGAACAGAGAAAGACTTAAAATCTGGGTCAGAGCCACAGGTTGTGATCAAGTGTCAACTATCGTGGCAGCAGTAGTACACTACTCCAAATAGAAATGCTTCAGTAATGCACAGACTCTGGGTACTGAGGCTCCGATCCAGCTGGCACTGGGATGGCTAAGATGATGCAAGGTGTGCTGAGTATCTGAGTGTCAGCACACAGGGGACAGAGCTATCTACTGCCATCCAAGAGGGAATCCACACAATTAGACAGAGTGAAAGACCAGCACAGAAGAACCTCTAGTGGTCCCCTGGTCTCTGGGGAATAAAGGGTTATGCAGCATGTCGAAGCAGCAGCACGACTCCCTGACGCACCTGAAGTCAGCCGTGGCTGCGAAGGATTCCATTTCTGTGATGGAGAAGACGCAGAGGAAGCCCTCCCCGCTCCGGAAGTAGTTGTCTCTGATGGCCGCGTAGTCCTCCTGCCCGGCGGTGTCCAAGATGTCAATCTGCACCTCCTCGCCGTCCAGCACCACCTTCTTCCGATAGCTGTCCGCCTTGGTGGGCTCGTAGTCTTCCACAAACTGGGAGAGAGCAAGAACGCGGCCATTTTTAAATCATCTTTACTTTTCAAAACTTCCTACTTCAAAATACAGATTCAAATAAAGTCGCCAAAAGCGTACAGAGAAGTCCCCTGTACTACTCTTCAGGCAGTCCTCCCCAGTGGTAGAAACTACATTAATTTAAACTTTCATTTTGGGAAATTTAGCAGCTTCCTCATTGGCCAAAAGCGAGGGTTGAATTATTAGCTCTGGGGTGTCTACGACTTGAAAACTGTGCCTTTTTTCTTCCTTAAAACAGTATACCTGCAAAAACTGTTACA
This sequence comes from Equus quagga, assembly GCF_021613505.1. Taxonomy (NCBI): domain Eukaryota; kingdom Metazoa; phylum Chordata; class Mammalia; order Perissodactyla; family Equidae; genus Equus; species Equus quagga. Next base: position 36,708,350 of record NC_060274.1, on the reverse strand, counting down.
CATACATTTTATTGAACGTACAAGAACTCCTTTCTACATGACTCTAAGCATAAATTTTCATGTCAGAATTGTGGAAAAAACTTGAAAGTCAGTCAATGTTTAGGTAAGCATTGAAAGTGCTGTTCAATTTTTTCTTTCTCCAAAATGAACCAAGTCAATGCAGTGGCTTATACTACTCAGTAAATGTTAAATCTTGAACTTTGAGATTTCTCCCCAAACTTCTGACTTTTTTTAAATAGTACAATTAAATAACTTTACATTGCCACTTCTATCTTGAATACCATAAATCTGACCTTGATATTTTTGCTCAGTGTATCATTGTTAGCATGTGTGTATGTATAACACATACATTTTGTGTCTTTTTTAAATTAGTTTCTAAAAGTATTTTCATTATCTGATATTTTCTTATATATGTGCTCAATGTCTATATCCCCCTCCTAGAATTTAACTCCTGGGAGCTGGGACCCTGACTCTCCTACTCATTACTGTATCTCCAAAGTGCAGGACAGCGCTGGGTACATGGTAGATGCTCAATAAATAATTATTTTTAAAAATAAACATGGTGTATCTGTAACTGTAAAAGCTACAGAACATTCTATGATATTTACATGCTAATATTTTATAAATATTTATGAATATTTATGATAAATATAAATATTCAGATATATCAGATAATATGAATATTAAATGAATAGTGCATATTTATGAATATTAAATGAAAGCTTAACAATTCATCAAATGTCAGGCATGTGAATATTCTTACTTTTGACCTCCTTATTGTCAAGAAAGGGACTGATTTAAGGATTAGTTTGGAAGAAGACTAGCCAGTAAAATCAATATGGAAATGAGTATGGAAAACAGAATTGAATAGATAAATGAGTAATATCATTTAAAGCACCATTTCATCTCCTCTTGCTACAAATTTTTTATCACACTCATCAACAGGACAACTGATGGATTTAAGAGTTTTGTGTGTGTGAAAGAAATGCTGATGAGCAGGCAACAGAAAGAGACATGGAGAGGTAAAAATCTGCAGTATTTTTTGTCAGAGACCAGGCTTAACACTTGGTTGCTCAACAGAGATCACTCCTCTTGGGCGGGTTGGTTAACCTCTCTGAGGTTCTGTTTGTTTTCTCCTGTGTAAAATGGGGATATCATCACCTACCATGCAGGACTGTTACTGAGGATTAAAAGAAAGAGTAACCATAAAACCATGCTCCTATTGGGAGGAAGAAGAATTGAGGAGAAATGCTTAAACTGGATTACCAACTCTTAAATCACTTAGACTTGCTAATAGTCCTCCAGGGAAAGAACATATTGCTGTAAATAGCCTGAGACCTTAACTCTGGGCAGTCAAGTCTAATATAATTATGTGCACACAAATCTGTATCCTGTCTAGTAATTATATTTAGGGACACAGTCTTTCCTTATTTAATGGGGACTGTGGCGACACGCCAAGCACACAATAACTGACTTTTTCACTGAAGTTATTAAAGGACATCTTATGTATGTTAACCTCAGGTCTCAAATAGGTAATATATCCACCAATTAGGTGCTATTAATTTAAGGTGGGAATCTCTACTAAACACTAAAAATAAAAAAGCCAAAGTTAGATTGCTCAAAAATAGGTACTGTTTCCAGTCTTGCTCTGTTTTTTAAAGCATAAGGTTTTTAAGAACCTTGAGTTCTTCCTTGCTAAATTGAATTATGTACAAATGTTGGCTCTAAATTTAAAAATGGAAAAAAAAAGATTATTAGCTTTCAAGGAATCCATCCAAAATAGCACCAAAACTAAGCTAGAGAAATACTCTCTGAAAGCCCAAACTTTGATATCCATCATCAAAATGGATAGCCATATCCAAAATCAGCACTTACCTCATCATACATGAACTGAAGAGTCAGGGCCGACTTGCCCACACCACCACTGCCCACCATGATGACTTTGTGTAAGGCCAAAGAATTCTGACCCTTGGGCTTATTTGCGGCCATCTTGTGTCACAGAGTTTTCACCAAAGGATTAAGAAGAATCTGAGAAGAATGAAAACATAAGTGATGTTCAGTACGTTCTTCTTCAGAATTCCAGTGTAGGAAAGAGATACGATGTCCTTAGGCTTCAAGATACTAGTTTTCATTCTTTGGTGATTTTAAACAGATGGCAAATGAGTGTGCTCCTTTCGAGGAAGAACCACTTATCAGAGAACATCATGGCAATAAAACAAGTATATGACTCAAGGGCATACCTCTTTTTTCTCTCTTTTTAATTGAAGTATAATTGACATACAATTTCCTAGAGTGTCAGGTGTATATCATAGTGATTTGATATTTGTATACATCACAAAATGATCACCATGGTAAGTTTGGTGACCGTGTGTCACCATACAAAGTTATTACAATGTTATTGACTGTATTTCTCATGCTGTTCACTACATTCCCATGACTTATTTATTTTATAACTGGAAGTTTGAGCAAAGGGCTGAGGACATTTTCTCTTATAAAAGTTAGTTTTCAGTAATGAGCTGTGACTACAAGTGAAAATTTCCCAGTGCAACCACATGCTGACAATAATGGAGTATTAGCTGTATCAGAATACAATCACGCAGATTATGAAAACAGGCTAAATCATCACTTTGTTTTCATATTAACCTATATTAGCAATAATCAAAGAGATGTTTTTTCTAATTCTAGTAATAAACAACTGACCAAAAGAAACACTGCCAATTAAAAGGTGTACTTACTGCCGGTTTACAAAAGAAACCTGATCCCAACAATCTGGGAGCAGAATTGTAAACAGAATCCAATACTGTATACCCCAGCTTCCAAACAGCATGTTACCCGACTGTGTGTGGATCCTGGGGTGGATGGCCATTCTAACTTCAACACCTGGATCTAGCGTGCCCTGACCTTCTTCAGAACGTGCCTTTGTTTACTACATTTACGTGCTCAGCGTGGAAACACCAGATTCCTCCAGAAGCTGTACTGGTGATGTCCACTAATGGCACCAGTTACCTTTGGCCCTGGTCCCAGGCCTTAGAAAAAGAGGTGGTGAGGTCACAACAAACAAGGAGTCTGTGTGGAAGCCCCAGCAAGGAGACTGTGTCACTAGAGGCTCGAAGGGGTTGCATCCCTCCTTCTCAGCATCTCTGACTCATTCCAGTCACAGTAAGGCTTCCCCAAGGTGCACAGGACCACATGCCATCCTGCCCACCTGTCAGTCTTGTGCAAACCTCCCACAGCGCAGCTGCATCAGACCCGCACTGGTCTCCTTCAGCGCGCTTCCCACGCTCTTCTCTGCCTTGGCCTTGGCCGTGCAGTTTCCTCCATTTGGCATCTTCTTCTCCTATCTGGCTAAATCCTCTCAGTTTTTGGGTCTCAGCCTTACCTGAAACTCTCAACCTGAACTAAGGCTCTCCCCTGCTTTGTGCTCTCACATAGGATCTGATTCTTTTCCTTCATAACCATTATCACAGTTGAAGTTGCCTGAGTGTGTTAATTATTTAATATGGGTCTTCTTCCCTATTACACCAGAAGCAACTCGAGTGCAGGGGCCATGTCTATCTGGTTTACTTTACACTTCATGTCACTAACCTGGCTTGGTAAAATCAGCCATTAGGTACCTATGTGTTGAATGCACAAAGAAACAAATGTTTGCAGTCTGACTTAACCTTGGGGGATGCCTTAGGCTGTACTGACATAAAGTAGCTGTTGCTATTAGAGATTCGATCACAAGTCTGGGAAGGACAGTCTGCCGTGGGTCTGTGCCTCACACACTGGCTGTACAGGCCACCCAAGAGCTGGGCACTGCCCAGGCCACACCCAGAAATCATGCCCATATGCCTGTTTGCCTAATACGGAAAAGTCTTCAGAAAGTAAAATCCAATACTCTCGCTATCCATTTAACAGCACGAACACGTTAAACTTCCTTTAAGACTGCTTGCAGTCAACATGGAGTGTAACTGAGGTCAGACCCTACATGCGATTTCTGATCCTGTTCTTATTTGATATCATAAACATTTTCGCAGAAGCAGCTTGGACTGTGAAGCGTATGGTAAAGAATCCACACTTGGAGGCTGGAAGTTCAATTCAACTTAATATCAAGGATTGAGTCCTTCTTTTTCCTGGGTACCAAGGAGATGATCGTTAGATTCTGAATGACTATCACTGCTCAGCAAGAGCGAAAATTAATAGTATACTTCAGATAAGTAACTAAAAGTCTGAAAGATACCAAGTCTAAGCAAGTTTATGAAGCATGCTGTTGCTGGTGTTCATAAATAAATCAGGAAATGGCTTCTTTCTCACTATTGTGATCCTTACTTGCCGGCAATTGTAATCATTTCACGGCTACATAACTACTGTTTTATTTTTAAAACAGTCAGCACCACATGAACTCAGGGTGTTACCAGATCAATTAATACCCTAAGAGCTGTGTGTGTGTGTTTTTAAAGCAAGACATTTAGCAGTTACACCGACTGGGTTAAAACACTCTTCCCTCCAGAACAGCTTGAAATGTAGTCAGTGACTTAGAAATGGAAAAGGCAGAGATTCCCAAAGACATTTTTCCAAACTGGAAACATTCCCTAATAAACATGGGCTGCACATCCATACTTCGAGGGGGCTATCCAGGAAAAGAGGCTCCCACCAAGGAGACACTCTTCTGCCCCCATTTAAAAAATTGGGCATTCCACAACTTAGCTCCCAATTCCTGGTCTAGATGTTGGACCTTCAGACACACACATACGTAAAGAAAATTCCGTCAGCACTCAGGACAATGAAGACAATAAGGGGCACTGAGATAGACAGTGGGGGGAGGGGCTCCTTTAGCAGGACGGCTGAGGATGACTCCTTTGGGGAGGCAGCATTAGGGCTGAGACTGGGATTTTATGAAGGAACCAGACAGCTCTGAGGGAAGAGCATTCCACACACAGGCAACAAGTACAGAGACCTAAGATGGGAGAGGGTCTGGCACCTTCTAGGGACCAAAGAAGGCCCGAGTGGGTAGAGCCTAGCGAGGAACAGGGAGTGTACAGAAGGTGAGACTGAGGCAGGAGAGGCCAAAGCACAAAAAGTATGGAAGGCCAGGAAAGGGGTCTGAATTTTAGTATAACTGTAATGGGAAGCCTCTGGAGAGTTTTTAAGCAGCATGGTGACATAATGCCATTTATGTGTTTGAAAAGATTCCCCTGGCTGGTGTGTGAAGAATGGACAGTTAGAGGTGCAACGGTTGAAAGGAGTCTATTCCACAGTCTATGAAGGGAGGACAGAGGCTTGGGCTACAGAGCAGCAGCACACATGGCAAGAATACCAGATCGCCCACTATAACCAGTACTGGTGTCACTACTAATACCACCCATCCCAGGGACAACAACAACAAAGCTTTACTGAGCACTCACGGAGCACCTATGCATATTAACTTAGTTGGGATCCACATTTCATGTTCGAACAATCCTATGAGGTATGTACTATCCTAACTTCATTTAAACAATGAGAAATCTGGCTCACAGAAATTGACTTGCTCAAGGCTGAGCCAGGACTCAAACTGAGGCAGCCCAGCTCTCCTAACCAACTACATGCTACTTGGGATACTTTTGGACAAACAGCTGACAGGACTCTCTGATCGACTGGATGGGAGAAAACCAGGGTAACTTTTAAAAAATATCTGAATGTGTGGTGGTCCCAATACCTACAATGGAGAGCGACGAGGAGGCAGGGGTCTGGGAAAGAACCCCTAAGCGCTGCCTGGGTGTTGGGTAACTGAGCAATGGGAGTTGCGGAAGAGGAAAGTGGATGTTCTCGTCTGGAGCTCTGGGGTGAGGGGAGAGATGGAGACAAAAATTTGAATGTCAGTTTACAGACGTATTTAAAGTCACAAAACTGGAGGGGCTCACTTGGAGATAAGATGGGGATGGACAAGAGAAGGCAGCAGAGGACAGATCCCCAGACAACTCAACAGTCTAGTTAAGGAGGAGGCGTGGCCACTTAGGAGGAAATCCAGTGACTGTACAGCCACAGAAGCTAGTTAACTGTCAAATCCTGCTGAAAGACCGAGATGAGACATGCTAAGAGACCAAGAGAGAACTGATTGCTAGATTTGGCAAGACGGAGGCTGCTAGCGATCTTGGGAAGACATCTCACCAGAGAGGTAGGAACCACAGCCTGGATGGGTGGGTCAAGGAGAACACAGGAGGTACAGAAAAGGACTTTTACTCTGAAGTCCAGTGGAGAAATGGGGCCACATATGGACAAGGCTTTTTGTTTGGTTGCTTTTTAGTTATTATGAAGGGGTGTTTATACAATAATCGTCTAACAGCAGAAATTAACGATGAAGAGAGGGCGCCTCCAGGAGTAGAGCAGAGGAGTTGAGACCAGGGCACACAGGAGTGAGGACATCTCTTTCTTCGTAATAGGAGGTAAGGTAACGCAAAGAACAGGGGTACAGGTGCAGGCTGCAGACAGATGGGCTATTGCTTATTTAACTGAATCTATATTTCCTCAATGAAGTACCATCACTCAGCAATTCAGTGAGGGAGCTGGAATTCAGAAGCAAGTCTGTCTAGATAGATCAACGGGACAGAATATACAGAACATACGGGAACATAGAGAACAGAAACAGATCCAAATACATACTATAGTTTAGTGTGTAATAAAGGTGGCATTTTAAATGGGGGGCCATGGAGGATAATTTAATAAATGCTATTGGGACAACTGGCCATCTGGGAAAAAATTAAGTTGGCTCCATTCTCCTCACACCAATATAAATTTTAAGTGGGTCAAACATTTAAATGATAAAATGAAATCATGAAAGCACTAGGAAAAAAAAAACTCACAAAAAATTGTTTTATAATTTTAGAATAAAAAAAGGCATAAAGTATTAAATAAAATTGAAGCCATAAAATAACTCTGATAAATTTTACTGCTCAAAACACTTTCTACAGGACACAATCACCTATAAGCAAAGTAAAAAGATAAAGACAAAACTGAGGAAAATATTTGCAATTCATGTCAAAGATAAGAGATAATTTCTCTCTATAAAAAGTTACTATAAACAAGATCAACAACCATAAGAAAATGGGCAAAAAATATGAATAGTCACAGAAAAGGAAATATAAATAGTTCTAATATGCTCAACCTTGCTGATAAGAGAAATACAAAAAATATTATATTGGGACACCACTGTGGTACCCATCAGATTGATAACACTATGTTTGCGATGGTCAGCAAACTACAGCCCCTGGTCTGCTTTATGTGTGGCCTGTGAGCTAAGAATGGTCTTCGGTCTCTTAAGGGTTGCAAACAAAACCAAGAAGCATATGCACCAGAGAACCCCGGGCCGCCGAAGCAGAATGTGTGCACTTAACAACTGTGCCACCTGGCCGGCCCCTAAATTGTTTATTTCTTGTACTCACTTGGCAAAATGTGAAATTAACTACCTTCTTGGCACTTTCTACAAACTAGGATTTGGAGGAATGAATCTGACCTTTAATTAAAATATAACTTCTCCATGTGTGTGCACAAATTCATGTTTTCCCCCGTCAAGTAATGTGATAGGGATCCTTGAATTTCAAATTGTTTGGTTTATTTGGTTCCTTCATTATTTTCTAACTTTTATGGTTCAATTTTTTAAAGTGATGTCCTACAATAATACTACAGAATCAATCTGGTTATGGGTGGGCTTCAAGTTTTCAACCTTACTGTTTTTTTCTGCTTCATCCAGAGACTAGACACCTACACCATGCTGGCAATGTTCATTTAAATTATGAACCACCTGATTTTTTTCTCCCTCCCTTCCTCTTCTTTCTCCCCCACCTTCAAAAAGCACATTGAGTGCCTACCTTGTTATGAAAGGCTCTGTTCTAGGTGCTGCGGACACGGCGCTGAACTCCAGAGGCCTAGGTCCCTGCCCTCATGTTTAGTTAATGGGTACCCATACTGTATTAGTTTCACGTTGCCTCTGTAAGAAATTATCACAAATTTATAGTGGCTTAAAACACCACAAATTTATCATCATCTAGTTCTGGTTGCCAGAAGTCCAAAATGAGCCTTAAGGGGCTAAAATCAAGGTGTCGGCAGGGTGGGTTCCCTCTGGAGGCTCTGGGGGAGAATCTGTGCCTTGCCTCTTCCACTCTACAGACTGGCTTTCCTTGGCCTCTGGCTGCATCCTTACAATCTGTGCTTCTGCAGTCTATTGCTTTCTCTGCTGTAGTCAAAGCTCCCTCTATCAGGAAAAAAAAAAAAAAAAAAAGATAGGGGCCGGCTCCGTGGCCGAGTGGTTAAGTTGGCGTGCTCCGCTGCGGCGGCCCAGGGTTCAGATCCTGGGCGTGGACATGGCACTGCTCGTCAGGCCACGTTCAGGCGGTGTCCCATGCGCCACAACTAGAAGGACCTGTAACTAAGATACACAACTATTTACTGGGGGGTTTGGGGACATAAAGCAGGAAAAAAAAAAAAAAGCTCCCTCTACCTCTCTCTTATGAGGACACTTGTGATTATATTCAAGGCCCACCAGGATAGTCCAGAATAATCTTCCCAACTCAAGATACTTAACTTCGCCGCACCTGCAAAGTCCCTTTCCACAGAAGGCAACAGTCACAGATTCTGGGGATCAGGACAAGAGGATCTGGTCAGAGACATCTCGTTCAGAGTACCACACACGGGAAGTGGGTAAAGGCACTTCAGAACACAAATCTCCAATCCAAATTCTAAATAAGCTCTCCATTTCAAACTTTAATAAGTTTTCTAACAATCAATCTAGTTCTCAATACCCAATAAGGAATACTTTACTAAGTAAGATTTCAAACACTCCTTGCCCACTAAAATAAAAAAAACAATGATTTTTATATTTCCAGTGTTCATTTTCTCTTTTTAGATTTTCACAATAAAGATGCTTATTATTAGGCTTTAGTCTAACAAAAATATTAGCTGGTAAAAGTCCTTGCTGAGAGATTCTTGTTAATAAAGAGATCAAAGGAAGTATTTCCCTCCTCACTAATCTGAAGAGTACGTTAGAGTCTTACCATTACTAAAGCTGAGTTCCTATCCAGTCAGCACAAACCATTACTCATCACAAGTAGGCAGAGGCCAAATCAGTGACTCCCTCGCAAAATGCAAGTATTTCACACAAACAACTCACACATGACACTCCCTGTGCACTTAAGAACATGTGCTCAATGCAAAAACCCAGGAATTCAGGATAAAATGAACAATTTTAGAAGAGTTAGAAGATACTCAACCAAGCAAACAAGATATACAATTTTATTTTGAAAGGGATTTAAAACTATTTAGGTTTATTACCAGGCACAGATAATATCACTGGTGTATTTTTCCAACTATTTAAAGAACAGATATTACCAATACTATTTCATGTTCTACAGCATAGACAAAGCTTCCTAATTCTTTTTAGAGAGCTGGTCTAACATTGATGCAAAGTCCCAAGAAAGAGACTAAAGGAAAGGTAGACGGACTGACCTATTGTGTGAATATGGTGTAAAAATTCTAAATAGAAAATATTACCAGATAGAATCCAGCACCGTAAAAGAATAAACCAGAATGACCAGGTGGAATTCAATCAGATATGCAAGAATAGCTTTATATTTTAGGACGTAAATATAATTCCATATTAACAGATGAGAAAAATCATATGATTATCTCTACAGGACCTGGAACGATATTTGATAAAATTTGAAGTTCACTGCTTACACAAACCCTTAATAAAGTAGAAATTTACTGGTGTTCCCTTTGTACAGAAACTGGCTATCTTAAAGCCAAAACCATAAAAATATCATCATGCTTAAGGATAAAATAAAAGCATTTCCATTAATGTCAGGAATAAGATAAGAATGCCCACTATCATCACTCTTACATGTTCTGGAAGTAGTATCTGAGGACATGAGAAAGAGAGATAAGAAGGCAAATGATCATTATTAACTGATAATATGACTACATACTTCGGCCAAAGGAATCAACTGAAAAATTGCCATAAACAAGAGATTTCAAAGGTAAATTGTTATATGATCAATGTATTAGATAAAAAATAAATTTCTTTTTAAAACAATCAGTTGGAATATACAATGGAGGAAAAGACACAATTTACAACAGCACTCACAAAGACCACAGAACTAAGAATAAAATTAATACAAACTGTATAAAATATACATGAAGACAATTTAATAACGATTCTCAGGTAACATAAAGGGCGACTTGAATAAATGAAGACAGATCTTGTTCTTGGGACGATACGATTGTATACTGGTAAAGGCACAAAACCCTAATAATAAAAAGATTATAAATTTTTAATATATAAAATTTCTTTATGATAAAAAAAAAAATGCCATGGAGTTAAAAGACAAAGGACCTGACTTAGGGGTCATCTGATCTCTCTCTCCGAGTTTTATTTACCCTTAAATTTGTGAAATAATTTCTGGTGCTGAAAATTGGCTTTAACCTTTTCTTTAAAGGTAGGCGGATTTATATACAATAAAATCCTCCTTTTAATGAGTTTTGATAAATGTACACAGTCATGTAAGCACATAATCAAGATACAGAACGACTTCCATCGCCCCTCAAGGTTTCCTCTTGCCCCTCTGTGGTCAGCCTCCTTCCACCACTCCACTCCCTCGAAGCCACCGAGCTGATTTTAATTCCTATTGTTTTGCCTTTTCCAGAATGTTATCTAAATGGATCATAATGTATGCAGCCTTCTGTGCCTGGTTTCTTTCACTTAACTAAGCCTTTTGAGATACATCCATGCATGCACCTTTTTTACTGTTAGATAGTATTCCATCTAACAGTATCCTGAATAAATATCCTGAATAAAACAGGATACGTAAAATGGCTAATACACATAGTAAGAATGGTCATGCAAACATTTAGGCATCTTTCTAGAAGTCCCTACCTCTATATGTAGCATATATTCAGCCCCCAGTCAGAGTAAAACTATTAGCAGCGGCACAAAGGCATAAAGTCCTCTCCCAAGCGAACCTGGGGTAATGGTGAGAGAGTTTCTCTTATTGATGTATTTATGAACTTGATATTGTCTACGAAAGCTTTGATAATTTAAAAAATGCAACCAGAAAAAATAGTTGAATTAACCATGCCTTAGTGATCCAAGCTAAAATGAATAGGGCATTTGGTTAACTGAGTACGACTTAGATCAAACCACCTATTAGAAGAAATATTGACAAAAAGTTTAACAGGAAACAGTCATTAGCAAACGAAATATTTTAAAAGAATCTAAGTATAGTCTGTCGTTTACACGGAGACATCTGTTAAATCCCACTTTTCAATATATGTTTTGTTATTAAATTAGCTCTTTCTATGCACAGTGGCTTCTCTGAGCTTTGGACTTGCTTTTTGGATTTCCTTTGTTTCCTTTTCCTATGCCCATATATTTGAGTCAACATATATTTACTGAGAGTCAGATACTGTGCTAGGCATTGGGAGGGGGTGGTGGGTGGGAACACAGATGAGCAAGCCAGAGTCCCTGATTTCAAGGATCTTCCAGTCAAGTACAGAGATGTGGGGCGAGAGGGTTATTAACTTGTAATACTCAAGTTTGTCTTCCACATCCATTTCCACTTAAGTCACACCTGCTTTTCTATGCTGTTGACTTCACAGCTGCAATTTTTAACGGCTATCTGCTATTTCTTCCTGTAGATGTAGAGCAGTTTACTTACCAAATACTACAACACATTACAGCTATTTAGAATTATTCACTATTATAATGGATGACCATCTATTTCTACATTTAAAATGCTTTTCATGAGGTAGGTTCTGAGAAATGGAAATGAATGAAAGGATTGTTTAAGGTTCATTAGGCATATTGTCCAAGTGATTTTCAAAAGTGCCACACAGCTATTTGCAGCATTCCTCTTAGCAATGGGTATTCTTTCAAAAAATCTGCTAATTATATACTGGGGGAAAAGATCTCATTATTTCTAATTACATCTTTATTACATGAAGAGGATGAACATTTTTCCCATGTATTAATTTATTTTGTGAATTAATTCATAGCCTTTATTAATCTGGCAATAGTATCTTGTATTACATTTTACATAATTGCATGTCACCATGGCAAGGCTTCCTTTCCTCTTACATCCCCCATCCACTGTAGCAGGTTTGCCCTGTTGCTGGGTGGCCCTGCCTCCCCTAACAGATCAGGAGAGGCAGCAGACTCTCTGGTCATTGGCATTTTCACGGACATGCTTCACGTCAGGGTTCAAGGCCAAAAAATAGGTTGACAGGTTGGATCTTTCTCCAAATATCAAAACAAGGAGAGTTTACCCTGGGTCACCCTTTCATTAGAACTCCTGGTCCTCCTTAGGCTGAGAGTTTAAAAAGAAAATTCTTTTGAAAGTAGATTTCTAAAACTAGCATGGGAACCAAGGCTGGTGCAAACTCTGTATGGGGTGGGTGTTGATGAGGATTTTAGGCTGCAGATGAGAAGGAGGCTCCCAGGAGTGGAATTTGCTTGCCCTTTGATGAGAGACATTTGCATTTGAGAAGGAAGTCTCCATCTGTGGGGGTTGTTTCTCTCTGCACCAGGAAGAAGGGGGGATGGCCTTATCTCTGGAAACTCTTAAGGGGGAAGGCAAGAACTTAAGTTGTTCACTGTCCGGCAACCTCATGTAACTGACCCCCCAACATCTTCCTTTGTCTTTAGCAGAAGATAATATTTAAGGTGGTGGCTTCTGCCATTTACTTAATCTGGTTTGATTCTTATCTAAAAGTTATAGGACTACCCAATAACCAGACCCTACCGGCACTGATACCATTTTAACAACTCTTTTTACATGTTCTTTCCTTTGTCTTGTAAAGAGATAACTCACATACCTATGCCTTAAATTTAGCCTTACTCTCCACCCATGTGCGCAGCAGCAGCGGCAGCACCAGCTCTGCCTGCCCATGGGTCCTGTCCCATGCTATTCCACACTATTCTCTAAATAAAAGAGCACTATTGCCAGAGCTTGAGAGTCCAAGAAATCTTTCTTTCGACTTCTCGGCTCACCAACCCCGCATCAGGTGTGTGGGTGGGCTTCCAGTTAGCTCTTAATAAATCTTCCTTTAATTAGTACCACGTCCTATTACCTCTTCTGCTCTCTGTTCCTACGGACTCGAGCCTGAAGTGTCTTCAGCACTCTGGGAGGGAAGAACACACTCTACTTACAGCTTCCCTCAGGGGTATGCTGGGTTCGTGCTTCCTCCACCCTAATTCATCCATCAACGCCATCTGTTTTCTGTCTTCTGGAACCTGGAAAGCCTCTGCTTTGCTGATGGTCACTCCATCTGTTCCCACTCCTAGTGCTGTTATGGATTTACAATTTCTGTCTGTAAATTTTTTTTTGTCTGTCATTTTACAGGGAGTTGGGGCTACAGAGGAGTAGGACACGTGAATTTAGTCTATTGGCTTTCACTGTAAATAAGTTTAAATTCTGAGCTGACTTGATTTGGAATCCCCAAATGTTTCAAATTTAGAAACTATGAAAATCTCAGTTAAAGACATCTAATTAATACTAGTCTGAGTTTTTTAAAGAATACAATTATTCAGTATCAGTTTTAAGAATAAATCAGTTTTCTGATATGGGTGACCAAAGAATCATAAAGAAAAAAACTATTAGGCAATATCTGGCATAAAAAGGAGACGGCAGGGCACAAAGGGGAGAGAGGAGAAAGGAGAGCCAGTGGTGTTCACCGCTACAGAGAAGGGTTGAAATGGTTTTTTTTTAATGTTTTCTTTACAGCACTGGGACAGGTAAGGTAAAATTAAAAATTTATAAGGCCAGATATTGATCAGTCATAGCCCTGCAAATTAAGTGCTGAAAATATTTTTACAAACCAGGAATTTAAAGCTAAAAATTAACTCTACAGCAAGAAAGGAAAATTCCTTTCGCCAACTAACAGCTCTTTTACAGACCACCTGCTGGGTGTCTACTTAGTGGAACTGTGGTTGAATAGACAATTCTTTTTAAGGAAATACAGGAAGCTGCTCAAAAAACAGAAAAAAAGAAAATATAAACTAGTAACCTCTGAAATTCTGACTTGCTATGCATGGTATCACAGATCCATCCAGTCAGGTTAACCTCTTGTTATGTACTATAAGATGCTTACTGTCTAGTATGTGACAAATAGAAATGGCAAGCAATGGGATATATTGGAGTATATGAGGAAGCCATTTGGTGTAAACCTAATTCGGCCTGACTTTGTTTTTCCAAAAGGGCCTGACATGGCCATCTAGGATGCACTGTATATCTGCTTTAACCATTTAGGATGGCAAGAACAAATGGCCTTAAGATAAAGGCGCAACTTCCCCCAGACAGCGGCATTTCCTTAAGGATAAGAATCTTTCCTCAGGCTAGGAACTGATTGCTGTGCTCACCTGTGACCACCCAGCTCAAGACAACAGACCTGCCACCCTGCTGTGTCCACCAAGACAGCAGACCTACCTGCTGTGTCCATCAATCACTGTGCCAACAGAGCAGTCTCGAGACTATCGTAAAAGGGACATTTCAATCATATATGAAACATCCTCTTTGGGGGTATATAACCACTCTGTACACCCCACTTCTTTGGTGCCCTTTCTTCCTTCGGGAAGAAAGGCCCTGGGCCATGGTCCTCACATTTTAGCTCAGAATAAACTCTCCCAAATTTTCATTTATAGATTGCTTATGGATTATTTTAGTCAACATAGGACATAGCAAATGTACAGGAAATATTGCTTTTGTTTTTTTCCTTGGTGAGGAAGATTAGCCCTGAGTCAACATCTATTGTCAATCTTCTTCTTTTTGCTTGAGTAAGACTGTCCCTGAGCTAACATCTATGCCAATCTTCCTCTATTTTGTATGTGGGACGCTGCCTCAGGATGGCTTGATTAGCAGTGCACAGGTCCACGCCCAGGATCTCACCCATGAACCCTGGGCCACTGAAGCACAGTGCACGAACTTTACTATGCCACTGGGCTGACCCTGGAAATACCAGTTTTTAATTAAAAACTTCTTCTGACACAATAAATGTAGGATCTGAACTTACGTTTAATGACAACTTGAGTATTATTAATGAAATTCTCCACTGCAAATTTGTTCGTCAGACTCATTTCCAAGGGCTATCTTGAATGCCGTTGATTACTCTTAATTTATCGTCAATGTTAATCACACCCCTCCCTACACACACACGCACACATGTGCGTACAGGACTTGAGCTCCTTCTTCCCTCCACAATTTTCATGATTATAAAAGTAACGTGTGCTCATCATATATAACTCGGAGAGTAAACGGCAGATGGGAAAAGTGACCTGTGTGGTCCTATCAGCCAGTGTGAATATTTTTGAATTTCTGTATTCTTCCAGAACTGTCTTATACAAAGCATTCAACCAATCATATGGCTCAAGAAGCTGGAAGAGGAATTCCAAGGAAAGCAAAAAAAAAAGCAGGTGATTATGAAAATCATAATACTTGGAGATAGGACAATAATACTGGAGGAAAATAAATATTATTTTCATTTAGTGTCTCATTCAGTATTTACTGTATGTCAGACATTTTCTCAACTAGTACTTGATAATCTCATGAAACTCTCCAAAGACATTTTAACTATTATCCACATTTTACAGGTAAGGAAATTGAGCCATACACAGCTTTTAAAAAATGCTCCACAATAAAATGGGCATAGAAGGAAAGTACCTTAACATGATAAAGGCCATATATGACAAACCCACAGCCAACGTTATACTCAACGGGGAAAAACTGAAAGCAATCCCTCTGAGAACAGGAACAAGACAAGGGTGCCCACTCTCGCCACTCTTATTCAACACAGTACTGGAGGTTTTGGCCAGAAAAATTAAGCAAGAAAAAGAAATAAAAGGAATCCAAATAGGCAATGAAGAAGTGAATCTTTGGCTGTTTGCAGATGACATGATTTTATACACAGAGAACCCTAAAAAATCCATCAGAAAGCTACTAGAAATAATCAACAATTACAGCAAAGTTGCAGGGTACAAAATCAACTTACAAAAATCAGCTGCATTTCTATACTCTAACAGACAAAGAACTCAGGAACACAATCCCATCCACAATCACAACAAAAACAATAAAATATCTTGGAATAAATTTAACCAAGGAAGTCAAAGACCTAAACAATGAAGACTATAAGATTTTCCTGAAAGAAACTGATGATGACGTAAAGAGAAAGACATTCTATGCACATGGATTGGAAGAATAACATAGTCAAAATGTCCATACCACCTAAAGCAATCTACAGATTCAATGCAATCCCAGTCAGAATCCCAATGACATTCTTCATGGAAATAGAACAAAGAATCCTAAAATTCATATGGGGCAACAAAAGAGCCCGAATTGAGCAATCTTGAGAAAAAAGAACAAAGCTGGAGGCATCACAATCTCTGACTTCAAAATATACTATACAAAGCTATAGTAATCAAAACAGCACGGTACTGGTACAAAAACAGGCACAGAGATCAATGGAACAGAATTGAAAGCCCAGAAATAAAACCACACAACTACAGAAAGCTAATCTTCGACAAAGGAGCTGAGAACATACAATGGAGAAAAGAAAGTCTCTTCAACAAATGGTGTTGGGAAAACTGAACAGTCACATGCAAAAGAATGAAAGTAGACCATTCTCTTGTGCCATTCACAAAAATAAACTCAAAATGGACCAAAGACTTAAAGGTTAAGACCTGAAACCATAAGATTTCTAGAAGAAAATACAGGTAGTACACTCTTTGACATCAGTCTTAAAAGGATCTTTTCCAAGACCATGTCTTCTCGGACAAGGGAAACAATAGAAAGAATAAACAAGTGGGACTTCATCAGACTAAGGAGCTTCTACAAGGCAATGGAAAACAGGATTGAAATGAAAAGACAATCCACCAACTGGGAAAAAATATTTGCAAATCATATATCTGACAAAGGGTTACTCTCCATAATGTATAAAGAACTCATACAACTCAACGACAAAAAATCAAACAACCTGATCAAAAAATGGTCAGGGGATATGAACAGACATTTCTCCAAAGACATACAAACGGCCAATACGCATATGAAGATGCTCAACATTACTGATCATCAGGGAAATGCAAATCAAAACTACACTAAGATATCACCTTACACCTGTTAGAATGGCTATAATAACCAAGACAAAAAATAACAAATGTTGCGGAAGTTGTGGAGAAAAAGGAACCCTCATACACTGCTGGTGGGAATGCAAACTGGTGCAGCCACTATGGACAACAGTATGGAGATTTCTCAAAAAATTAAAAATAGAAATACCACATGACCCAGCCATCCCACTACTGGGTATCTATCCAAAGAACGTGAAATCAGCAATTCAAAGAGACTTATGCACCCATGTGTTATTGCAGCATTATTCACAATAGCCAAGACATGGAAGCAACCTAAGTGTCCACTGACTGATGACTGATAAAGAAGATGTGGTATATATACAATGGAATACTACTCAGCCCTTAAAAAAATGACAAAATCGTCCCACTCACAACGCACGGATGGACCTAGAGGGTATTATGTTAAGCGAAATAAGCCAGATAGAAGAAGACAAACTCTGTATTATTCCACTCATTATGTGGAAGATAAACAAACACATGGACAAAGATAGCAGGTTAGTGGTTACCAAGGGGAAGAGGGGGGAGGGGTAGGCAGAAAGGGTGAAGGGATGCACCTATAAGATGACTGACAGGGGCCGGTCCCGCGGCCGAGTGGTTAAGTTTGCATGCTCCACTTCAGCGGCCCAGGGTTTCACCGGTTCGAATCCTGAGCGCGGACATGGCACCGCTTGTCAGGCCATGCTGAGGCGTCATCCCACATGCCACAACTAGAAGGACCCACAACTATGAATATACAACCATGTACCGGGGGGCTTTGGGGAGAAAAAGAAAAAATAAAATCTTAAAAAAACAAACGACTGAAATAATAATGTACAACTGAAATTTCACAATGTTGTAAACTATCATAACTTCAATAAAACATAATAAAAAATAAAAATAAATAAATAAAAATTTAACAAAAATGCCCCAAATCACTGTTGGTGTGGAGCCAGGATTAAAAAAAAAATCCAGATCCCAAGTGGTTACCACCTAAACTTTACTACCACTATGAGAGAAACTGGTAAGAATGATCTTTCTACAAGGCTTGAGGCCCAGACAGTTTTAGAGGCAATTTCTTATAAACATAAAAAGATAATTCTCATGGGTAGCACAGAAAAGCTACCCAAATCATTTCATTTGGGTAATAAAGTCAGTGGTACCAAAATAGCAATAGTCACAGCAAAAAAGAAAAGCCGTATTACAATTTCATTTATTAAAACAGAAATTTCATAAAATACAATAATAGCTTAATGTTAAGAAAGCTATAATATAATATAATCACATAAATCAGCCCAATGAGAAAAGCCACATATTTGACACAAGAGAAAAGAAAAAAGGCATTGGATGAAATTCAGTATTCCTTCCTGATAAAAATTTTTCTGCATTAAACACCAAAAGCTGCCCATTGTTAGTGCATATATGTATTTCTAAAGAAATGCTTCACATATTTGAGTCACTTTTGTACAGGAGACACACTAAACTCTCTATTTTAAAAAAAGTATATATGCCACTAAAGCAAGCACATTTCATTCTGAAGGAATGCAAATTAGAGAACGTGATAATGAGAGTCAGGAAAAAAGTTCAGAAAACTCTTTTCTGAGTTTTAATGTTCTTCTCTACAGTTGCCAACGAACCAAGAGAAAACTTCGCTCATAATTGTGTGCTTATCTAGAGCCCACTTACCCAGAGATTTAAAAACATTGGTTAATAATAAGAGCACAACACACAAATTAGCCCCAGTGAAGGGAGACAGCCACTGTTCAAAGAAACTCCCTCCACTTTCCCTTGGCTACATTGAAATTATGACTCATGAAGGCAAACTGCGCTGTGAGCCATGGCGAACTAATAGTGAACCGTGGCCTGCTTAGTACTGTTCACTCTCTTTTTCACGAAAAGGCAAAGGTGTATTCGAAAAGCGCAAAATCCTAAGTTTCAGTTATGTGAGAGATAACGTGAAATTACAAAGTAGGGAAAAGAAAGACTCGGAAATTCCTTGAAAATAATGAAAACATCTTGTAGCACCTAGATTTTCCTTTCCAACATTGGCTACTGATAAATCTTAGTTTGAGATTTGATCACATCTTAAAGTTGAAAATGACAGTAATTTGTGGAGTCACAAAACTAAAGTTTCAGTTCATGACCAGACAGCTGACTATTTAAAAAACATACAGGGGGGCCAGCCCGGTGGCGCAGCGGTTAGGTGCGCATGTTCGGCTTTGGCGGCCCGGGGTTCACCAGTTCGGATCCTGGGTGTGGACATGGTACCGCTTGTCCAGCCATGCTGTGGTAGTTGTCCCACATATAAAGTAGAGGAAGATGGGCACGGATGTTAGCTCAGGGCCAGTCTTCCTCGGCAAAAAGAGGAGGATTGGCAGCAGATGTTGGCTCACGGCTAATCTTCATCAAAAAAAAAAAAAAATACAGGTCTAAAAGAACTTTTACATTAAAAGAAAAATACCCTGAAGGGCAGATTCTTTCACAGGTGTTTTTTTTAAGAGTTTATTTTTCCTTTCTCTCCCAAAGCCCTCCAGTACATAGTTGTATATTTTTAATTGTGGGTCCTTCTACTTGTGGCATGTGGGACGCTGCCTCAGCATGGCCCGATGAGTGGTGCCATGTCCGCACCCAGGATTCGAACTGGTGAAACTTAACCACTCAGCCACGGGGCCGGCCCCCCTCAGGTGTTTTTAAGCAGGAGTATGAATTAGAACCACCTGGGGAGCTTTTTCAAAGTGCATTTACCGAGGACTCATGCATGAAGATCCTGATTCACTGGTCTAGGACGGGGACAGTGTATATATCTTTTATAAAAAGCTGCCTAGATAATTCTAATTTGCATTCTGGTTAAGAGCCAACACTCCATACATCTCTAAGGTTGAACCATATGGAATTGCCAACGTGAGTTTTTTTTACATATAAGAACAGCAATTTCATATGATTCATCTAATAAAAAGCAGCCAAAGATTAAAAACTGCTAACATTTACCAAACATACTACTTTGTACCAGGCACTAAGTTCTTTACACTCATTGTTAAAAGTCTGATAACATTAGGCAAGAGGTGGGCAAAGGTATACCTAGACTTTCTATGGGGAGATAAGAGGATCAGAGAGGCAGCTGAGAAAGAGGACCTGAGTCAGGGCCGATACCACGGGCAGATCATTGCGATGTTTGGGATAAAGACCACTGGGGTCACAGACGGATTGACGGTGGCAGAAGAACAGACCGCAGAACGTTAATTTAAAACAAATCCCACACTTAGCAACTGTCTATGTGCTCAAGGAAGGGACAACCCTCCTCAGTCATTTTCAACATGTGTAACAGCAAGAACATGGCCTAGAATGCATGTCCTATACTCTAAGGGAGAGAAAGGAGGAGGAGGATGTGTGTGGTGAGGAGCGGTGAGCAATCAAGAGAGTGCTCTAAGGGGCGTCCTGGGCACAGCCATGGCTCCTCAGGAATGGTGGGGAATCAGAGGCTGGGCAGCAGGGCCACGTACAAGTCAACCTCCAATCTGTTCCAACCGTATCACTAAAAGTCAATCATACATTTAAAATTAAAACATTAAACATGGTCAGCTAAATTCAAACTAGTGGTCAGAAGCAAAGTGTAGCACCTCATTACCATTTAAGGCCTACAGGCTTCAACTAATGTAGAGGACAATCTGATGATCAAAGAGGTAACACTGGGAAGGTCCAGGCCTCACGGAAAGCGAGATTTTTCCTGGGGACCGCACCCAATACAATATCCTTCAGTATACTAGTCTATTTCTTCCAGTTTTACATGTGATATGATTTTAACAAGTTACTTTCATTTTTACCTAGACGTTTCACTGCAAGATGTTTTTTCAGCAAATATAATGCAACTGAAGAATCACAGAAAGAAGTCTTAAAACAGTCTAATCCTCTCATTTTTTCATATGAGCAAATAAGAGCCTGAGAATAGTTAAGTCACTTGCAAGAAATTCCAGATAAAGTTGTGGTAGAGTTAAAACTGGATCTGACCCAGGATGCTATGATCCAGCGGATTCTATGTATCTGTGCCAGTGTGGTTAGATCAGATGTGAAATCACTGTGTATTCACAAGTGACTTTTTGAAGCCAATATTCCTTATCCTTCTTTTGCTCTATCCCCAAACCCAGGGTTCAGTTCAAGGGACGGGCTGAGTACGTTTGTTTTCCTCAGTAACTGGTACCCACTTACAGGCTTCTACATTCACCAATTCATCATACTGGAGGACTGAGTTTAACTAACCTCCTGAGGGACTGGCCTCAACGTAATCTACCAGTTTCATGTTATGCGCCATGTTCGGTCTCAGTTACACAGTGCCAGGTGCTGTATGAAGACAGAGACTTGTTACAATAGACTCTTTGTAACAACAAAACATTCTGGTTGCCAGATAATTGGCTGCCGCTCATAAACCACCTCTTTTCCTTTCTGGGTTCTTGCTGTCATCAAGCATCAGCAGTGCCTTCACAGAGAATCATAACTAATCCCAATTTAGTGAACCTTGACTACGGGTTTGAAAGGAAGAAAAAATATCAAAGCTCTTACAAGCTATTTTACAAGATTTCATATTGAGAAACAGCAAGCATGAATAGATGAGGCCTGCATTTAATTCCAGAAGGCTAAATTCTTAGGCCTAAATAAAGCTGTCATTCTCATAAATCCAAGAAACAGTTAGAAGCAAGTAAATTCAGGTAGGTCTCAATTTTGAATTGCTGGTTTTATTTCAGCTGACAAGATGCAACTATAATGTACAAAGCACGTGAACAAATTTAAGATAGCAGAATAGGGCTTTTGACTCTGCCACCCCAAAAACTATACATTAACTAAAATACTGAAGGGTCTGATAGAAAGCCCCTTATTATTGCCTGCCCTTTTACGTAAGTGCAACCTATCACCATAAAAAGTGAAATCACTTTGACATGGCTTACAGAAAATTCTTCAAAGACGCTGTATTGCTCTTAGGTTAAAATCTAAATTCCTTAATACTGTCTCCCTATGTTATCTGCCCCTGCTCATTTCCTTTTTCACTCTTCTCCCTTTAAACCTTATATCCTTGATCCCTGTAACCTTGATCCAGACGCATTTTTCAACTTCCACTAATGAAATATTGGTAGACAATTTAGGGAAGTTTGGGTTAAATGATTACAAGTAGATCTGCAGGTAGCTGAACAATGATACCAAGGAAGGTTAAGAGGCCGTGTAGGAACTGGCAGGCCAGAACGACCTGAATAAAGAAACAGAAGGTACACTTGAAGTGAGTTACTATGATCACATTTTCCGAATGCTACGTTCAGATCCACACACCATTTTTTAATAGGAATAATAAATGGAGTTACAGTATGAAGAAAAGATTAATGAGTGGGAAAAGAAAAAAGTTTCTGGCTATCAAAAGTTCACTGAGTTATTCTATGTAATTTTTTAGAATTTAATTTGTAACAGCTTTATTGAGATATGAAATATAATAAACTGCATATATTTATAAGTTTGCCCCATTGTAATCCCCCCCTTCCACACATTGATCTGCTTTCTGTAACTATAGATCAGTTTGCATTTTCCAGAGTTTCTAAAATTATGCACTATGTACTCTGACTTCTTGTGCTCAGCGTAATTCTGAGATGCATCCAGCTTGCTGCTTGTATCAATAGCTCATTTCTTTTTATTGCTGCACGGTATTCCATGGCATGGATATACAATTCATTTACCCATTCACTTCCTGATGGACATGTAGGTTGTTTACAGTTTTTGACACCTGTTGACAAAGGTGCAAAAGGCAATGCAGTAAAGAAAGGAGAGTATTTTCAACAATGATACTGGAACAATTAGATATCCACTTGCAAAAAAATGAACTTGATTCATATCTTGCACCATGGACAAAAATTAAGTCAAAATGGACCATTCCTAAATGTAAAACCTAAAACAACAAAACTTCTAGGAGAAAGCAGAGGGTCAGGCAATGATTTCTTAGACATAATACCAAAAGCATAATCCATAAAAGAACAAATTGATATATTGGACTACATCAAAATTAAAATTTTCTGTTCTTTAAAAGACAGTTAAGAAAATGAAAGGAGAGAAATGCCCCGGTGGAGGAGCTGAGGTCAACATCGAACCTGAAATATTTAAGGTGGATACAAAACTGTCTCAGTAACACAGACAAGTAATAATGTTGCTGTGGGAGATGGTGCTGTTGGTAAACCTGCCTCCTGATATCCTACACAACAAATTTCCACGCAAAGACGTACCGACTGTCTTCAACAACTATGCAGTCATAGTTATGATCGGTGGAGAGCCAGACTCTTGGGCTTCTTGATACTGCAGGGCAAGAAGATTATGACCACTGAGTTTTCCAAAGACAGAAGTATTTCCACTGTTTGTCAGTGTTCAGTCTGTCCTCATTCAAAAACACGAAAGAAAAGCAGCCACCAGAGATAACTCACCACTGTGCCAAGATGCCTTTCTCGCATGTGGGACCCAAATTGGCCCCAAAGATGACTCCTCTACTACTGAGAAACTTGCCAAGAATGAAGAGAAGCCACCAGACTGCCTGGAGGCTGTCGAGCATGTGGAGTGCTCTGCACTCACAGAGGGACTAAAACGTGTGTCTGATGAAGCGGTATCGGCTGCTCTGCGGCCTCCAGAGCGGAGGAGGAGCACAGGTGTGCGCCCGGTGGACGTCTCTCCAGAGCCCTTTCTGCACGGCTGGTGTCGGCATCAGACTACAAGCAATGTCTAAATCAAACTAAAGATTAAAAATTAAAATTTGTTTTTGCAATAAAGTAGCACCCCCCTTATCCACAGGGAATACTTTGCAAGACCCCCAGTGGATGCCTGCAACTGTGGATAGTACCAAACCCTCTATATACTATGGTTTTTCCTATACAAACACACCCAAGATCGTTTAATTTATAAACTAGGCACACTAAGAGATTAACAACAATAACTAATAATAAAATAGAACAATTATAAAATATACTGTAAAAAAAGTTACCATACATCTTAGCAACCTCAGCATATGATGTTTTCTTTCCTTATTAAGTAGAGAACTTGCACCTTTTCACTTAAAGGAAGCACTTTACGGCTTCTCTCTGGCATATCCGAATTGTCAGCATCACAACTCCTGGCTTTGGGGCCATTATTAAGTAAAATAAAGGGCTACTTGAACACAAGCACTGCGATACCACGACGGTTGATCTGATAACCAAGACGGCTACTAAAGGACTAACAACGGGCAGGTGGCTCCACATTTCATCACGCTACTCAGAATGGTGCGCAATTTAAAACTTATGAATTGTTTATTTCCAGAATTTTCCATTTAACAGTTTCAGACCGTGGTTGGCAATGGGTAATGAAACGGTGGAAAGCGAAACCACAAGTAAGTGGGGACTACTGCAATGACAAACGCCCTGCACCTACCACTCGCACTCGTGTGAGACAAGGTCCACAGGTACGGGCCCCCTTCCCTCTCCCAATACGAGTTAATTTTGAGTAACTGTGTTTGTCAGAAAAGTGATTAGTACTAGCTTTTGTTCCATTTCAAGAAATTTTTTCTGTTTGTTTAAAAGCAACGCATGCTTGTGACGACTGTAACAGATTAATTCAGATTGCTGAAGCTCTTCCACGCTCATGAGTAATCTGAGACATCTTAGTGGGTTTTTGTTTCTTTTGGGGGGGGTTGTTTTTATTTAGTCTTTGTAACAGTTCATTAGCCAGGAGACAGTCCTTAAGAGGAAGAGGACAGACTGATTCCATATTCCACTTCCTAGATGGAGTTTAGAAAACAGGTTCCTAGCCGGTGCTCTTCAAGGAGTACAGTAAATGCCTCATCTAGCATCGCAATCCTTTTGAAGGCTGCCTTTTCTCTGCACCATTGAGTAGGTCCGTTATTTGATGAAAGTGGGTGGAACCTGACTTGTCCCTCCTCCATTCTAGGGTGCACTCTATATGTGACTGTGACTTTCAAGGAAATTTGTTTGCCATTTGCTGACTTTTTTAAAGTTTAAATTTCTAACTTCTTTCACTCCTGAATGAAAAAAAGAATTGCACCTTGTGAAATACATCAAATGGATTGAGTTAATAATAAAAAACAAATTCCCTGTCAAAAGGAAAATGAAAGGATAAGCCACAGACTGGGACAAAATTTTTGGAATTTAAAACTAAAATTACTGAGAAAAAGAGAAAGAAAGGCAGATTTTGGCTCACCGGCAGGATCTTTCTGTTATTATAGTAAAAAATGGAATGAACTATCTGTAAGCTCCCATCAAAGAATTCAAACAGGGGGCTGGCACGGTGGCGTAGTGGTTAAGTTCCCACTTTCTGCTTCGGTGGCCCCGGGTTCACCAGTTTGGATCCCGGGTGCAGACATGGCACTGCTTGGAAGCCATGCTGTGGCAGGCGTCCCACATATAAAGTGGAAGAAGATGGGCATGGATGTTAGCTCAGGGCCAGTCTTCCTCAGCAAAAAGAGGAGGATTGGCAGCAGTTAGCTCAGGGCTAATCTTCCTCAAAAAAAAAAAAAAAAAGAATTCAAACAGAACGAAAAGGAGGTGGTGGAGACTGAGCTGATTAAATTTAAATTCCTTCTTACTCTATAAATACACATTTTAGCTATTTCTAAGATGAACAATTCAAGGCATATTTGATATCATATTAAATCAATGGTGGAAGAAGTTACTGATCCATATAACTTGATCAAAACATTTTCAATTAAAACATTTTTGCCTAATAGGGTGATGCGAATGTGTACGGAAAGGTAGAGAAAGCTGTTTAAACAGAACCTCTTCTGTGAAGCATTCCCAGCCTTCGGAATGCTCTCCAGGCCTGAGTGTCTAATTCCTTGGTGGTTCCAGAGCATTCTAGACATACTTCTCCCAGTGCTTCTCACCATATTAATTATTAGGAGCTTTTCAACAGTGTCAAAACTGACTATAGCGGTGCCATTTTAAAATGGAGTCAGAGCTGCCTTTCCAGAGAAACTGCCTTGCTATCTCGAACCTTGGACTGAGCCAAAACAGCAACTGTTTTATAAGCAACTGTTCGAGAAGTCAGCAGGAGAACGGACATCCTGGTCACAAAGACTGAGGATTACGGACTCTCTGAAGGTCGAATCAACAGTCAATGTTTAGCAAGTCTAGCTCTCTGCCTCCAGCTGCAATGAAAAGTCTTTGTAATAAACCTCCCCTCTTTGCCTTTAAAAGCCCCTGACTTTTACTTCCTAGTGGGACATTATATGCATTTGTACCTGAATCTGTGCTCCTTGAATTGCAATTCTTTGATTCCAAATAAACATTTTGCCTCTTACACTGGTTTCTGTTTTTGTAGGTTGACATATGGGGTCAGAAAGCAGGACCTGAAGCGATCTCACCTTTGAGGACCAGTGTCCCCTGGAAATAGGATCATATCCAACATGAACCCTTTGTGTGCTCAGCCGCTTGCGCGGACAGCTGACTCCTCTGATCGGGGGGCAGCGGGGGGGGCCTCTTCGGCTCAGACATCCCTCCCTCTGGTTGAAGCCAGTGCCCTCCTTTGGATCGGTGCGGCGGCTTTCATGCTCGCAGGTGAGGTTTCTCTCAAGCAGGCAGGGGATTCCCTGGTTACTCGACCTACAGGGCTGTTGCTGAGGGGAATCTCTTGGTAGAAATTTCTGCTTAGACAAACTCTGCTGTGGGTTAATACGCACATGAGGTAAAAGCTACTGCTAAGGGACATCTGTGAAGCCAAGGCCATAAAACTGATGGGCATGGGTGGGGCATTTAAGAGCCATTAGGGTGCTCAAGACCTCAAGAAGTCTCCTGTGATAGGATGAGTTGGTCATGGAAAAGCTTAGACGAGAATGGGTTCCATTGACACTAGATCGCTTGTCAACCTCAAGAAAACTGCTATGCAAGGAGATACACTGTAAAACCATCACACAGTCCCCAACCGCAGGCACATCCCTCTTAGGTATTAGTTTGGTTTGAAGAGACCAGGGCTTAGCTAACCCTGTTAATGTGCATACAAAAAAAATCCTATTGTCATGCTAGGTGGGTGATTTTCTTTCTTTCTTTCTTTTTTTAAGGAAGACTGGCCCTGAGCTAACATCCATGCCCATCTTCCTCTACTTTATATGTGGGATGCCTGCCACAGCATGGCTTGCCAAGCAGTGCCATGTCCGCACCCAGAATCCAAACTGGCAATCCCGGACTGCTGAAGCAGAACGTGTGCACTTAGCCGCTGCACCACGGGGCTGGCCCCATGGGTGATTTTCTTTACCATGGGACTTTCATTTTCTAATGTTTCCCCGAGAACTTCCTCCCTCAGGAACTCCAGCAGGTTTTACGTTTAAGAATTATGGCCCTCCCTCTTGGAAGGAAATGTCTATCTCAGTGGACCCATAAGGCCAGAGATGACTTAAAATTACAGTGGGCACTTTGGGGCTCTTCCCACTTTACAAAACTGGTCTTTTTGGACACTAGATTTGAGAACTGAGGACCAGACAAATTGAATTCAATCTTTAATTCCTGAGGAATGAAATGCACCCCCTTCTGGCATACCTGCTTAAAAACTATGGCCCCAGAAGCTACAAATATTTATGAAGAACAGCAAAATCTTACTGAGATTGTTTCCTGTCCTAAGAGCTTGGCTTGGTAACTGTCAGGTTGGGAGCCCAAAATACGGACAGACAGAAATGTGGGTTGCACCCCATTTGCGGCCAAATACGGCTGGGCAGAAATGGGGGTTAGGGTACATTCGTGGCTAGGGTGCTACCAAACTGCTACCAACCCTCAGGGAAATAACAACGGTTATTAGAAGGAATGTTCCAATTAGATAAGATCATTTAGGAAGGACACTTAAAAGCAAAGGCTTCCAAATTCCCAAACAGCCTTAGTGAAAGTTTCATTGCAAAAACTCTCATGAAAAGAAGATATGCGAGGTACCTTAAAAGACTATACAAAAGTTCACTCAGTTAATGGCTTTACAGCCTTATATCTACCTTCAAAGGAAG
This sequence comes from Equus quagga, assembly GCF_021613505.1. Lineage (NCBI taxonomy): Eukaryota > Metazoa > Chordata > Mammalia > Perissodactyla > Equidae > Equus > Equus quagga. The sequence continues at coordinate 36,680,262 of NC_060274.1, read as the reverse complement.
GGCTTGTACGGGTCCCTCCCAGAGTTAACAAGACAATGAGAGATTTTCTGGTAAATTGCTACATTATTCCCTTAAACAGCCAAGAGGAAACTAAAACGAAGAATTAATGGAGTTGTTTAATACTGCTAGAAATATTTACTGTTCATCTCGGCTGAAACCTGACAAGATATCTGAAAGGATTTAGTAACTTACAATCAGAAATTTAGCCAAATTGGAAGCTGACAGTGAGAGCCTGACAGGCTTTCCCCACCACTAAGCTAAAATAAAATTTTGTACTTTGAGGGAAAGAAATAAATGAAGGATAATGTAATTGGACAGGTATGTCAGGCCTTGATAAGCAACTAACTTCCCGTTTATGCCCAAAAGCTTGTAACCTCTCTGGGAGCTGTTATCTAGACCATTGTCAACTCCTAGTGATGAGGATTTTAGGCTGGTTAATTTTAAAACTGCAGATGAGAAGCAGGCTCCGAGGAGCAGAGTTTGCTTGCCCTTTGTTGGGAAACATTTACATTTGTAAGTGAAACCTCTATCTGTAAAGATGCCTCCTCTCTGTACCAGAAAGAAGGGGGATGGCCTTATCTCTAGAAACTCTTAATCAATGCCAAAGGCAAGAACTTAAGTTGGTTACTGTCTGGCAACCTCATGTAACTGATTTAGGGTGGTGGCTTCTGGCCTTTACTTAATCCGATTTGATTCTTAACTAAAAGTTGTGGGACCACCCAATGGCCAGACCCCATCTGCACTGATACCATTTTAACTTTTTTACATGTTCTTTCCTTTGTCTTCTAAAGAGATGGCTCACATACCTATGCCTTAAATTTAGCCTTACTCTCCACCCATGTTGGCAGCAGTAGCGGCGGCGGCAGCGGCAGCAGCAGCAGCAGCAGCACCTCCCCATGCCAGCAACAGCTCTGACTGCCCGTGGGTCCTATTCCCATGCCAGCAGCAGCACCTCCTCCTGCCCATGGGTCCTGTCCACGTGCTTTTCCACACTATTCTCTAAATAAAAGAGCACTACTACCAGATCTTGAGAGTCCAAGAAATCTTTCTTTTGACTCCTTGGCTCACCGACCCTGCATCACTAAGACTGAAGGAAAAAAAAGGGGGTAAAGAAGCTTTTGTGGACATAGCAGACTGCTATGGAGGCACCCTTGCTGGAAAATCTAAAAACAGAGGTTATAAGACATTTGTCTGCATGCGTGTGCCTATATATGCATGTTATAAATATGTAATCTTTTTCTACCTCTGGATGGTATTACAGACTAGTTTATAAGAGAGCTCTATTTAATTGGCTTAAAAACAAACAAGCGCTATATAAATTGGCATACTCTCAAAAGAAATACGACTGAAAGTAACCCAAATGCTTTTCAAGTTAACGCGATAGACAATAATCTTTGGAAAATAAAAGCTATTTTAAGTTTGTTGGGTTAATTAAAATGGGCATGTCTTTAGAGTTACCATAATTAAATATAAAACTTTAGTTCTACCTAGGTTTACCAAAAGTTAAACAGTTTCATGTTATCTCTGTTATAAAAGTTGGCAGCAAAAAAAATGATGGCTTACTTTGTCTAATGTCTCATGAAGTTTCTGTAGGTAATCTAAATATAATTACTGGGAACGAGTAAACTAAATAGATGTAAGTAAGACAAGAAGTCTTTGGGTGAACTTTTTAACAGTAATTATGTGTTATGGTAATGTATTTTAAAAAAATAACTCCAAGACCTTTTGGCAACTTGAAACCTTAGAGTTTTGCAAATAAGTAAAATGATAAAAATTTATTGAGTATCTGGATCATTTCCAAGTAGGATAAAATATTAGACATTATTTACTAAACATAGGTTCATTTAGATTCATCTACCTTGGGCTTATTACAGAGAAACTAAAAGATGTTTAAGTCTATTAATGGACATGCCTTGTGCCACATTAAAAAAAAATTTTATGCTACAAGAAAATGTATGTGTTCAGTGAAGAAGGTACAAGGAATGGAGATATTTTTGTTTCTTTTGTTAAAAAAGTAAATTTGTCCTAAGGAATAAGTGGTTATGGGAAAGAGGAAAGTAATTTTTGCTCTAAGAAGAGGCTAAGAAGGAGGGAAGGCATGGGACAAATTTTGAATGTAAAAAAGAAAATTACAGAAGGTTTGTGCAAGAGGAACCCTGAGAAGAGTTTTGTGCATGGGCAAGTTGGCTAAAATTGAAATGAATTTAACTAAGTGAATGAGTTTTAACATCAAAAAGTAAGCTGGTGAAAGTTAGAATTCGGTTTTCTTTCTCCTGAAAGGACAGTTTTCTTGGACTCAGTCTGCTCTTGGTAAAGAGATTATGAAAGATTTTTCTTTACTTTTCAGTAAGTCTACCTAAACGGCAGGGATTCCGCATGTTGTCAAAATAATTTCCTATGTTCGAAAAGCTGAGGTCTCTCTATTAAGAGAGCTAAGAGTTTGTTTCTTTTAAACTGTTTAACTCCTGTGTTTGCCATTAACATCTTCCGTTGTCACTTTGGTTAAATGGATAACTAAGTATTGTTTCACAGTGACCTATGATCCTATTTGACCAATTTTAAAACCTTTTGATATCTGTAACAAACTTCCCAAAATTCAAATTCTAAAGTATTTTTTTTACCTGAAAGTAACTGAGAATTTCCAGAGAATTTGTTCTCTCCTCCTATGAAAAGGGAAATATTAAAATAATTAGGCTTATTTGGGATGTTAAACTGTATGAGAAGCATTATCAAATAAGTGATGTGAAGACTCCTTTATGGATATCCTTGTATGCATATATGTTATTAATATTAATATTATAAAAATTATATGAAATTCCTAAAAATCTGATATGTCCTTGTGTAATGTTATTTGTCATAGTTCTAGTTACCTTAAAATGTTATATGCCACAGAAATAACCAAATTTCCTTGTCAACTGCATTGTAATCAAATGTTTACCCATGTAACTTTAAGTCTTTTGTCATTTACAGACAGTTATTGTTCTACTCTGATGCTTTCGCAAATATGCTTCATACTCAGAGAGTTTCATGGAAAGGACTCTGACACTCTAGAATACAGGCTTCTGATAAACTTTCAGATCATAATACTGAACTGGGTAAGAAATTAAAGAGTTCTCACAGGGAGGCTGATGGCTTCATAAAACTGCTAACAAAAGATCAGGAACAAATACTAATTACGTGGGACGACATGAACCGAGGAGAAGGCTCTAATGTGCTGTTTTTCCAGATTTAAAGAAATCTTTTCTCTTAAGCTAGCAACAATTTGCTAAGATATATCTTTGTGAACAAAGATGAAAGATTTACTTTTTCCTCCCTACCTGATCTAGAATTCAGGTAGAATTCAGAAACGTTAAGCATAATTTTCATTTAACCAGGCCAAGTTTTTGAATATAAACAAATTAGTTTTCCTGTGATTATCTTAGGTAAGAAAAGAACATTGAGGGTAATTGTGGAGAGAAAAATCACGTTTGCACCTTTGTAGACATTGGATTCCAGTCTTATGCTGACGACCAGCTACTGTGAGTCTCTAACGTCTTACACTCAAGCCCATCATCAACAGGCTAAGGAAGGGTTCTTGGCTTCCAATTTAAAGGATCCTCCTGGTCACAGTCTAGAGCCTGATGACCGAGCATTCTGGAAGCATCATCAGAGGAAGACAGCCCTTGAGCCCCACCAGAAAGGCTCTTACCAAGTGCTCCTAACCATTGACACAGCTGCACAACTAGAAGGCAATTCATCTTGGACACCTATCTCACAGCTAAAGAAGGCTCCACCTGACATCTGGTCCTGTACACACGCTGGAGGCCTCCAAAACAAATTAACTAGGACGAGAAGCAACCAACACCGGAGACAGCCAGCTTCTCCCAGATGGCCAGACCAGGCCTGTATACCTTTTACTTGCTGCTGCTGCTTACATCTTATTTTCTCCCCCTCTTCCTTGGAAAGACAATAATCTTATCCACTTCCCCCAATCTATTACAAAAGGGGGAAATCTTTCTGACTGTTGGGTTTGTCATCAGAAGCCTTGTTCTATACATGAATCTAGAGATCATTTAGTACATTTAATTACTAATCTCTCTGCCATTTCTCCCTTAAATCCTTGTGCTATGTGTCTAGAATTCCTTGGCTAACCCATCAAATCCTTGCTTTAGTTGATTTCATTATAATGACTCCGTGATTTGTGCTCCCTTAGGGTATACTGTCACTTATACTTGGGACAAAGACCTATGGGGAACACGCTATTTAAATCCCTATCAAACTAGAGGTCACTATGCAATTGGATTATTGGTTGCACCTATTTGTGACATGATCAATAAGAAACTCAGCACTGGGCATCACCTTTGAATCTACCTCACAGACTAAAATGTGAAACTAGTTGCACACATAGTCAAGAGTGTTCAAAGGGTGGCAGCATGAACCCCAGCGAAGCTACCAGTTTTGGAAAAAAACTTTTCCCTTGGGTAGGCACTGCCAGGAATGAATATATGATCAAAAATTTATCTAAAACCCTGGGGAATATTGCTAAATCTGCCGCTGAAACAATAGCTGCCCAAGATCAATCTTTGGATTCCCCTGCATGAGTCATATTAGATAACAGAACTGCTCTTGATTACCTCCTGGCTGAACAAGGTGGGGCTTGTTCTGTGATAAGCATCTCTTGTTGTACTTGGGTAAACACCGCTGGCAAAGTAAAAACGGAACTAGACAAAATCTGAGCACAGGCCAAATGGTCAACTGCTGTGCCCACTGACAGCCCATGATTCTTCCATCTCTTTAGCTGGCTACCCTCAGGAATGGCCTCCTGGTTCAGATCTATTGTCCAATTTGGACTTAGCGTTTTGTTCATTATTATAGGAATTCTTGCTGTTGTAAAACTTTGTCTCTTCTGCATGGCTCAATGTTCTAAAAACACCACTTGGATAATGGTCGCTCAGAGCTTTAAATGATTGCTAAGGCTTATGAGCCTTCACCTGAGAAATTTCCAGGTACTACAGAAAATGTCTGTCCTTAAAGGAATCTGACAGGCTTTGCTCTGCTCTGGCACTCTTGTTGCTCAAATGTGGCCTACGGCTCCTAAGAAAGCCACTTTCCCTCCTACATGGGACACGATACACTGGGAATGAGCCTTCCTAGCCACCAGGGACCAAGAATGCTTTGATGGCTGATCAGCAATGCTTTCCAATAGTCAATTAGCAATGCTTTCAAATGGTTGATCAGTGATGCTTTCGAAGTACAATCTCGATCAAAATGGAGAAATGTCAAAATTGACTATAGTGGAGCCATTTTGAAATAGAGTCAGAGCTACCTTTCCAGAGAAACTGCCTTGCTGTCTTGAAGCTTAACTGGGCCAAAATGGCAACTGTTTCATAAGCAACTGTTTGAGAGGTCAGCAGGAGAACTGACATCCTGATCACAAACATTGAGGATTATGAACTCTCTGAAGATAGAATCAACAGTCAATCAATGTTTAGCCAAGTCTAGCTCTGCCTCCAGCTGCAATGAAAATTCTTTGTAATAAACCTCCCCTCTTTGCCTTTAAAAGCCCCTGACTTTTACTCCCTAGTGGGACACTATTCGGATTTCTACCTGAATCTGTGCTTCCCAAACTGCAATTCTTTGATCCCAAATAAATACTTTGCCTCTTAAACTGGTTTCTGTTTTTGTAGGTTGACACACAGCAAGCTTTTTTTAGTTCCGTAATCCCAGCATCTAGTATAATATCTAGCAAATAACTAGTACATACAAACACATTTGAAAAAGAAATTAAACTCCACAAAATGACTTTGGAGAACAGGTAATCAGTATTGGTAAAATTCCGAGACAGTCCCCCAGGAAGCATAGGAACCCCAGATAAGAACTGCTGATCGAAGGGATGGGCAGGGAATGGAGAGCCAGCACAGGAGACAGGGGGACTGCTCCCACGTCTGACAACGCTATGTTGTATGATTGCCTGGAATTACCATGCATTAGGCATTATGAACAAATTGAACACTCGTCTCAGAAGCTAAGTTAGCTTTTACAAGCCTAATGTTCAAAAGAACCCCCTGAAAAAAATAAAATGGAATTGTCAGAGATAATTGTGCTAAGCTGAGCTGATGACTTCACGCAATTTTCTTAATAAATTAATACAACCATGTCACTGTTATATGACATTTGACTAGAAAGAAATCCAATCTTCTGATAATAAGTCATTTACTAAAATCATTATAGCAAGTGGCAAATCTCTGCCAAACTTCTTCTTGCCTTATGTATGTATTATAAGGTTTAGGAGATTGAGGGACATTAGATGTGCTATCTTCTTATATCCAACCCAAGAGCTTTATTTAAGATATGTTTATAGTGACCGAAATATTTTTGCCAATTAACTGAGAACATGAATATCCCAGTCGCCTTTGAGAACCCAATAAAGTCTATGGACCCTCAACATAGAAGCCCCACCATGGTCCTAGTTAAAAACTAACATAAATGTTACAAAATTTATACTTATAGTTATTGCTTTTCTTGAACTGCATGTGAATTATTAGTAAGAATTGATATTAGTAAAAAAAAAAGACTACCATAATCATAGTTGTGATCAGAGAATTAACAGGGATATGTACTGTAACATTATTCATAATAATAAAAAAATAAGGATTAAATTATGGATAGCCATATCATGGAATTATAATACAATCATTAAAAAAACGAGACCAAGTACTGAATGACAGTAAAAAATATTCACAAAATATGTGAAAGCAGCTTACAAATAGTATTTATGTATGAACTTTTTACACAGCTATACGTTAATAAACAGGAAAAACATTAGATAGCAAAAAAATATTTCAGTAAGAATAACCTAAAAAGAGGAACATGAAAAATGTTCAGTTGCCAGGGTTTTTTGCCTATCTGTACTCCAGTTTTCTACCATGAATGTCACTTCTGTAATCAGAAGAAAAAGCTTAGAAAAAGGAAAAAATACTTAAAACAGTGTTTGTGGCTGGGCTTTAATATAACCAAACTGTCACAAGTAGTTGCTGTGGAGCAATTATGAAAACACTGGTCACAGGGCAAAGCTGGAAGTACACAACAAAAGTAAGGCACCGAATTTCGTAGACAGTCAAGCAGGCCTGTGGTAGCCAGCCTCCGAGATGGCTCCCAACAGCCCACCTCCTGCTGTTCGGAGCCTTAGGCAGTCTCTTCCTGTCCGTGCCAGCCTCGACCTGTGGGACCAACGCAACATAGCAGAAGTGAAGGCATGTCACTTCCAGGATTAGGGTATAAAGGGCTGGGCACTCGCTCTCATCACTCTCTCCAGGGGAAACCATGCTGTGAGGAGTCCTACGTGAGAAGCCCACACAGCAAGGAACCGAAGCCTCCTGCCAACACCCACGTGAGCGATAGGAAGCGGACCCTCTGGACCCAGACGACGGCAGTCCTGGCTGACACCCTGAGGCAGCCTCACGAGAGACTGCACCAAAACCCTACGGCTAAGCTGCTTCCGATTCCTGATGCACAGAAACTGACAATAAACGTCTGTTATTTTAAACCGCTAAGATGGGGCTAATCTGTAATGCAGCAACAGCTGACGATAGTTTACTCACGGCTTTGCAGACTAGGGCTCTTCCAAGAAGTCACCTTAGGAAAAATCACTTAGGCTGTGAATCATTTGCTCTAAATTCAAGGTTCTGATTTCCTATCCGGTCTGACCCAAAGCAGAAAAGATATTTGAATACCTTTCCAAAATGTTCAGTTTCCTAGACTTGCCTTCTACTTCTTGCCTTCTCCCACTCATATTTCAAACGTAGGGTCGGCAAACTCCTTCTGTAAAGAGCCAGACAGTAAATATTTTAGGCTTCTCTGTAGCAACTACTCAAGTCTGCTGCTGCAGTTTGAAAGCAGTCATAGACGATATCTAAATAAATGGGTGTGGCTGTATTCCAGTAAAACTTTATTTCAAAGACAGGAGGCAGGCTGCATTTGGCCCCCGAACTGTGGCTTGCTAACCCCTGCTATGAATGACTGATCAAGCTCCTAGGAAGACCAATGCTTCCACTCAGCACTACACCCCGTTCCCTCTCGCCAACTCAACAGATCCTGCTCTGGAAATGCCCCGCCCCCAGCTGCATCAACTTGTCCCTCTCTACTGGAAGCAAACATGTTATTTCTTCTATCTTAAAAAACAAAACAAAAACTCTCAGCCCTGTTTCCATTTCTTGAACTCACTGTCTAATTCTGCTCCTCTCCTCCTCTCCTGAATCCACTCTTATCAGGCTTTTGTTAAGGTCGTGAAAGATCTTCACAAGTCATCAATTCCTCAATTGGACTCTAAATCCAATCACCAATTCTGAGTCTTCATTCTACTTCACTTAGCAGCAGCAGCTGACCCAGATCACTCCATGCTTCTTAAAGTACATTCTTTGCTTGATTTCCAGGATACCACAATCACTTTGTCTTCTTCAAATCTTTATGGCTGCTCCTTTTCCATCCGTCTCATTTTAAGTGTGGGAGGATCTCAGGCTTCAGCTTGGACCTCTTTTTTTCTGTCTAGACTCATTCCCTTCATGATCTCACTCAGTACACTTCCATATGGGATGACACCAAAATTTACACCTCCAGATTTCACCTCTCCTCTGAACACCAGACTCACATTCCAATGGCCTACTCAACATCTTCAACTGGGTATCTAGTAGGTACTCCAAACTTAACTTTCCAAACTCCAAAATGTCCAGATCGCAACTCCTACTTTCACCCATCTCAACCTGCCTCTCTCTCAGCCTTCCCTTCACCAGTAAATGGCAACCCCATCCCTCAAGTCACTCAGGCCAAAACCCTTGCAGTCGTTCTTGATTCTTCTTTCACAGCCCACCTCTGATTTGCTAGCAAATTTGTAAGCTCTACTTTAAAAATATACCCACTCCTAAGAAGATTTCTCATGTTACTTGGAATAAAACCCTTACAATGATCTATAAGGTCCGAAATTATCTTGCCATTCCTTCTACTGGAAGATTAACACACGGCTCACTCTCTCACATCCTTTAGGACTTCCCTCTACAGAATATAAGATCCGTGAGGGCAGGGAATTTTTCTTTGTTTACTGTTATATCTCCATTATCTTAGATAGTGCATGACACATAGTAGGTCCTTAAGAAATATTTGTTGAATGAACGAGTTAACTGTGAAAAGAGACAAAAAATACTAAGTTGATGGAAAATTTATTGGCAAAACAAATCGTGTATATTAACTTTCTTCATTTCCCATTTTCATAGTGTTTTTTAAACATAATCAAAGCCCCTGATAATTTATAGCTGACAGAAGACTAGAGTATGAGTCAATGGACCTAATTTCTGCCACATACTAGCCTCTAAGGACTTTAGTTTTTCTGACACTTACCAACCTCTAATGACCATGGTTTTCATATCTGTAAAATGAGGACTGAACCAGCAGCCTTGGACCCTTTTAAAATCTACAAATTTCCAAAATTTTGCATATGGCTTCAGAGGCTTACTCAATGACAGATGCTCCCAAAACCCACAAGGATCTGACCACAGCCCTTATAAAGGTGTGTTGATAGGGAAGTACAAGTCTGACTTCCTGGAAAAAAATATCATGCTGTATAGGAGAAGTGTCATACCAGCTGATAAACTGGTGACACAGAAGTGAAACAGATACTTATTTAAAGGCTTAGAATGTCCAAAGCTTTATGTTAGATATTGAAAAAGCTATCTTTTGGTCTTCAACAAAATCACTGGAAGGTAGGTAGGAGTTTTCAGTCTTTGTTTCAAACAAGATTTTTCTAAGAGACCATGTAAATGAGCTCGCAAAAGTTATATAACATGTCCAAGGTCATACAGCTAATAAAAGGCTGAGCAGGAATACAAATACAGGTCAATGAAACTCCAAACCTACGTTATTTCCAATGTATTCTATGCCAGAAGTTTTAGTTACAAGGACACAACATATATGAGACAGCCACAGATACAGAAGGAATCTTTTGATCAGAGAAACAACTAGCTAGACTCTATGTCTAGTATATTTACAAAAATCATCTTCATAGCTGACTCACAGGTCATTATGAAGGATAGTTCCAGAATTCACAGAGTAAGTCCCATAAGGACAGAGGCTATGTAGATTTCCTACGAGAAAGAATCTGCTCATAAGCTCAGTTATATTTCTTAATACAAACTAATAGATAGTCCTGCTTATTTTTAAAAGAAAAGAAGCTGAAATTCGTGGATGAATGCCTACTGTGTTCTAATCTTTTACAGTATTTATCAAAATGACCCTACAAGGCAAGTATCAGAGAGATGGAAAAAACAAAGACCCATAGGTCTGTGCAAGGGATTATGCATCTTCAATATTAATAATCAGCTGAGTGGAGATGTGAACAGAGTCCATCTGTTTCCAACCACCACTGCTCATATCTACCTGGATATTCAGACAACTCAAACTCAAAATGATTAAAACAACCTGCTCTTGGGGGCCGGCTCCGTGGCCGAGCGGTTAAGTTCACACGCTTCACTTTGGCAGCCCGGGGTTTCGCCAGTTCGGTTCTTGGGCGTGGACATGGCACTGCTCATCGGGTCATGCTGAGGCAGTGTCCCACACAGCACAGACAGCGTATTTTAGTTTACATTATCCAGGTAGGTAGATTTATAAATATTATCTAAGTTTTACCTAAAATATCCTACAAAGTAGACAATTTAGTAAGATTCCTGAAAAGAAATCATGAATTGAAGAGATTCATGAAAGCACAGGTGAGCAACAAGGCAACAGTAGAGCTTTAACTTATTTTCACTAAGTTCAACAATAACAAAGTAATCAGATCTGAGAAGCAGGCCACACTGAAAAGGAAGACTGTGCGTAATATGCATTTACATATCTCATCCTGTATTAGTTAGGTTTAGGTCTGACTGCTAATGACAGAAAACCCAAAACAACAGTTAAAAAATAGAAGTGAGGGGGCTGGCCCCGTGGCCGAGTGGTTAAGTTCGCGCGCTCCACTGTAGGCGGCCCAGTGTTTCGTTGGTTCAAATCCTGGGCACGGACATGGCACTGCTCATCAAACCACGCTAAAGCAGCGTCCCACATGCCACAACTAGAAGGACCCACAATGAAGAATATACTACTATGTACTGGTGGGCTTTGGGGAGAAAAAGGAACAAAAATAAAATCTTAAAAAAAAAAAAAAAAACCAGAAGTGAATTTCCCCAATGATACAAGTATATGGAGACAGGCAATCCAGGGCTGATACTGTGGCTCCAAAATTATCAAGCGCCCGGCATGCTTCCAGTTCTTTAGGGGGTAGTATGTGCAAGGTATGCAACCCTCCTCTACTTGAAGAGCCCTTTCTGGAAGCTCCACAAATCATTTCTACTTGATCTCACTGGCCAGAAGCGAGTCACCTGGTCACAGTTAACTGTGAGGCAGAGTGGGATACGCGGTCTCTATCCTAAGCACTCGGACGCCCTGCCAATAGCTGGGAGCTCCTTTTACAAAAGAAGGGGAACACTGGGACCAGCCATCCCCAACATATGTCGTAAACAATAAATCTCACTGCTGTTCCTTACACTGTTACTCCATAGCGAATCACAATATCAAAATATACAAAAAGCTACAAATTGAAGTTTTTCCCACGTAAATTTGGTGCAAACACATTTGAGGCAAAACCTGACCTGAGTAGACAGGAGACTATTTGCATTATTCATTTATCCCACTTAGTATGAACAGTTACATATTTTGCTGCAGAAATACTATTATTTGCTTAAAGAGTACTGCAATAAATTATGTAATATTTAGTGTATGCATGAAATTACCTTTCTTAAATTCTAAGAATTCTGAATCCTAAAATATATCAGGCCCAGGAGGCTTTACATAAAGGATTATGGAACTGCAGTATAAAACAATCAGAATTATTAAGGTATTTAAACACTAAGTATTCGGAACAAGAAAACGTCGACAGTTTTTAGTCGCCTTTAAAGTACTAATGGAATACTGAATCAAAACCTCATACAATTTCTCTGAACTTACTAAGTGTTCAGGAGCACCTACCGAGGCTTCTTACTTAATAATAAAATGCACATTACACTCCATTAACATTTGCTCTTCCTGCCATGGTAAAAATGGCTAAAATAACATGCAGAAAATAAAGGCAAAATTAAAATGCAGTACATATAGGTTTTAAGCAACAAGAACAAGATTCTTATACAGGTAGATGAAAGTACAAATGTTTCTAACATGTGTCAGCTAAAATATTCTCTGGATTCTAGAATAATATAATGTACAAGAATTGCTTTTTATTCACTGAAAAGAAAGAGGTACCAGAGAAGATACTCTTCAAAGTAAATTACTTCTTTCATAAAAACAATGTGCTACATGGAAAAACTACATAAATATATCAATGATGGAGCTATCTGAATCAAGAAAAGAAGGACTCTAGGGTAAGCACACAGAGACATACCACATTTGAAATTTATTCTCTGCATAATTCACAGCTATCGTGACAAAACTGAAACCGGAAATACACAAAATACTATGATGTCATTATGGTTCAATCTATAAAAATAAGACCTTTAAAATACAGAAGTGAAGCAAAAGAAGGACCACATCCCCACTCATTTTGTGACAGAACATAATCTTGATATGAAAACCTGAAAACCACCAAGAAATAAAATTACAGGCCAATCTCAAATGAACATAGATGTAAAAACATTAAAATATCGGCAGACCACACCCAATAATCTATTAAAAAAAGTTAATAGATCGTGATCCAACTGGATTTATTTGAAGAATACAGGTTGGTTTGCACATTCACAAGTCAATGTAATTCACAAAAAGGGAGAAATCATACGATCATTTCAAGAGATGTAAAAAAAATGCATCTGATAAAATTTAACACTAACTCACGAGAAAATTCTCAGGAACTAGAAATAGAAGGAAACTTCTATTGCAATTTATTTTTAAATTGCTAAATAATATTTACAAAAACTTTACTGATGAAATAGTAAAATTTTTCCCCATAAGATAAGGGCTAAGACAAGAATGTTCACTATCATCACTTCCAGTCAATAATGTCCTAGAGGTTCTAGTCAGTGCAACAAAGCAAGAGCAAGAAATAAAAGGTAAAATATCGGATAGGAAACAGCAAAACTGAGATTACTCACAGGCAACATCCCAAAAGAATCAAATTATCAATAATAACAAGTGAATTTAGCAAAATCACTAGAAATAAGGTCCTAATTGAAAACATTATATTTCTATATATAAAAAGGAATCACTGAATCAAGAACCTAAATGTAAGACCTAAAACAACAAAACTCTTAGAAAAAAACATAGGACAGAAGTTCACGACACTGGATTTGGCAATAATCTCTTGGATCTGACGCCCAAGGCCCAGGTAATAAAAGAAAAAAATGGAGAAATTGGACTTCACGAAAATTAGAAAATTCCATGTATCAAAAGACACTATCAACAGAGTAAAAAGGAAATCCACAGAATGGAAGAAAATATTTTCAAATAATGTATCTGATAAGGGATTAATATCCAGAATATATATAGAACTACTAAAACTCAACAACAAAAAAACCACCAAGTTTAAAAATAGGCAAAGGACTTGAATAGACACTTCTACAAAGAAAATAACTGAATGGCCGACAAGCACATGAAAAACCGCTCAACATCACTAACCATTAGGGAAATGCAAACCAAAACTACAATGAGATACCACATCACACCCATTAGGATAGCTACTATCAAAAAAACAGAAAATAAGTGTTGGCAAGGATGCGGAGAGACTGGTACCCTTGTGACACTTGGAAGGAATGTAAAATGGTACAACTACCGTGGAAAACAGTATGACCGTTCCTCAAAAAATTAAAAATAGAATTACCGTAAGATCCAACAATTCCACTTCTAGGTACACACCCAAAAGAACTGAAAGCAGGGTCCGGAAGAAAGATTTGTACACTCACGTTCCGAGCAGCATTGTTCACAATAGTTATAGCACGGAAGGGGCCAAAGCGTCTGTGGATGGATGAATGGGTAAGCAAAATGTGGAATATACATACAATAGAATATTATTTAGCCTTAAAAAGCAAGGAAATTCTGCAATGTGCTACAACAGGGATGAACCTTGAGCACACTATGCTAAGTGAAATAAGCCAGTCACAAAGAGATAAATACTATAAGATTCCACTTATTTGAGGTACTTAGTCAATCATAAAGACAGAATAAATCATAAAGACAGAAAATATAATGGTGGTTACCAAGGGGGTAAGGGGCGGGGAGAATGGGGAATTATTGTTTAATGAGTACAGTGTTTCAGTTTTACAAGATGAAAAGAGTTACGGGGAAAGATGGTGGTGATGGTTGCACAACAACATAAATGTATTTAATATTACTAAACTGTACACTTAAAAATGGTTAAAATGGTAAATGTTACCAAAAAGGCAGAAACAAACAAAAAAAGTAATTATGTAGAATTAGAAAATAAAAACTTAATGAAATATACATACGACTGTATTAGCCATTAACTGCCACATAACAAATTACCCTAAAACTTATCGGCTTAAAATAACAAACACGATCTCAGTTTGAGCAGCTCAGCAAGGTGGCTCCAGCTCGGGGACTCCCCTGAGGGTGCAGTCTAGATGCTGGCAGACTGCAGTCATCTGAAGGCTTAAACAGAACTGGAGGATCTGCTTCCAAGATGGCACCCTCACGTGGCTGCTGTGGCAGGAGGCCTCAGAGTTCCTCACCGCATGGGCCTCTCCAGCGGGCAGCTGGAATGTCCTCATAACATGACAGCAGGCTTCCTCCAGATGAGTGATCCAAGAGAGCAAGGCAGAAGCTGCACTGTCTTTTATGACCCAGTCTTGGAAGTCACACAATGCCACCAGATCAGCCCTATTCAATGTGTAAGGGAACCGAACCATATACAAGTGTCTGAAGACCAGGAAGCAAAGATCTTTGGTGGGCATTTTGGAGCATGGTGACCACAGAGAAGCTTACACAGAAAACTGTAAAACTGCTGAGAAAATTTAAAGACGATCTAAATAATGTTTTAGGTCATGTTTACGGAGTGGAACAGTCATTACTGGAAAAATGTCAATCCTCCCCAAATTTATCTATAGACTCAATGCAATCCCAATAAAAATCCCAGCAGGACTTTTTGAGGAAATTGATAAACTGATTTTAAAATTTGTATGGAAATGCTAATGCCAAGAACATTCAAGACAATTTTGAAACACAGCATCAGAGGGCAGGGGTTGGGAAAACTAGGCTGCCTAGATTTTTTTACTGTAATAAATTGATTTTATCTACTTTTAACGATACATTATTTTTAATGTTGAAACAATCTCAAATTTATAGAAAAGTTGCAAGTACAATACAAAAAAGCTTTTTCCCTGAGCCATTGAGAGTAAGTTACTGACATGACGCTCCACTTCACCTGAATACCTTTGTGTTTATTTTCAACAAATACAGACAATCTCCTACAGACCATAATACAGCTATCACCAACAAGAAATAAACATTAACACATTCCTACCACGGAATCCTCAAACCCTTTCCAAGAGTCTGCACTGAGTGAGAATCATGTGTTGCATTTTGTTGTCCCATCTCTTTGGTCTCCTTCAGTCTGAAACAAGTCCTCACACTTTCTTTGACTTTCATGAAGTTGACAATTTTGAAGATTATTGGCAATTATTTTGTAGACAGTCTCTTAATTGGGTTTTGTCTGATGATTAGATTCAAATTACGCATCTTTGGCATGAACAGCACAAAAGAGATGCTAGAGACTTTATGTAAAGCAGTTTTAGGTTTACAGCAAAATGTCTCTTTTTGTAAATAAAGTTTTATTGGGACACAGCCACTCCCATTTGTTTACGTATTACCTATGGCTGCTTTCTACTTAGAACAGCCGAGATAAGAAATAGTAACAGAGACCATATGGCCTGCCAAGCCTGCAAAACAACATTTAATATTTGTCCCTTTAAGAAAATGTTTGCTGACTCCCATTCTATTGACTATCAAGACTTCGTATAAAGCTACAGTAACTAAGATGGTGTGCTATTAGCAAATGAATTGATCAGGAGATGGCAAGCTTTCACTGTTATAAATGTAAATGTGTAAAATGTGCTCACTTTAAAAGATAATCTCACTGGAATACCAATTTGAAAATTAATTTCTAATCTGTTTAAATCTACAGTTTCACTGGATTTTGAAAACATTTCTTAAAAACACAAAAAAGGGAATACATTTTGATGAGTTTGCAATAAATGACTGACATCAGGGAAAACGAAAATTAGCAAGACAAATTTCATTAAAAATCTGCCCTTAATTGTTGGATAAAATGGAAAAACTGAGCACTATTATTAAGGAAATACAACGAACAACGTAACTCTCCCATTTTGATCTATATATCTTTATGAGGCACATAATTCAAATATGACAGCCATTAAAACAAATATAACACAGACTGAACCTAAAAGCAGGCCTTCAAATCACCATATCACAAAATGTTACTAACATCCCCCAGAATGACGACTCCGTGTGAACAGGAATTTTTGTGTACTTTTTGGTCTACTGTATCCCCAGCACTTGGAAGAGGGCCTAGATAACTGTTATTTATTTTTTCCAGCTTTATTGGGATATAACTGACAAACAGAAATTGTATATATTTAAGGTGTACAATGTGATGATTTAACATACTAATTATTTGTTGTATGAATGAACCAAGACTTTCAAAAGTTATAATAAAGTGCATTTAACTACACTGCTCTCATTAAACAATGTCCTAGTGCAAACAAAGTATTTTTATACTATTAAAAATAAAATTTAAAAATTCAAAATAGCTTATATAACCTCTCATTATTTTCTAATTTATATTTTATGATTTATAACAGACACTGTTTACCCGCACAGCAGTACATGTGCATGACTGAAAAGTAAATATACACAGGAGAGTTTCTGGAATTCTGTACTGAGGGGAACATGATCAAAAAGACACCCCTGCAGCTGAGGGACTCAAAGCATTAGCCAGGTCATGACCGGGAAGGAGCAAATCTGAGAGTAGACGTTGAGAAACTTATAGAGGAATCTGACAGTGTCACTTTAGTCTGTCCAATCTAATTTTTTAAGTGGGCTTATTTTCTGTCTTTTTAAAATTTCCTTTTTCTAGTAATTCATTTTTATTGTATTTTACAAAAGCATCAGTCTGCTAAGTACTGAAAATTTAAAAAACAGTCCTTCACCAGAGATTCTTTCAGAAGCACTGCGGTAGAGAAGGGTCAAAGGCCAACCAGATCAGAAGGCCTCCTAAATTTTTTGGATGGCTCCCCAAGGCCTGAGATGACGGGGCTTCAGGATGTGCCGGCCACCCCCCACCCCCCTCCTCTCAGGCTCTCCTCGCCTTCCGCCCCCTTCCCTCAGGAATACACCACATTCACTCTGAATTCAGGGCATGAACTTTGTTCCCTGGTCCTGAACACTCAACGAACAACTCAACCTGATGCATCTCCTTCACCAAACTCCTACTTACCCACCTTCTGGGCACTTCTGGAAAGCTCTTCCCGATCCTTTAGCCCAGGTTGCATGCCTGTCCCTTGTGCGTGTCTAGCACAGTGCCTGGCACACAACAGGTGCTTATTCACCCAACAAACATTTTACCAACAGAATCTATGCTCATCTCACCGCCCCAGACTGTCTCCCACAATGTTCTACACTTTTATTCCAAGCTGTACACCCTACTGACAACAAATGGATGTCTATCAGCTTCAAATATTAAAGACAAAACAAGCTATAATTTCTAAAGATAAAAAAAAAAAACAATCAATTACTATCATTCTTCCCTTTCTCATTTCATTTACAAGATTGTTACTGCCAACATGTCTCAGTTTTGGAATGAAGAAAACACACATTAGTAACAACTTTGATCTCAAAATTGCTTTCATATGACACCCTTAAAAGGGAATGCCTCTTTCTGACCCCTTCCGCCCCACCACCACACTGCGACACAGATTTAAAACACAGGTTTATTGGCTAATATAACAAAAATAAGCTACAAAAAGAAAATCTGCTGCTGTTTACCCTTGGTCCAAGCATTTTGATGTATGTGATAATATTTTACACCGATATTAAAAGTTGAAAAAAAGAGGGGCTGGCCCCGTGGCCGAGTGGTTAAGTTCGCGCGCTCCGCTGCAGGCGGCCCAGTGTTTCGTTAGTTCGAATCCTGGGCGCGGACATGGCACTGCTCATCAGACCACGCTGAGGCAGCGTCCCACATGCCACAACTAGAAGAACCCACAACGAAGAATACACAACTATGTACCGGGGGGCTTTGGGGAGAAAAAGGAAAAAATAAAAATCTTTAAAAAAAAAAGTTGAAAAAAAGAGCCCTGAGTTCTGAACTCAAATGATGTTACAACTATAATCTCAATATTTTAAACCAAAGAGCACTCAACATTTTTAAGGTTTAGGAAAGTCATCAAAAAGTCTGGTGTATAATACTTCTTAATCTATCTATGTAAGGAAACAGCAAAAAAGTAATTTATAAGTAGAAAATGGGTTTCCTGTATTTTGCACAAATCTCTTAGGTGATAACATGCATTCTACACTGCATGACAAAGCTGTTCTTAATATGAAGTTACTAAAATTTCACTGAAAATATAGATAAGCTTACTATTTCACAGTTCTCAATGGCAACAATGCTCTGACAAGGACTACTGCTAGGTTTCAAACAACCAAAAAAAGACTCCATAAATATTCTGGCACTACATTTTAACTAATCGTTTTTGGTTGAAAAACAAACTGTCAATATTTGTATCAAAGATTTAAAGATGTAATAAAATTAGATGCAATTTAAACTCATAAGAATAAAGGGCAGTTGCTCTTTGACTACTTACAGCAGAACAGCAATGAACGGCTGGGGTTTGGAGGAAAATAAGATGAAGGATGAAACCTAAAGTATTTCTGGAATAACACAATCTTCTTTTATTTCCTAATCTAAAAGAAAGCAACTGTTAACTAGATAATTTAAAAAGTATTCTCATACCTTTTTATATGAAAATTTAAACTATGTTTCACTTAGCCTAATAACAGCATTCTCTAAATATTTAACAACTGATAGCAGCAGACACGGAGCAGAATGTGCTACAAGACAAAGGGAAGTCAAGTTGTGATAAACCTTAACAAATACAAGACGGGAAAACCATGGTGATTGAGCCAAGGTTAGAAGAAATGATAAATTCTAACTGCATAGACTACCTCCCAAATCAATCATGAGTGAGTGAATACCTATTATTTACTGAGTACCTTATTACACTTAATGCGTAACACAGACACATTAAAAAATAAATAATCATGGAAATCTTCCAACAAGACGATAATCAATGAGAAACAAGCCACCAGATGCAGTATCCAGGTAGGACAGTATTTTAATTTTCAAGTTGTATTCAACAAAGATTTTGAGTTCAGAATTTTAAGGGTCTCACAAATTCCTCAACTTAACTGAATAATTTTTCTAAAAATTTCTTGATAATCCAGACTCATGAGGATCAACTATTATCCTATTCTCAGAGGCTATCATGAAGTCAGGGCCCTTTCCCCTGGATTCAACAGCCCTAGAATGTGGAGCTCTGAATTCTTCTATTGTCCTTTTACAGTCTTTCTGTCTCTTGCCTTGCTTTCACAGTTGTCCCTCACTGATGACCACTGCCTACGTGTGGCCCTCAGCAGCATCCCTTTACCCCTAAAAAACTGTCCGGGAGCAAATTACCAGGCTTATTGTAATTAGAAATAAGGAGTAAGTAGGTTCTGCAGCGTGGCCTAATTATTCTCTTGAGCATCAGATGCAAAATAGCGCTAGGAGCTTGCATTTCTACTCTGGACGCTCAAAGGTATGTTGTTTTTTCTTGTTTGTTTTTAAACTTTACTTCCTAATTCTTAATGGTGCAGCCTTACGTTTCCTCAACTACCTCATAAGGTTGTATGTGGGTGATTAAACAGAGATAATGAATCTGAAATTGCCTAGGTCAGGGCCTGGCCACAGAATGAAATCTACAGATTCTCCTCCCTCTTTAAGTGTGTTTCTTATTTTAAGTTGAAAAATTTGGCCTCCAAATAAGTGAAGGTTACTGTATTATTTTTAGAAGCTTGTGCTCAGGATGGTTGGAAACTAACTCAAGAAATGAGGGATGTACGGCCTGAACGGGCAGAGACCTGGGCAGCTGGCAAGGGAGCTGTATGACTGCCATCTTCAATTACTGAAGAAAGATATATGTAAAATGACTATTCTCAGTTCTGTCAACGGACACACTGTTTAACAAGGGCTCAAAAATATATTTGTGTACTAACTGCTTCTCCAGAGAGCAAACCAGGAACAAAGACAAGTCACAGGATAACCGAATTCAGTTCAAAACAACAACGGACTTTTAAATTAAATCACCCAAAAATGATGGAGATTTCCACAATATCACCACAACTGTTTAAGCAAAGGCTAGAGGGTAGGTAGTTTTGAAGGTATTTTCACAAAGGGTGGAAGAATATACTAGATGACCTTTGAAGGCCCATTCTAACATTTTATGTCCGAAACCATAAATTCTCATTTCTGCATTTAATTTTCACACTGAAAATAAACCCTGAGGACTAATGGAAAAGTAGAGAAGCAACACAAGGGCCACACAGCATCCAAAGTTATTTGTTCAACTTCATGATAATATTTACATATCAGTTATTTCTGTCTATTAAGAGTGTAGATGATCAACACTTCAAGTGATAAAAATGATTCCCTTTTTGGGGGAGAAAAATCACAATTGCATCAACAGCATCGTCACCATCACCACACACATCATACACCCGATGTCATGAAAAAGAACTGGGAACTAACCTTACTTTTTAAAAAAAATCACTTCAAAGATGAATCATGTAACATATGCACACTGACAGAGCTTGAGAATCCAAGTTAATGAAAGAGGAGACGAAGGAAACTAATTATAAAAAATTGATTTCAGCAATCTGTAGGAATGTAGGAACTCCAAGACAGTTGGATATAACCCACACTCAGGGAGCTAAAGAAAACTACATAAAAGAACGCTCAAGAGAAGCGCAGAAACGTCAGCCACAATTATCAAGTTGTCATCATTGTTAAAGGTAGGTTGTCTCCTCACCTCCATGGGAGGTGGGAAGAGGTATGAGCAATGCTTTGGCTGAAACCAAATATCATGTTGGTTTAAACAAGAAAAAGTGCTACCAGTAAAGGCTAATTTAGAGCTAAAATTAATCAGGTGACAAGCGTAATTTTTGCCAATACTCTAGATATTAACCTTCTATTCATTACTTTTGATTTAATTTTATAAAAGTGGACAAAAAAAGACATGAAGCCCCTAAAGAGGCAGATACATGACCTGTCTGGCCAGCACCTCTTCCTCTAGCGGGAGCCCCCCTCTCCTTAACGCATTACAACAGGGCTGTAAATGAGGACGCTCCACCTCCCTCACAAGCGGGGACAAGAGACCAGACCAGTCAGAGAATGACAGTCCTTGGACTTTTCTGGTAGGGCTAGTGAGGAAGACTGGCTCTTTTGGCTGAGCTGGGAAGTGAATCTAGAGGTGAAGGTGGCCACCACGTGAAGAGTCTGCTAGTAGAATGAAACAAGAAGCAGAACCGAGGAAGGGAGAGAAAAACACAAAACTCTATTTTGCTTAAGGTAGCCTAAACTGGCTTTCTGGCTCTTGCAACTCAAAGAGCTCTCTTACCTACAGTACCTCTATCTGCTTCTAGTGGTTCCGAAGGAAGTTTCTCATGAAGATGAAGGTGACTACCACCGTCTTTAATTACCGACTCTGCTTCAGTACTAGCCATGTGGAAGAACTAAGAACAGAAGATGCAGCTTTTATTCCAACCCTCCAAAAAGAGTCTCACAGCAAATTAGGAAATTAAGGCTCATGGTTAACATCATTACAAAAACCAGCACTCTCTGGGAGAAAATCTTTGCAAATCACATATCCGATAAAGGACTTATATCTGGAACACACAAAGAACTCTTACAACTCAATAATGAGAAGATAAACAACCCAATTAAAAAAAAAGAGCAAAAGATTTCAGTAGGCATTTCACCAAAGAAAATATATCAATGGCTAATAAGCACATGAAAAGATGCTCAACATCACTAGCCATTAGGGAAATGCAAATTAAAACCACAATGAGATACCATTTTATACCCACTAGAATGGCTATAATAATTTTTTTTTAAAAAAAGGACTATAACTAGGTCTTTATAAATGAATTCTGGAGAAAGAATTGCCTCAAAGGCAGATGATCCAGGCCTTACAAACTTGTCTAGAACCGCACGCACACAGAAACCACTAAGACTGTGAAAGCCATGGATTTTCATAGACGTATGGCAGCTCTAGCCTAGACGCCACCCTGTGGCATCCATGACTGGCTGAGTGAAGACCACAGTGACGTTGGGAAGAATTACGTGGAGAAGCAGGAAAAAAACTCAGGATGGGCTGTATGAAGTGGGAAACCACAGAGCAGTCTTCACCATGCTTATCACTGTACTCTGCTGCCTTTAACCGACAAAGTTCGGGAACTTTTGATTAAGGCCGGTGAAGGCTTTTAAGAGTGTATGTGGGGGGCCGGCCTGGTGGCACAGCGGTTAAGTCCACACGTTCTGCTTGGGCAGCGTGGGCTCCGCCAGTTCGGATCCCGGGTGCAGACATGGCACCGCTCATCAAGCCATGCTGTGGCAGGCGTCCCACATAAAAAGTAAAGGAAGATGGGCACGGATGTCAGCTCAGGGCTAGTCTTCCTCAGCAAAAAGAGGAGGATTGGCAGATGTTAGCTTAGGGCTGATCTTCCTCAAAAAAAAAAAGAGTGTATGTGTACATGTAGTTATGAGGTTACTGTGGACTGCGGTCAACAAAACTTACAAAAGGCTAAGGAAGGCACTGCCCAGAGCGTAGTAAGTGCTGTGACAGATTTTATGGCAGCATAGAAGAGAGGCAACTAGCCCAGCCTTGAAAGTTTTCTGGGTTTTTTTTTGAGGGATGGGGTCCAGAGAAAGAATCTAATCAAGACACAATTTTTGGAGAGGTATGACCTAAGCTGAGTTCTGAAGGACCCCAGTCAGAGTATACTAGATTGGGGGAAGGAGTGGCAGCTAGAATTCCACAAGGAGTGGGGGACTGAGAAGACGCTAGGACTCCAGAAGTTTGGTACTGCTGGGACTGAGTACCATGGAAGAAAAGAGATGAGGCTAGAGAGTTAGGTAAGGAGTAGATCTTGAGGTTCTGTATATGAGATTAAGGATAAAAGGAGCTTGGATTTTATCAATGGGCAAGAAGGAGCAGAGAAAGGGTTTTAATGAGGGGAGCATCATGACTGCCCTAATCAAGTGTGGAGACAAGATTAGAGGGGGGGCCAACCACAGGTAAAAGGCTGCTGCAGTCATCCAGAACGGACCCAGACAGAGCAGCTGAACTGAGCATCTGCAATCACTCTGTAGCGTGGCACCTCCATTTTCAATGGATTACTATGTAGCTACTCAACTGCATAAGAAAGGAGAGATCCTGTAGCTTAGATGACCACAGTCAAGATCTCTGTACAAAGTGGGGAACTTCACTCCACCTTCACAGAGCATCTGGGAGTAGAAGTCATTTCATAATCTTGCTGTGTTTTAGTCTCCAAGATGACATTGTCAAACCCTGACATTTAGTTTCAACAAGTGAATTCAGCAATGAAATTGGATCCCCGACCTCAAGGAGATTGTATTGAGCGTCATGGCTACTGCAACTAATACACACCTCTGGCTGGGAAGGCCTTCAAGCACAGTATCATACTATCTTAGGGAAGCCTGCTGTTTCGCTTGTACATTCTTGACGTTGAGGAATTAAGCCTTTGCCTTCAGGTATAGTTAAATCTAAGATGCAAATTTTCTTCTAAAATTTACTTACATGTCTTTTAAAAACCCACAGGGCTTCAATTTAATATTTTTCTATATTGTACCAAATGCTTATGAGTGCAATAAGGTCATAAAGGAAGGTGTCTTAGAGCTAAACAAAAAACAAAGAATACTTCTTACTAATGGGGGCTAGAGAATGAGCTGTTTTTCACTTAGAGCTACACACTTTTTTTTTAAACCAAGAGATCAACACACCCTTCAAAGTAAGCACATTGAAAAGTGCTTTTTTTTTTTAAAGACTTCACAGGCTCGGAAACAGTGAAGAGCATTCTACTAGCACTGAACAGCAATCAGACCCTCATGAGAGTTCTGTCACCTTTCAGCCTTCATACTAAACTCAAAGAGAAAAAAATATATGGTCCAAAATGGTTAAAAACAGACCCAGAACACCTTTGCTTCTTTTACCATTCTTCCCATTCCCCCAAAACCTGTCCCCCAACTCCTTAGTAAAACAAAGAACTAAAAAACAATATGATTTCAAGGAAAGGTCACTACAAACAGGTTTCCGATAGTCCTCTCAAAACGCAATTACTTCAGAGGTAAAAAGCAGTAATCAAACACCAGAGTTGAGTTCCTAACGCTCTACTCTTCCAGGACACTCACAGGTACATGTCCAACCATCTTCTCATCATGGCATACATAGGAGGTGATAACGCTGTATTTGTAGGTGATAAACAGAAGAGTGCCTATTGCCCAAGGCCATCTGGCCAGGGTTGCTGGTAATTTCACGCCCCACTTGATGGCCAGGAGTGCTAGGAGATCAGTATCTTAATTTTCCCGAAGCTCAGCTCAACTTTCTTCGGCCTTTTAGGATTAACTGCAATACCCAATGCTCTCAGAAATCATTACTTTCAAATCCAGACTCTACTACACTTCACTTAAGCTTACTAATGTATGGAAAACCTACCTGTCTTGCAGAGATATCGGGGAGTTAGAAATAACATACGTAAAGCTCTTATCACAGTGCTTGGCAGGCAATCAATGTATGAGGGCTGTTATTACCAAGAGAGTTGTTAAATTAAAAAAGAGAACTCTGTACGGAGGTAATTTCACTAAAATAAGAAATTGCGGGTTTCCCTTTCCTCAGTGTCTAAGAATTAAAATATTTTATAAAACAATGAAAATCATAAACTGTCTCCCTACTTCTTCAAAAATCCTAATCTTTTTCCTCATTAATAGTCACAGCCTCTGCTCCTGGTATTTGAAAAGTGACTGTCCTTGACACCCATCTACTAAGGATTACAGGTGCACCATTACACTGATCCACACATATACAAGAGATACTGGCACATGTATCTATGTTCTGAGCTTGGAAAAGCAGTGCAGGGCCACCACCAGACAGTTGGAGAGGAAAGAATATATCAGCTTTTTATGTGGACCTCCCTAAAGTGAAGATAACCCAACAATCTATAGACAAAAATTATCCCCCCACACAAATGGTAGATGAGATTCTTTCCTATAATTAGCCCCTTTCTTCCTGAAAGCCCTGTGAAGAAACTGCTGTATGAAGAACTACTTCAAAATAAATGATACAGATAACAGCACACTCAGCAGACACACTACAGAACAGCATCTGGATCTCCGAAAAGAAATGTGAAAGTGGCCACTGGTAAACGATGCCAAGGTCATCTAAGGATGTCAGAGCACTTCATGCACTCCTGGGAAAAATGAGCCAACTATATGCAATTCTGTGAGGTACCATGTCTTCCAAACAATGGGAACTCCCAATTTCCTCTTTTTGATTAAGATAGGTTATGGTTATCAACTGCAAACATAAACTCACCATCACCAGGAAATCGCTTCTTGATAACCTGGACAAACGTGTTCAGGCAGCAAAACATCTAACACTGGAATACAAATATAACGCCCAATCACAATACCCAGACATAATTTTAACCTTTTCAGAGGAGTACAGAATTTTGAAAGGAGGGCAAAGAACTCTTCTTGAATTGTCCTTTGACCACACTAAAGAACAGAAAGACACAGCATGTATGTGCCAAGAAACTGGAACAAAAACACAAGCAAAAAACCCTAGCCCAACAAAACAAATGACTCCTGGAAGGGAACGGTGAGATCACCTACACATTCACTCATCAGAGAAGAAATGCAGGAATGACTTCTATGTTCTGGGCACACCACATGGAAACACAGACATGAGTAAGACATGGCTCCTGCCTTGAAGAAATTCAAAGTCTAAAAATAATGTTTTCAGAGTCACAAGAGTAATTTTATAGTAATATTTTATTAATGGAGACAGAAAAACGCAAACCAGTAAGATATATTTAAATATATTAATAAACATCAGCTAAAAAGAATGTCTTCGGCTGTGAGTTTACTAATGACATTGATTATCCGATTTTTGGAACATGATTAAAGTTGTAATTTACTTTCAAGACAAGAATTAACTTATGACACACGTTTTACAAAGGTTTCCCACACACACACCATCACAATTTGTAAATTAGGCGCTCTTCAGCTTGACACTTAGGGCGTGGCAAGGGAGTTCTCACACAATCTCAATGACACTTGGATGAGCTCTTAAAAGTCTGGACATTCAGGTTTCCAGGAAAGGCCAGTCAACTCCCTAATTCTCCCCAAACCTTGAAACAACACTGCCACCTCTCTGCGCCGTCACCCCTGACCACTTACATATACCCAGGCTAAAGCATACCAATCACATCTTCCACACCTGGAAAACCTTTAGGAACGAACCACGGAGGAAAAACCCCCTCACTCAAAATATCTATATACTCTCTTCCTCCTTTTAGTGGCTGGATTACCCGAATATGGGCTAAACCTGTGCTACAGCATAGGACGAGCTATTCAGCGCGGAGCATCTAAATGACTTGAGTCCGAAAAAACCATTCCTTTAACTGGCACAACACCCTGGAGGAGATGCTTAAAAAGCAACTGCTCTAGTACAGGCAAGGACTGGAGGAAAGGGAAGAAGGGGAGAGGGGCGCAGTGAGGCGCGGGGACTGCGGCGACGGGTCCCCCCCAGGTCGCGGGCACCGCCCAGGCGGGGACCTCGGCGCGGCGGGCCAGAGATGCGAGGTGACCTTCCGACGAGGCCAACTCGAGGGGGTGCCCGGCGCGGGGGACCTCGCCGCTGCCGCCCGCTCTCTCGGCGGTGCACTCGCCCGCACAGCGGCGAGCACGGCGCCCCGGATGCCAGCCCGGGCTCGTTCCCGGGCCGAACGCGGGATGTGCAATCTCGGCGTCCGGGCCCTGCGCCTGGGCCTCGGCCCGCCGCCGCCCGGACACACCCCCGCCGCCGCCCGGGCGGCCCCAACCCCCCCCCGCGGGGCGGCCCGGCCGGGCATCGCTCACCTGCACCGCAAGCCGGTCCGCCGCCCGCGGGCTCCGGAAGCCGCGGCTGAGCTGGTTCCCGCCGGCGAGCGCTCGGCCCTTGTCTGGGCGGCTCCGCGCCGGAGCGGCAGGAGGAGGAGTCCGACGGGCGGCGGCGGAGCCTGGGCGGCAGCAGGAGGAGGACCAGGGACGCTCGGCTCTCCGGAGATACACCCTCCTCCTGGCCGCTCTGCAGCAGCCGCCGCAGATCACTTCCGGGGCGCTGCGAGCGGGGCGGGGCCGGCTGGGGAGCAACTTCCTGTCCGCGGCGGAGAGGAGGGCGCCGGGCGCCGGGGGCCGGGGCTGGAGAACAATGGCCGGGAGGGCGCGGGCTCCCGGCGTCCGCCCTCTGCGTGCCGAGGGCGGGCCGCGCTGCCTTGCGGCTGGCCCCACCCCTGGCCCTCTGCGCCTGGCGAGGTGAAGTCACCTCCCGGGGGCTCGGGAGTGGCCGCGGGCTTCGCGGAGGATCCCGGATCTCGGCGTCGGCGCCGCGACGTCCTTGTCTCCCTTCTGGGGACCGGGAGGGGGTTCTTGGGGGAAGGAGGGGAGGGCGGAGGCCGCCATCTTGCTTCCAGGGGGCAGCCCCTTGTCCCAGGCGTCCTAGGATGGAGGCCGCTCCGTCCTGTGGCTGGGGTTCTCCAGAGTGGCGCCGGCGACGTGGCTGATCGCGGGCCGAATCCGCGGAGATGGGTCAGTCGTCCGCCCTGGCTGGAGGGTCTCGGTGGCTGCCCTGGGCCTCGTTTCTAACTGCTGGTCCCTGGAGGGCTGGCCTCCGTGATGGTGTAGGGTCCTTTTCCGAGGGGGATCAGCGCCCTACGACACGGCAGGTCTGGTGCCTCGTGTGGCGCTGAACTCATCCTGCGGCCCCATCCTCTGATTTGATAGCTTAAATTACAAGTAGTTCCACAAATCGGTTGCTTTATTGAATCCACAGGTTCGAAATAGATCGTTTGCCTGCCGTCCGATAGCAGCTACAGAGTTTTATCTCTTGACATTTATTAATTCCCTATCCCCCCCCCGCCCCCCACCGCCCCTCGTCGAGTACCAGCTCCGTGCTTGGCACAACCCATTCAAGAAATGCACAGCCTAATGGGCAGACATGAAAGCAAATACTAGTGATTGGAAGTATGGTATATTAAGGTATACAGAGGAAAGAGCGGATGACCTTACAAACTCTGCGTTAGATTTTAAAGATAAATTAAGGATTTTTTTCGGCAGAAAAATAGGTGGGATGGCAAATCCAGACCCTAACAAAAAGGACATGCAGCACAGGGACGAAAAATGGGTGTTGGGAGTTGTGAATAGTAATTACAGGGTTTAAAATTTCAAGCCTGGGTTGCTGAAAAAGATGAATCTGGAGAAGCAGACAGGAGCCAGGTCATGAACTATCTTTCCTGCGTCGGTGAGGCGGTGACTAGAGGAATGACCCTGGGCGGGTTTGCAATTTAAGCTGTTGGTGGAGGACAGATTAGTTAAGGGGAGTAGCAGGGCCTCAGCTTGTAGACAACGGGCCGCCGTTACAGAAAGCCAGAAGGAAAAGGATAAGGACCTTTATGTGATTGGCAGTGGGCATCCGAAGAAGCTAGAATCCTAAAGTATTCAGGATGCCAAATCAACTGATTGTGAGAATTGATTACTGGGAACAGGTACTGGGGAGGAGAATGGAAATGGCAATAATGATGCTCTGTTTTGCTTTTTGAGGAGGATAAAGGTATATTTTACCAAATGAGAGAAGGAAGGGTTGGGATGGCATGGGGGAGGGGATGCAGAAAATTTTGGACCTGGTGAGTTTGGAGTACCAGTGGTGTTGTCTAATGGCAGTTGCTAGGTGGGTCTAGAGCTCTGGGGAGGATCTGGGCTGAAGTTGGAAACACCGCGGGCTTGTATTACCGCCTCTAAGCCAACGGTAGTCTCACTTCACTGAGCACATTTTCAAAACCACTTCTCCTTTCTCCCTCCCTTTTCTTGGGAAAATTGCCGAAATATTAAATTTTAAAAATTCCCATGTGGTGATATATGCCCATCTACAGGCTAATACTCAAATGCTAGTGGCCGCCTAAGGGCTGTAAAGGTCAGGCTTACAAGAAACTGAATGTGACAGTGGTAACTAGTAGAGCATCATAAACTTGTAAAATGAAATATTATATTATTTTAATTTAAAAATTTAATCATTGACAGTAGACAGCTTCGTTTAAACTGGCCACAGACGAAGGATTGAGGATGATAAGTTGCACGAATATCTGTTGAATGAGAACTAGAAGGAGGATGACTTCAAGAAAAGTGAGCAATGCCAGCACAATGAAAGACAACCTCAGCTCCTTAGTCCGCCTGTCTCGTCTGCTGCTTGGTGGTTCACAGCTATGCTAACTTAGCTTAAAGCAGTCAGAGAGAGTGGATCATTTTGAGCAGAGGCTTCAGAAAGCCACAAATAGCAAAAGCCCTATAAATAATAGCTACAGCTGCCAACCAAAGACTAGTTATTAGTTTTTATTCTATCTTCCTGTATAGCAGCGTTTTTGAACACAAAACATGAAGGACTCCCACTTGCCTTTAGTTCTTAGATTATTCAAATACATTATTCTCAATTTTCCTAGAATTGAAATACATTTAAGTGTATTAAACAACCATATAATAAATAATATACTGAACTAGAAATGAGAACAATGATCTTGAGTCACTGTTTTGCTCTTTATTCACTGTATGACCCTGGCAAAGTCACTTAACCTCTCCGTGCCCTAGTTTCTTTGCCTGTAAAATAGAGATAATAATAACTTTCTACCAGGCCGCCCCTCAGAGATGTTCTAAGAAATAACAAATTAATCTTTTAAAAGCTCTTTGAGGTACTTGGATGAAAGGGCATAATTGTAAGTACGTATTATTAATAATTAGCTCTAAGATCTAGTAGAACTCGTAAGCATTCGTAAATTTGCTGCCTGGGGAACTCGAGGAACGTGAAGGATTCTGTTTTAAAATACACTTAGGTTTCTTGACTTGTGAGTTTAATTTTTATTATTTATGATCCAACTGTATGTATCAACAAATATAGTATGAGCAAAAAGTAAAAGGAGAGAGGTTTTAGTAACTACAATTCTTACCTTTGCTGCTACTTAAGCTAATAGATGCTTTTAGGGGAAGTATGAGGTAGGTATGCTTTTGTCAAAATCATGTTTTAGAATTAATGATTAGTCTCCTGCAGTCATTTAACTGGAATTTTCTATTAAAGCATTACACATGTGTCTGTAGAATAATAATTTTACCTGCAATTACATGTTTGTCTGAAACATGAAAGTGAGCATTCCTGTGAATGTTCTGTCATTCCCATCATTGTTTAATCAGAAACAGAATAAAATATTTAATCCTGTGAGTTTTTATCCAATGTCTATTCCTAAAGTAGATGAAATTTTGCCCGTTAGATTGGTGGCTTCAATGTTTCTTTTTTGAAAGGTGTATGCACATATAAACACATACATTTAACTATATTCATGGCTATATAATATGCATATTTATTTTAT
Source organism: Equus quagga (assembly GCF_021613505.1). Classification (NCBI taxonomy): domain Eukaryota; kingdom Metazoa; phylum Chordata; class Mammalia; order Perissodactyla; family Equidae; genus Equus; species Equus quagga. Next base: position 36,649,464 of record NC_060274.1, on the reverse strand, counting down.
ACACATGCTTATTATACACCAATTCATAAAAATATGAATGTACATTAACTACATATAGTAACGACTGGTAACAACAAAAGTCTCAGGTGTATTGGGGGTCAGATTAGAAAGTAGTTGGTTATTAGCGATTTATCACTATTGGTGGAAAAACAACTCAAAATACATGTTATTAGTACAGTTAGAAACATTGTCTGTAATACTCATGACACTTTAACATTTGTATTATTTCACTTTGTTTTCACAACAACTTTGTGAGACTTGAGATGTTCAAAAATATAAGCTCAGAGAGCTTCAAGACTTGCTACGAATCGTCAAGGAGCACAGGCAAACTTGAACTCAAGCTTTATGTTGAGACTCTCAAATGCTCTGTTCCTTGTAAGACTTTATCCCGTGGTTACTAGCTTGATATGATACTTACGCCAGAACGTATTTATAATATGGACATTTCTGGCTTATCATTGATTGCCTGCAGAATCTCTAAAATTCAGCCAAACTTAAGTTTTTCAAACTTGAACTGCAATTGTGTTTATGGCTATGTCTTTACCGCCTTGAAGACAGGCACTTTGTTTTATTCATCTTTGTATCCTTCATGGTGTCAGGCGTGAGTACTCAAAATATTTTAGGGATGAAAATAAGAAATATTACGATGACTAGTTGATGCCTTTAAGGCAAAAAATCCAAATAATCACCTCGGAAACTTTTAGGTGTGTGTGCGCATTTTCTGCAAATTCAGGTAAAGATCATTTGTTTTATAATCTGAATTAGTGAGACCATTGCCTCAGTTTCCTGCTTCACTTTTATTCATCTCAGGCCTTGGAGGGGTAGGTCTGTAGATGACAGTCACTTGTGTGATAACTTTCCTAATGGTTCTGTTTGGACTTAGATCTTCTAGATGTCATTTTGGCTGTGGCCCCTATTGTGAGAATGCACAAAGAATGGAGGTCTGACAGTTTAGGCCTTTATAATTCTCCCCTTCATGTCCATCCTTGTGGACCACGTATTTGCATGCTTTTTCTGTCAGGCAATTGGAGGATGAGACTGTTAGATCAATGGTTCCCAAGTGTCACTGCTCATCCGAAGCGCCTGTATCTCTCTTTTTTATTTAAAGATGGGCACCTGAGCTAACATCTGTTGCCAATCTTCTTTTTCTTTTTTTTTTTCTCCCTAAAGCCCTCCCAGTAAATAGTTGTATATTCTAGTTGTAGGTCCTTGTGGTTCTGTCATGTAGGATGCCACCTCAGCATGGCTTGATGAGTGGTGCCAGGTCTGCGCCCAGGACCCGAACTGGTGAAACCCCAGGCTGCCGAAGCAGAGTGCGCGAACTTAACCACTCGGCCACAGGGCCAGCCCTGTCACCTGTATATCTTTAAAGGAAATTCAGATTCTCAAGACCCACTCTAAACAAAGTCAATTAGAAAGTCTTGGGTGAAGCCTTATATATATTGTCATGTAAAAATATAAAGTTATATATATAGTTATATAAAAATAGAACAACTATAAGTAGTTGTATTTGTAATTATAACACCCTCCTTCGAATTCGGATCATCAGGCAGGTTTGGGAAGTTCTGGTTTCGGTAACTTAACCAAGGTCACACAGAACCCTAAATAGAGTCTGAAACCAACTCAGATCTTAGGAGTCCAAGTTAAATATCTTTTCACTGGACTTTACTGTTCTTTTACTGACTACATATGATGGGGTAGGATGGAAAGATGAAAAGTAACAATTTTAATTTTTTAATTATTCTTTTACCATATTCTATTACATAGTTTTAAGATTAAATGAGTTAATATCTGCAGCATGCCTGGAACAGTATCTGGCATGTGGCAAGTACATGTAAGTCTTAAATGAAGAAGTCTGTTGTCTAATTACATGATTCACTTAGCCCAGGGTTAAATTAGGTAAAATTGTAGTAGATATAAACATTTTCTATATAGAAAAAAATGTATGTAAACAATGGAATCTTCAGCAAAAATCCTTTTTGTCATGGAATCCCTGAAATTGTATAGCTCAAAATACTTTTATATTGTTTCTTTTCATCTTTTCTGATATATTAAGAGAAATGTTAATAATACACTTATTAGATAAAGTTTTGGATTTGCAACTGTGTAGTCTTTTTATATTCTTTTATTTAAGATATAGTTAAGGTACATGGGATGAGATATTTTACATTGTCCTCCTATCACTGAACTAATTCCAAAGTTGGTTCTTCCTGTTAGGTAATCAAGTATTCATGTTTCAGAAGCCATTGTCTGCCTGGATTGATTTTCTAAAAGAAATATTTCCCTGGAACGAGATAAGAGATATGCTTGGTTCCATTTAATTTCCCTACTTCTCTAAAGGTTTCTTCATAGTGTTTCAACCTTGAGCAAGTGTTTATACTTGTTACTAATAAATAAATAAATACTTGTTAATATAAATGAAATTGTGCATTTTCATCACTAGTAAATGAAGACCCCAATGTGATATTTTTAAGGGCTCTTTGATACATTTTGACGAAGTCTGAAAATATGCCTCTGTTCGGCATCCGTCACTAGGAAAATTGATACCCATTTTAGTTTTTGTTCGGTTTTGTAAATGGTATTATTTTTCAGAGGAATTACCACATACCTAGCATCAGTTTCTAGTAGCTCCTATATTCTTGTGTGTGTGTGTGTGCCCATATACAGAATACCTTCATATCTTCATGCAAAATAGGAATTTAGTCTTTAATATACTTCATTAAAATGAATTATGCTATCATAAACTAATTGATTTGTCCTGGAAAAGGGTAGAGGTACAGATAAACCAGAACAGAAGGTATTTGTAGTCAGCAGGGATCTGGTAGGTAAAGAGGATTACACCAGAAGGTACAGATCTGAGAAGCCAGAAGGAAGAATTAGATGCCCTCAGTCATGAACCAGCTGCCTATTTGAGTCCAGAGTCTGCCAAGGAAAGGGAATTAAATTAGCATTTATTGAATATTTACTATATTCCAGAGATTGTGTCAGGCACCTTACAAAAGAAGGAATGTCTGGTTTGGTCCTATATATCTAAGTGGTTTAAGACTTGGGGGTCAGAGAAAATAGTATTAATAAGCAGGACATTTGAACAAGTTCTATTACTCTCTTTTTTAATGCTTTTACTGTTTATTATAAGAATTAAAAATTACATGTGGAGCCGGCCCAGTGGTACAGCAGTTAAGTTCCATGTTCTGCTTTGGCAGCCAAGCGTTTGCCAGTTCGGATCCTGGGTGCTGACTTACACCCCACTTGTCAAGCCATGTTGTGGCAGACATCCCACATATAAAGTAGAGGAAAATGGGTACAGATGTTAGGGCCAGTCTTCCTAAGCAAAAAGAGGAAGATTGGCGGCAGTTGTTAGCTCAGGGCTCATCTTCCTCAAAAGAAAGAAAGAAAGAAAAAGAAAAAAGTTAAAAAATTTCCTGAGATAGTGCATGTTAGTTATTATAATCAAACCTGCAACTTCTGCAACTGAACTATACCCATCCTTTTCTTTATTCTTTTCCCAATACAGGGCCATCACTCTGTCTATTCTGGATTTCAGCTCCTCCTGTCTACTTGAGGACCCTTCTCTGTCAATTCTCTTTTTGTTGTATCTTCAACCTCTCACTCTGCTGGTTTCTTGCCATTAGCGTTCTCATTTGTTTAAAGTGTCTCCCTCATACATATCCTGTCTTCCTCTAGCTTCTACCCAAATTCTCCTTCCTTTCACTAAAGGAAATTTTTGAGAAAATTTTGTGTGCTTGCTGTCTCCACTTCCTCACCTCCAAGTTATTCCTCAATCATTTGTAATCAGGCTTTCATTCCCAATGCTGCTCTGAAAATACTCTTGATTAAAATAAAATTAAACTAAAGTCACCAATATCATCCCTATTACATGAAATCTCTTAGTTCTTAATGTTTCAACAGCATTTGAAGTTCTTGACCATTCCTTCCTTTTTGAAACAATCTCTTAGCTTCTCTAATACCACACTTCATTGTTTGTTTCCTTTCTGGACACTCATCATTGTCCTTTGGACACTTCTGTCTTTGCTTAAATATTGCCGTTCCAAGGAATTCTAAGTTTTGATCACTCTAGTCTAGTCTACACATTCTTGTTGGATGATCTCATCCATGTGCGTGGTTTTACTTCCTATATGTTGATGACTTCTAGACGTGAGCTCACTCCTAAGCTTGAAACCCATATATTCAATTCCCTATTTGATATCTTTCAGGTGTTTTATAGGAGCCCGACTCACACACAGCCTGTCCAAACTGAATGGATGCCATCAGCCACTGAAATGCCCAAAGCCAGAAATCTAAATGTCTACTTTGAATTTTCTACTCTATCACCAGGCTCTGTTAAACCTTCCTTCTTCCTATGTTTCAAAAATCACCCATCCCACTCCATTTCTACTGCCACCTCCCTAATCCAAGCCTTTATCACCTGCTTACTATTACTACAATATAAATTCAATAGGTTTACTTGTTTCCTCCCCTAAATCCACTCTTCACACTGCAACCATCATGATCTTCTGAAGGCAAATAGGATCATGTACAGTAGCCCCTCCCCTTTAATCTTGGGGGATATGCTCCAAAACTCCCAGTGGATGCCTGAATGGAACCCTATATATACTATGTTATTTCCTATACATACATACTTATGATAAAGTCCAATTTATAAATTAGGCACAATAAGAGATTAACAACAATAATAAAATAGGACAATTATGACAATATACTATAATAAAAGTTATGTGAATGTGGTCCCTCAAAATATCTAATTATACTGTGTTTTTGGACTGCAGTTGACCACGGGTAATGGCAATCATGGAAAGCTAAACCCAGATAAGGGGGCTACTGTAGCTCCTCTGCCTAAACTCCTTGGTACTGCCATTAATCTCAGGATTGTCTGAACTCCTTTGTGGATCTTATGCAGGCTTGCACTATCTAATATCTGCTTAACTCTCTAGTCTCATCTCTAGTTACTTACCGTTTCCCTCGGTACAGATACACAAACACAGATCTAGCTCCGAGATTATAAGTAGTTGCTTGGTTTTGTACATACTGCAGTTCAAAAAAAAGTATGAAAGGTAAATGAGCAAAAGATATGGGATGTACCAGTTTTTTAATATTATAAGTATTATAAAATTCCCAATTATTGTATAAAGGTTTTCATTTTAAACCCCTGCCGTACGTATACACATATATTTAAAACATAGATTAAACATTAAATATGATAAATTAATTTCTTAACTCACATTCTCATTCTCTCACTCATTTGTGGCGATATTTAGTAGACAAAATTTATTTTCATGTTGGAAAGAAGTTGATGATGTAGATTTTGCGAAGTATTGATGCCATTTTTGTTAATGTCTTATGAACTTTGAAAAATTACTGAGAGAAATTTGAATTCCAGCTTTCTCTTAATAACAGATTCTTTAGCAAGTTGCATCCCTATTCCCATTGATACCATGTTCTTTCTTTCTTTGAATCATTAGAATATTTATGGGTGGTAATTATCAATCCATAATATTAACAGCCTCTCCATTTCCTTTGTCACTGAATTGTGTTTTAGACACAATTGTCAAGGATAAATTTCCAGTATTTCCTAAATGTGCTATAATATAGTTCTTTTCTTTCACATTTGAACTCACAGACAATCCACTTCAAGTCCAGTGAGCATCTGATTTAGGCTAAAGATTCACAACTGTAGGCAAATCTAATGATTGTTTTGGCCTTTGTCTCAATTATTCTGTTGTTAACAGCCGCACTTTCATTTTTTCCTTGATTTTTATAAAATATCAAGTTCAAATGCGGTAAAATATTCAAATAATTGCACAAACACTGCTGTACAAAGATGGCATTACTCTGAAGGTAAGCAGTGAGTTAGCAATTAACACCACTACATAACAGCTTCCCGTTTTTATCAGTGGGTATGTTGCGATCCCACTTCAGCCTAGAAAGAGTAGAGGGTGGGGTGGAGGGGGTTAATGTGTTAAAGTGGGATACCGCCTCTCTCTGTGTTCTTACCCCTGCTGTTTCTGTGCCTGGAGAAAATCTCTCCACCCCTCCCCCTCCGACCTCCTACTTCCCCTTCACACATCTTTCACGTCGCATCACAACTTCCACATCAACCACTCATCACTACTCGCTTCTAATCTTTGACATCACACCCTAGGTGTCACTCATCCAGGAAGCCTTTCCACATCTTCCCTGACTACACAGGCGTGTGCTCCCTTTGTGTCCTGCATGTTAGTTGGCACATACCACACAATATTGGAATTGCTTGTTTGTCTTTCTTATTCACTAGATAAGACAGGAATTCTATCTATTTCGTGTACTGTTATATCCCTATATTAGATCAATAGCAATTTTTTAAATGAGTGAATCACGGAAAAAATTATGAAGATGAGTGCCTTCTATGTTAATCAAGATAAGCTAGGTTATACTGCAGTAACAGAAAACTTCAAAATCTCGGTGGCACAACATCACAAAGGCTTATTGCTTGTTCATGCTCCACGTGCAGTGCCAGTTTGCTGGGAGTCTCTGCTCCTCACTGTCACTCAGGAACTCAGCTGTTGGATACAGCTGGTGACATGTGTTTCCACAGTCACTGCAGGCACAGAGAAGCTGGCAAATCTTGCACTGGCTCTGAAAATGACATATTTCCGCTGATAATTCATTGACAAACGAAGTCACATAGTCACACCTATTCAGAGCAGTTAATCCCACCATACACCCAGAGAAGAGGGAAACATGAGCATTTGCGTACAGCCCAATGACATCATACCCTCTGTCTTAATCAAGACTCTTGGTTGCACGTGACATAAATCTAGCTCACTCCAGCTCAGGAAAAAAGGGAATGCTAAGAGAGTAGATCATACAGTTGAAAAAAATTCAACCACTAAAAATTGACAATTGGAACTCTTTGTCCAGATCTTGTCTATTTCTTTCCATTGGTTGACTTCAGTCTCTTCCAGCACCAAAAGACTGACTGTTCATAAGCCCACTGATATCTTCCAATCCTCACACCTCATGGCTCTCACCAAGCCAGAGAGGGCAAAAGTTGTTTTTCCAGTTTCCTTAGGAAGTCCTGGGTAAGGCCTCTGAATGGTCTGGTGGGAGTCATGGGTCCACTCTTGAACCAGGCGTCTGTGAGCAGAAGTCACAGAGCACAAACATGGTGCCTGCCACCTACCGCTCAGGAATTGGGGGCTGTGATGGTTAATTTTATGCGTCGACTTGGCTAGGTTACAGTAACCAGTTATTTAATTAAAGCCTATGAAGGCATTTTGTAGATGTGGTTAACATCTTCAATGAGTTCATTTTAAGTAAAAGAGATGACTCTCAATAATGTGGGTGGGCTTCATCCAATCAGTTAAAGGCCTGAAGAGCAAAAACTGAGGTTTCCTAGAAAAGAGGAAATTCTGTCTCAAGTCTGCAATGTCAACTCCTAAGTTTCCAGCCTGCTGGCCTGCCCTGCAGATTTCAAACTCAAGACTATGGCATCAACTCCTGCCTGAGTTTCCAGGCTGCCTGAGGAATCTATGGATTTTGGACGTGCAGCCCCCACAGTCATGTAGGCCAATTCATTTAAATAAGTCTCTCTGTACTTAATTGGCTCTGTTTCTCTGGAGAACCCTGACTGATACAGGGAGCATTCCAGGATATGATAGAATCACTGGACTGGGAGCCAGGTAGCTATCCCAACGGTGTATCAGTGACAGGAAGAAAGAAGATAGCAGAGGAATGGGAAGGAAAAAGTGGGAGGGATAACGAAAAGTACACATGATAGAGAATATTAGAATGTGGCTAAGCATTGGCTCACGTATGACTAGCCTTAAGTTACCTAACCTCATCCTAATGCATAAGAAGTAATCACAGGGCTGGCTCCGTGGCCGAGTGGTTAAGTTTGTGCGCTCCGCCGCGGCGGCCCAGGGTTCGGATCCTGGGCGCGGACATAGCACTGCTCGTCAGGCCACGTTGAGGCGGCGTCCCACATCCCACAACTGGAAGGACCTGCAACTAAGATATACAACCGTGTACAGGGGGGTTTGGGGAGATAAAGCAGGAAAAAAAGAAAAAAAAAGGATTGGCAACAGTTGTTAGCCCAGGTGCCAATCTTTAAAAAAAAAGTAATCACATAATTGTATATTAAAATTATCAACTCTTTTTTAATTCCGATTAATTTATTCTTTCATTTTGAACTACCTTTGTCAGTAGATGGCAAGTTCTCTATAATTCATGTCTGAGCATGTTTTACCTTACATCTTTTTTTCTAAATAAATGTACTAATTTCCTATTGCTGCTGAAGCAGATTACCATACATTTAGTGGCTTAAAACAAAAACAAATTTATTATTTTACGGTTCTGGAGGTTGGAAATCTAACAGGGGTTGGCGGGGCTGTGTTCCTGCTGGAGGCTTCAGGGGAGAATCCTATTCTTTGCCTTTTCCAGCTTCTGGAGGTTCCTCACATTCCTTGGCTCCTGGCCTACTTCCATCTTCAAAGCAAGCCATCACATCACTCCAGCCTCTACTGCTATCATCACATCTTTCTGGCTCTGCCCCTCCTGCTTCCCTCTTACAAGGACTTTTATGATTACATTGGGTTTACCAGGAAATCCAGGATAATTTCCTAATCTCAAGATCTTTAGGGGCTGGCCTGGTGGTGTAGTTGTTAAATTTGCACCCTCCACTTTGGCAGCCCAGGGTTTGTGGGTTTGGATCCTGGGTGTGGACCTAGCACCACTCATCAAGCCATGCTGTGGCAGTGTCCCACATAAAATAGAGGGAGGTTGGCACAGCTGTTAGCTCAGGGCCAATCTTCCTCACACACACACAAAAAACCCAAAACAAGATCCTTAAATTAATCACATCTGCCAACTTTTTTTGCCATGTGAAGTAGCATATTCACAGGTTCCCAGGATTTAGGACACGAGCATGTTTGAGTGGGAGCATTATTCAGCCTACCACAATAAATAATTACCAAACTGACACAGACAAATAAAAATCAAATAATACTGAAACTCCCTCTCTCCAAGGCTAGTGTTTTTAGCTTTTGTATCGTTTCTTTTAGTATTTATCTTCATTTTTCTCAATAATGGGCCTACACTGTCGTTTCTTGTTTTTTCAACTACAGACATTATCTGCTGACTTACAATTTGATAGATAAAGATATGGCTCTATAAAACACCTGCCTGCCAACTTTCTCCATCCTCCCAATTGGGTAACATCATCATTTTTGATAAACCAATAGTGAATGTTTATATCATGTTGATGATGTAAATATCATTTACCATAGAATCAAATAGAGAAGTATGGTGGCATTTTCTTTTCTAAACGCTTGTTTGTCTTTGGATATTTGCCTTGTCGTTTCACCTGTGTAATTTGATGTCCAAGTGTTCTTAATGCTTTCAAAATGTTCATCATATTATCTATCAGATCTCCTTTTTCCTGGAGCCCTTCCTCCTGGGGCCTTCAATCCTCTTGATCTCTCAGGTTACTCAGGTTACTCTCAGGTCTGTGGCAGAGCTCTCATCCTGTGATTACTCTTCTTCGCTTCCTTGGTAATTTGCATTGAAAAAAGGCAGAGAGTGAGTAGAAAAGGTGACAACTTTTCTGAAAGTTAGATTTCTGACATGTTGGACTGACTATTGTCTATATCTTCTACAGTGATGAGAAGGACTTTAAAATCTGACTTAATCATAAATCATAAATCAGGGTTGAATTTCATATAAAATAAATCCTGATTCAGTATTTCTTTTTTTTTTTTTAAAGATTGGCCCTGAGCTAACATCTGTGGCCAATCTTTGTTTTTCTTCTTCTTCTCCCCAAAGCCCCCCGGTACATAGCTGTATATTCTAGTTGTAGGTCCTTCCGGTTCTGCTGTGTGGGATGCTGCCTCAGCATGGCCTGATGAGCGGTGCTAGGGCTGCACCCAGGATCTGAACCGGTGAAACCCTGGAGTACTGAAGCAGAGCACGTGAACTTAACCACTCAGCCACGGGGCCGGCCCCCTGACTCAGTATTTCTGACAACCAAGTAATGTTCAGAATGAGTATTGGTTGCGTTTTTTTTTTCCCCAGCTTTATTGAAATATAATTGACTTAAAACATTGTATAAGTTTAAGGTGATTACATAATGATTTAATATATGTATACATTGCAAAATGATTACCACAATAACACATCAGTTAACACATCCATCAGCTCACATAGTTATAATTTTTGTGTGTGTGGTGAGAACTTTTAAGTTCTACTCTCTTAGCAACTTTCAAATATACAATACAGTGTTGTTAACTTTATTTTATTTTATTTTGCTGAGGAAGATTTGCCTTGAGCTAACATACATTGCCAATCCTTCCTCTTCTTTTTGCTTGAGAAAGATTAGCCCTGAGCTAACAACTGTGTCAATCTTCCTCTATTTTGCATGTGGGGCGCTGCCACAGCATAGCTGACAAGTGATATAGGTCTGAACCTGGGATCCAAACCTGCCAACCTGGGCCACCAAAGTGGAGCGTGCTGAACTTAACCACTATGCCACACATAGTGGGCCCAGCCCCACGGTATTGTTAACTTTAGTTGCCATTCTGTACATTACATCCTCAGGACTTATTCATTGTATAACTGGAAGTTTGTACCCTTTGACTGCCTTCCTTTATTCCCATTTAACCCCCAGACCCCTGCCCACAACCACCAATCTGCCCTCTGTTTCTATGAGTTCAGGTTTTCAGATTCTACATATGTGAGATCATACAGTATTTATCTTTCTCTGTCTGACTTATTTCACTTAGCGTAATGTCCTAAAGCTGCATCCATGTTGTCACAAACAACAGGATTTCCTTCTTTTTTGTAGGCTGAATAATATTCCATTGTACATATTTATACCACATTTTCTTTATCCATTCATCCTTCAGTGGACTCTTAGGTTGCTCCCATGTCTTGGCTATCATAAATATAATGCTGCAGTGAACATGGGGGTGCAATTAGCTCTTCAAGATAGTGATTCCATTTCCTTAAGATATATGCTCGGAAGTGGAATGCTGGATCGTATGGTAGTTCTGTTTTTTCTCCAGTTACAAGTCCCTAAGTCTTATATAATGAATGAAAGAATTGTTAGAAGTATTTGTTTACATTCTGAATCTGATCGCTTTCTGAAGATTGGGTAGATTCCTTACCAGTAGATACTGAGAATTAGTAAAAAATTATTAAAGTCCTGTAATATGAAATGAAATTCTAGAAAACGTTAAATTTTAATTAGACTTTAATCACATCTAAGATGTATGTTAAATAGCGTTAACCTCTTCTTGGCTTTTCACTGAGAAGGAATCACAGTATACAAGTCAGTTCTTCGGTAAATATTTGTTGGGTATTATTCATGGTCAAGACACCAAGACTCCCAGGAGTCCTTATTTTTGCCACATGCTCCTCCTGTCTTTGTCTTCTGTCTTTCACTTTTTATCCATTTAAAAAATCATCCGTCTATTTCTCATTTCCTGTCTCTCCATCTCTGCCTCTTCTCCTCTCGGCTGACATTTGCCCAACATAGGTGTCTTCCACGTATTCCCAAGGACTTTGCCATATGTATAATCTCAATTTTTATCTTATCTACAATGCCGTGCTGAATATTTTATAGGCATTCAAGAAATTACTGGCTACTGAAAGATTTTAGAACTATCGGCAAATGGTATTTCACTTATATGCTTGCTTCTAAGGTCATTTTTAAAAACTGCATACCTTTATACCTTTATAACAGCAGGCATCTTTGTTGACTTCAGGATTATTCAGTAGTTTCATTAACTAAACTAATTTTTCTGACAGAAAGAAAGAAGGTCAGGAAGGGTGAATAGGTACTATGATCTTTGGATTTGGCCTGAAGGTTATTCAGGATTTCAATGGGAACGGAATCCGTGCAGAGGAAAGGCCAGAAACAAGACAACACAAAGGTATTAGTTTTTCATTGCTGCTATGAGAAGTTCTCACAAACTTAATGGCTTAAAACAACACAAATTTATTATCTTACAGTTCAGAAGTCCTACACGGATTTCACTAGGCTAAGATCAAGCCGTCAGCAGGATCATTCTAGAGGCTGCCTGATTTCCTTGGCTCATGCCCTCCTTCCTCCACCTTCAAAATCAGCTCCATCATATTGCCATCTCTCTGTTTCTCACTTCCAATTCCTTCTTCCACTTTTAAGGACTCTTGTGATACATTGAGCCAATCCGGATAATGGAGGATAGCTTCCCTATCTTAAAATCAGCTGATTAGCTGATGAATTCCATTTGCAACCTTAATGCCCCTTGCTGTGTAACCTAAGATATTCAGAGGTTCCAGGGATCAGGACATAGACATCTTTGAGGGGATGGGTATTATTCTCTCTGCCATAGTCAACAGAGGAGAGGATCCAGGTAGTCCTAAAAAAGGGAAAAATTGTGGCATTAAGGAAACACCATAATTTGCAGGAGTGGACGGAAACGAAGCAGCGCTGAAGACAAGCACCAAAGTCAATTTGTATTGGTAAAAATATTAAAATTTCGGAAAAGAATAAAAAAGTGTACTGCATCTCTTGAAAGACTCAAACTTGAAATAATGACAGTAGGCAACTTTATGCAAATCACCCTGGGACAAACTATATTTCTCTTAAGTTCAATAAAAGTTGCAAAAGGATTAAATTTCACAACTGTACAATTTGATGAACTTGGGATTGTAAATTGCTAAACAGTTTTATATGGCTTCTCATAACTACAGTGCAATGCTCTCTTGGATTTTAATTTTTTTAGTGCTATTGTGGTATTATGTCTGGGATTTTCTACGTTGTCTCTACACCTAGAAAGAAAATACTGGGCACACCCTTGTGTATGCACAAATATAGCAACTGGGGTTTTATCTGTATCCCACCATTCACCCGGGTCTACCTCCGTGCTCAGAAAAAGTCACCATGGTGGAGTACATTCATGCTGCTATGCATATATATATATTTATGCTGCTATGCATACATATGTATATATATATATATTTATGCTGTTATATCAGCTTCACTTTTCTTTTATTCTTGCTCGGAGCCACAAACTAATCATTGTCAAAGAGAGTGAGATTAAAAATCTCTGTTCCTGTTGAATTTGCCTGAGGTTTCTTAACGTTAATATAAAAATTTAATTAAATGTGGATATTTAATGCACTAGCATTCTTTTAGTTGCTAAAAATTTACTAAAAGAAATACGAAGTTTAAATTCCAAATGTCTCTATATTTTTGAAACTGCTGTCTTGAAATACAATCTATAGCTCTCTTCTCTCTTTTCTACTTCTGATTCATTGTGCTTAAATTTTCTCTTTTCTGAGGACAAAAAAGGAAAGCTAAAAGTCTTGCCCAAAAATTATGGAAGCAATAAATTAATATAGTAATGGAATTTTAATGTTGTAGGAGACTTTTGAAGTGAGAGAGAATTTCTCTCTTCAGAGACCAATTTCTCAAAAGTTGTTTTACTGTGACCCCTGAAGGAAGGGCAAAAGATCTTGTAGCCCACCTGTTTCCATTTTCTCATGAAAAGAGCTAAGTGATGGTGAATGGATCAACAAAAATTGGAGTAGAACCAGAATTGTAGTCATCCTCAAACCAGAAATAAGTAAAAAGAATAGTTTATAGAACATGAATTGCTCCCCTGTAAGAACTGAAGAATGGACTTGCTTTGGGAAAAGTTCTCAGCTCATGTATGTCAGGGTTCTCCAGAGACACAGAACCAATAGGATATTTAAATATATATATCAATCTATCTATTTCAGAAATTGGCTCATGCAATATGGAGGCTTAGCAGTCCCAAGATCTGTAGTCAGCAAGCTGGGGACCCAGGAGAGCCAATGATATAGTTCCAGTCCAAGTTCAAAGGCCTGAGAACCAGGAGAGCTGTGATGGAAGTTCCAGTTAGAAAGCCAGCAGGCTGGAGCCTCAAGAAGAGCTAATGTTTCAGTTTGATCCTGAAGGCAGAAAAAAAGCTGATGTCCCAGTTCGAAGGCAGTCAGACAGGAGGAGTACCATCTTACTTGCAGGAGGGTCAGCCTTTTTGTTCTATTTAGGTCTTCAACTGATTGGATGAGGCCCACCCACATTAGGGAGAGCAATCTGCTTTACTTGGTCTACTGATGGAAAGGTTAATCTCATCTAAAAACACTCTTACAGACACACTCAGAATGTTTGACGAAAAATCTGGACACCCTGTGGTCCAGTTAACACCCAATATTGACCATCACAACCCATGAGGTAGGGAGACAGCGCACAGTAGGTTGCACACCATTTTACCAAGTCACTTTGACTTGCTCTGGTTTCCCAAGAATCTGTCAGTATCATCGCTGCTGGATGGCCATGTTATAGTGACACCTGAAGGGCGTCTTGCTGTAATTCTAGCCATTTGTCCTACTTCTGTGAAACTTCTTAAAATAAGTCTATATTCTACATACTAGCTTTTCAAATAAATTGACTCCTCTTATATCCTCCCAAGTGTTTTTTTCTAAGTTAAATATCCCCAGCTTCTTTTTCTAATCCTTATAGTATACGATTGCTTTGATGCACTCTAATTTTGTCAGTTTTCATAAAATGTAATCCCTTAAACTGAATACATTATTCCAAATGTGTTCTAACTCCTTTATACTGAAAAAAAAAACCCAAAACTTTGAGTCTCCATTTGTGTTCTTCCCATAAAACAAAAGGAACTTTTTGTTGAGAGAACCACTGAAACCATAATTTATAACTATTATACGATCATGTGTCACTTAATGACAGGGCTATGTTCTGAGAAATGCATCGTTAGGTGATTTCATCATTGTGTGAACATCACAGAGTATATTTGCACAAACCTAGATGGTATAGCCTACTACACACCTAGTCTATATGGTGCTAACCTTATGGGACCACTGTCATACATGTGGTTTGTTGTTGACTGAAAGGTTGTTATGTGGCTCATGACTGTACTAATAATCAAATTAACCTTAATATAAGTTGTCCAAGTACTTTACATTAATGATCCCCCAAACTATATATATACATCACACATCCTGCAATGTATCATTTTCCTTGAGATTCGAATGTCTGTGGAGGTTACACTGTATACCTAACAATCCGGATTTTCTTAGGTATCACCCATCCCCTGGTGACTCTGGTGAAGGTGACTCCTCCCCAGCCCAGGGGTCAATCCTTATTGGTCTAAGCCAGTTAGGGTATTCCCAAATGGGAGCAATCCCCCTTGCCAGGAGGTTGGTTTAACAGCAGGCACGTGATACAGCTCTGGCCTATTAGACAGGTAGGAAAGTCTGCCGGAGTTGCTTCTTGTAAAAACGTCCTCATTCATAAAAAAGACATCTCAAGAAATGGCCTCTTTCCTCTCTCTGGAATATGGATATATATCCATATTAAATATGGATGTATTGACAGGAACCGCTATAGCCATTTTGCTATCAGCTGGAAATGTCAGAATGAAGATGTTGAAAGAACCCAAGTCCGTGATGTCAACCAACCCCTCCTCCATATTTTTTGCGCTTCCTCTATACTTCCTATTGTTACTGACCACAAACACAGATTCTTCACCTGCCACACAAGAGAGAGACCAAAATAAAAACTGGAATGCCAGGCTTATGGCAAGAGAAGAGTTTCCTCCAAAGGCAGCCAGAAGAGGAAATGGGAGGTAGAACTCAAATCTACCCCATCGAAGGGGAAAAGGTAGTGGTTTTTTTTCTGGGGTTTTAGGTAGGGGAGGGGGAAGCATGTGGCTGTGCTGGTTGACATCTTCCCACGAGCCTGTGTTTGGTCCTGAAGACTGAATTTCTTTTCCCTTGACTGTCTGGACTTTCATGGTTAGTTTTCATCTTCAACCTGTGTTTGGCCTTACGAGGCTGCTTGCAGAGTGGGAGATGGTGAGATAAAGGAATCTGCAGGCAGATATCCTTGGTTGTTGGCCTCCGTGATGGATGATGGCTTCTGGTGCCAGGAAGCTGAGGAGTTGGGGGTCTAGGAAGCTTCAGCTTCTTAATATCCTCTGGATATCAGTTTCCCTGTAACAAACCTTGAGAACCCGTAATTAGACAAAACTTCAGTGTGACCCCAGAGGGAGGCCACCTGGGCTTTTAACAATTTGTAACTTCTATTTGTGTTGTGTTGGGGGCAGTGGGGGTGGGGTGGGATACAAAGGTTAAAGGAACCAATATTTACATATGAATGTAAATAGAGAAGCAGGGAAAGCGGATGAGTGCTTTTAGTTTTAACCCCACATGTCCCTGTATGTGCTGGGTTTAATGTAGGTGAACAGATAATCAGGGCCGGTATCACTGTTATATGAGATAATGAACTCCCTTATTGTTTAAATCAAATTGAAGTAGGGTTTTCTGTTACTTGCAGCCAAAGTCATTTTAATTGATAAATTCTGCCCTTGAACATTTCAAAAACTGAATTAACCTTCCTCTTACAGTTGCTGGGAAATCTAATATCCTTCTATTATGCCTTTGAATTTCCTCAGGCTGATATTCTCTTGAGTCCAGCTTTTTGATTCCATTGAACTCTCGATCTCTCATCTCATCTCCTTTGGCAAAGCATTTACTTATACACTGTGTTGATCCTAGCCATAGGTGATGACTTCTTTTCTGCAATATAAAAAAAATCCATTCACATCAGATGCACAAAGCTCTGTGTGTGTGTGTGTGTGCGTGTGTGCGCATGCGTGCAAATGTGCCAAACTTTATTGAAAGTTTAGGGTAAGGGAATAGAGTTTACATTATTTCAGTAAAACATCTTAAAATGAGTTATTAGATAGCCTTGTTTTTAAACATCCTCAGCAACTCTATCGGAATTCTTCCACAGTTAGTAGTCTCTAATTTCATTCTTCAGACTAATCTCTTCAGGAAGGAGCACTTCATCACAATTCTCAGAACTTGTTTTCAAATCCACTTAGTTTTCCACCTACTTAGGGAGTCTGGTTTACTTTTGCATATCAAAACTCATTACATGCTCTGCTAAATTAAGAACCATCTACTTTGGGTCTTATTTTTGGGGGGCATAGAAAAATTGGCAGATACTTTGGAGTTACAGTCTCTCCTTTTCTCTCGACCAGCCTCTGCAAAAGGAAGGAAGCAACATAGAGAGTAAGTTTCCCACTGATATAAATTCTGCCACTCCACCTTAGAAGATAAAAGCAGATATCGTCACTCTGAGTTTTGAATAACAGCTTTTTTCCTGTGATACACAAGAATGCTAATATAATGAGTAATTGTGCTGGAATATTTGCAAAGTGAATCATTTCAGAAACTCTAAATCTTTTTGTGCTGCTAAAGAGCTCTGCAACATGGAAATTCCTCATTTCATCACCAGTTTCTATTCCTGTAAGACTTTCAATAAAATCAAATTCTCCTTTAAAAAAATCTTGGAAATGTATTGTCTAACCAGCTCTGCAAATCTCTTAAGTATCGAGGGAGCCAAGCTATGTCACTATTTTTGCTTCAGTGGTCTGTTGCCTGGATTGAGCTGGAATGTGATGCCTTTCTGGCATTAGCAGATTGGTGAATTTTCAGGGAGAGGCTGTATAGTCTCATCAGTGCTAAATTTAATTGTGCATCTCTAACCAGATAGTATCTTAGTCCTCTTACATCATTTCTGACTGGCTCTCTCTTTGAGACCCTCTAGGCTGCTTCTAAAAAAGATGGAGGTGGCAAACATGATCCCAGGACAATTTCTACTCCACAAAAATTCCTGTTAATAACAGTCATGTGCCAGCTAATGACCTTTCAGTCAACAATGGACCACACATACAATGATGGTCCCATAAAATGAGTACTCTATAGCCTGGGTGTGTAGTAGGCTATACCATCTAGGTGTGTAGATACTTTAGGGGAGGAAGAAATTTTCCTCCACGCTTCAAGGTTCTTTTGGCTGTTATAAGAATTATATAGACATGAGATAGATTAATAGGAGAAAAACAAACAAAAGTTTAATAACATGTATATATGGGAGAAACCCAGGAAAATCAAGTAACTTGCCAAAATGGTCTAAGCTCTCACTTTAAATACCATCCTCAGCTGAAGACAAAAGAAGATGTTTTGGGGGGAGAATCAGGGACCTCAAAGAGAAGGAAGGCAATTCACAGGTAGGTGAAAGGAGTAAACACTTGGAAAACAAGTTTGGCCACAGAAACAGAAGAACACAGAGGGAAGACCAAAAAACAGGCTTTTCTAGGTTCCTCCCTGTCTACCACCTCGTTCATGTTACGCTAAGGTGTTAGCTCACTTCCTGAGACAGGATTTTCTTTTTAGTCTGAATTCTTTTAGGCAGTGAAGGGGGAGGTAACAACAAAAACTTTCTGAGTCTTTCGTTTCTTAAAAATAATTAGCCTAAAATAATCCTCTTGTTAAGGAGACACATTTTGGGGTGACAAATTTTGTTCCCTTTCAGGACACTCTATGATGTTTGCACAACGAAGGGACCACCTAATGACATTTTCAGAACGTACCCCCATCATTGAGCAGCACCTGACTGTAGTCCTCTGTGGGTCGGTTTTCAAAAGTAATTTACTCTCTAAATCCTTTCATTTAATATTTATTGAGTGTCCTCTATATGCAGCTACTTACTGGGTACTCTTCATCATTATTCTCCTTAAAGTTAAAATATTTATGAAAATACTTCAAACTCTTCTCATTTCCTATCAATGTCAAATCTATACAATGCTCCCCCTAAGTGTCTGCTTAATTTAAATTGGATTCAACGCAGCAAAGACCAGTGAAGTCAAGGAAGATGGATTGTACTTTATAGTTTATGATTATGCTTATTGTCAGTCATCTTTGAGAATTCAGAATAACTACTCCCAAAAGCAGAAGATTTGTTTACTAGTGTCACTTGGCCCTGTAAACCTTTGAGAGTGTTTTTGTAAAAGTATTAAAGGTGATTACAGAACTTCAAATGAGTAAAATTAAACAATGAGAATTATTCTGTTGCTGATTTCAGCCTGCTTACTGTATCTACCAACTTAATCAGATGTCATGCAGAAATTAAGTATGCTCCTGGCATAAAACTTAGGAATATGATGACAATTCCAAAAAACTTATTTAGATAACATTTTAGAATCGTGGCTACCCAAAAAGCGATTTCATTTTGCACTTTATGTTTGGTTTGAATAATGCTTGCTTATACAAAGTAATACTAACTAAAGCTTCTCTTTCAGGATAGAATCAAACCACCAAAAACTATACTTACATATTAGCTTTAAAGCTATTTTAAAGATGATGATGCAACTAGCTTACTGAATTAGTTTCCCGACGCGGCGGTAACAAAATACCGCAATCTAGGCGGCTTAAACAATGGAAATTTGTTGTTTCACAGTTCTGGAGGCTAGAAATCCAAGATCAAGGTGTGGGCAGGGTTGGTCTGTTCCACGCCTCTCCCCTGGCTTCTGGGGGTTTCCTGGCAATCTTTGGTGCTCCTTGGCTTGTAGATGCATCGCCCCAATATCTGCCTTCATCTTCACATGGTGTTCTCCCTGGTGTATATCTGTCTTCAGATTTCTCCTTTAAATGAGGACACCGGTTATACTGGATTAGGGGCCTATGCTTCTCCCGTATGACCTCATCTTAATTATATCTGCACCCCCCTGTTTCCAAGAAGCTCACGTTCTGAGGTACTGGGTGTTAGGACTTCGACATATGAATTTGCGTGGGACACAATTCAACCTGTAACACTTGTAATTAAAATGATGTTTTAAATAATTATTCTGGGGCCATTCCTTTGGCCAAGTGGTTAAGTTCGCGCACTTCGCTTCGGCGGCCCAGGGTTTTGCCCATTTGGATCCTGGGCACAAACCTAGCACCGCTCATCAAGCCATGCTGAGGTGGTGTCCCACACAGCAGAACTAGAAGGGCCTACAACTAGAATATACAGCTATGTACTGGGGGGCTTTGGGGAGAAGGAGAAAAAAAATAAAGACGAAGATTGGGAACAGATGTTAGCTCAGGGCTAATCTTAAAAAAAAAAAAGAAAAATTATTCTTCTATTCCTTCAACAAATATTTGTGGTCTATGTACCAAACACTATGGTAGGTACTGGGAAAACAATAGTAAATAAGGTACAGTCTTTACACTCAAGAAACTTCAGTCCATGGATTCATGCCTCTTCATCTATAGCCTTTTCACTTTCAAGGAAATGAAATAAAAAGGAACCATAAATGATTAAAGACCATGTGGCAGGAGAGTTAAAAACAATAATAATGGTCAACATTTGTTGAACACTATGCAATGTCATCATGTAAATTATCTCATTCAATCCTTAAAACAATACTACAAGGTAGGAACTATTATCGTCTCTATTTACAGATGAGGAAACCAAAACTCTGAGAAGCATAGCAAATGGCAGAGTGAGGATTTAAACCTAAGATGCTCTGGCACCTGAGCTGGATAACCCTGCTATATAATCCTTACCTTGTATGTCTTCTAATGGTGGGAAGAGTTGAAACAATGTTTCCTCTAGTTTGAACAGTGGTGTAAAGCAATACCCATGGTCAATCCCAGGGTAGAGTTCTAATTTCTTGTCTTTCTCTTTGTTGCCTTCTTTTTCACCTGCCAACATTCACAAGTCCACTTGGTTCTTCTACCATCATTTCTTCCTACTGTATCTCATGTCTCCTTTCCTTCCCCATTCCTTAGAGGGCTTTCCTTTCTACCCAGAAATGGAATTTCCGTCACAGAATATGCGAATTCTGGGTTCTCTACTGGGAAATTGAGTGGGAATGTGGTTGGTCTACTATTCTAACACAAATAACAGAAGGCATCTCATCTTTTAGAGAGGAATCTTTTGGAAAGTGGAGCGGTAGGGTTCAGTTCTTTCCAGAATGGAAAATAATCTGTTTTCAGGCCATATCTATTGACCTCCTCCCTACTCCTGCATCAGTGCTGCTACTGACACAGGTTTCTCAGTGATGTGGTGACAGTAGATAAGGGTTTTCTGGTTGAGCAGAAGCATATTTTTTTTGGTCAGGATTTAAGGCTAAAACATAACTCAGCAATGCCACCCTTGTGAGAAAAAGTGAGATGTGATAAACTGAGGCCAGCTAGTTCTTAGAGCTGGTAAGTCTCCGAGATTAACCTCAAAATAAACAGGTTCCCAGTTGTACAGTCCACAGAGTCTTTTCTAATAAGTGACAAGATTATGAGTGTGAAACTCTTGTGTTTGACCATGTGGTGCATTGTGAATAATTACAGAAAGGGTATCTACACCAAATTTTTTTTACATTTTTAGAGACTTTAATAGAATCTTTTCCACTGTGAAGAAGCTATAGTTCAAAAATGACCCCATTTTAGGGACAAGGCTTGCATTTCCAGTCTGTTAGATGATGATAAACACCACAGTTACCATGACTCATTTCAGAAATGTCTTTTGAAAGTCTAGGTACAAATTGTCATTGGAAGCACAAATTGAAAGAAGGTCAATTCCAGGGATGTAAAATCGTACTTGTTCCTAAACTCTTTCCCATGAGATTTTTTCAGACATGATGTGTTTACTTAACACATCGTTAACATTCCTACATTAGCTGTGTCCTGGGCACAGTCATTCATTTATTCAACAAACATATATTGAGCATCTATTTTATTCCAAGTACTGATTTAAGGACCACAGATACAAAGCGAAGTGAGATGTCACAGCCTAAAGGAGCAGACTATCTAATGAGAGAGACAGTAAGTAGATGGGCCATTTCAATGTGGTAATTAATAGGATACAAGTATGCACAGCCCCAACCTAAGCCAAGTTGTGGGGTCAGGACACATTTAAGCTACCTCATGAGTAATATCTATTGTTAGAAGTGACCAACAGATTGCCAGATCTAGTAAGATTTTATTTGGTCAGTTCCCCAAATATTCCAAGTAATAAGTGCCTCTCTTTTGCAAACTCTAAAAGAAATAATTTTTTTTTTCCTGAGGAAGATTGGCCCTGAGCTAACATCTGTTGCCAATATTCCTCTTTTTGCTTGAGGATGATTGTCCCTTAGCTAATATCTGTTCCAATCTTCCTTTACTTTGTATATGGGATACCACCACAGCATGGCTTGATGAGTGATGTGGAGTTCTGTACCCGGGACCTGAACCCGCAAACCCTGGGCTGCCGAAGTGGAGCATGTGAACCTAACCCCTATGCACCGGGCTGGCCCTAAGAGAAATATTAATTTGATGATGGAGAATTTAGCCATATGTGACTGCCTTTGTCTTTTCTAGCTCAATTATTAAGGCCAAACATCAAGAAAAAGATGTAGTCAATGGGGAAAATTAACAATAGGGCAGGAACTTAGCTGCTTGAGTTAGGGAAAGAAATATGTTGGATATAGACTTGACCAGAAACAAACAAGTTTGATTTTTTGATGTCTCAGGAGGGCTTGATAGAAGACAATTTCCAAATAAGTTCCTTGCGTACTGAATCTCTATTTTTTCCAGCTGTAAACTCAACCATTCCAGGCTTCAAAGTCACCCATGTGTCTGTTTATTGCCTTAGCAATAACAGCTCTTAATAGGTATGAAGATGTCTCCAACAATTGTATTCAGGAGTAGGAGGTGAGAGCACTATTTCCCTCATCTATAATATAATAGTAGTTACTGAGAAAGTTGTTTAGGAACTATCCATTTATTCAGATATTATTCATTCTGAAAATGTATGGTATGGTGTAAGAATTATATCTTAATAAAACTGTTTAAAAAAAAATAGTGTACTCCAGTGTCTTTTCCCCTGAGAGACCAGCATATTCTGGCGCATAAAGGCTTCTTGAATTGAGTTGACTATGTGGCCTGGTTGTGCCCCTCTGCAGGTACTCCATCTCCTGTGGGACGTGTCTCAGGGTGACCATCCTTTCTCCTTTTATGATTATGCCATTGGATGTGAACTCAAATCCCCTTTATTCAGGAATTTCCTGTGAAACCCTCTAGAAAAACTCTATATAAATATCCTCATCAGTAAAAAGAGAATAACTAAGTGGGATGCTTAGAAACGTTCCAAGGCACTTCCTCAACCTTAGGAAAAAAATCTATAATGTCTATTATGGCATTAATGACCATCTATGATGTTTCTACTCACTAATCCACAGAAATAGAATTGCAATGGTAAGTCGGGAGAAGTAAAAGTCCTATTAGGAGAGAAGTTCTAGAGAAAAAATCGCTTGGCAGGTTCTTTTCAGCAGAGAAATGAGATAGGAGCACCAGAAGATGAGAGGGGAGGCATTTCTCTTTCCAAAAGGTTTATCTCTAAAAGGTAAAAAAATTCAAAGCATGTTTTGATGGTAAACAACAGGGTTAGTATAAATAAATACAATACAGATGTATAAATATGGAGCAGATTTTTCTTAGTTAAAGAAAAAATGACGTTCCACTCCCATTAATGGTTGGGTAGCTTGTATCAGACCAACCATTCCGTAAGCAACACTTATAAACTCTGGGAAAAATATAAGGAAACAACTATATGAAAGCCTTGAAAAGTGACAAAAGCAGGCAGAAGATAGAGGGGAGTCAACACTTGAAAGGAAGAGAGGAGAGTTGGGGAGTTTTCCATTTTTCAAATGACTCTACCTGAGGGGAGGCTCCAGTGAGCATTAAACAGGGTAGCTAAGGCTCAGAAACTTGTAATCTTATAGGTTAAGTGTTCAGAGTCAATGCTTGCAGCAACCACAGCCGAAACATGAAGGAGAATATTCCAGACAAGAGAGAGCCACAGAGGGGCCCCCAACTTATGAGTATAAACTCTGCCTGAAAATCTGGCTTACTCCTGTGCTATGTGTGTGCAGGGCGGAATCCAAGCAGCCTATATAAGGGTAGAGAACTCAACAGAGATGTCAGCTACTGCCCAACATAGAGGAGACAGAGTTTGGAGTTTGAGTCCTGCCAAGTTAATTGTCTACTAAAATAAAAATCAATATTCTTGAGGAGAACATGATGGAGTTTAGAGTCTCTACAACGTATTATTCACCATGTCCAGGATACAATCCAAAATTACTAGACAGAAGAAGAAATGGGAAAATGTGACCAATACTCATGTGAAAAAATAATCAAAAGACCCAACCCAGGGTGCTTCATCTGTTATAATTAGCAGACAAGGATTTGAAGACAGTTATTACGACTATACTTAAGGATGTAAGAGAAAACTTAATTTTAATGAGTGAATGTAGAAAATCTCAGCAGAGAAAAAGAAAGTGGAAAGAAAGAACCAAGTGGAAATTTTAGTACTAGATGTTAAAATGACACAAAAATAGAGTGGATAGGCTTAACTGCAGACTGAAGATAACGAGAAAGAATTAGTACCCTTAAAGATAGGTCAGTAGAAATTATGTAGTCCGAAAAAACAGAAGAAAGCCTGGGAAAAAATGAGCAGAGCTCCAGTGACTTGTTGAACAATATCAAGAGGTCTACCGTTATGTGTAGTTGTCCTATAAATAGAGAGAATGACCAAAAATGTAAAAGATCAATTAAACGCCAAAGCGTTTCCAAATTTTGTGAAATATCCCAGATACCTGGCAAACCCCAAGCTGGATAAGTACAAAGAGGACCACACCTAGGCACATTGTAATCAAACAACTGAAATCTGAAATCAAAGACAAATCTTTAAAGCAGCCAGAGAAAAACAGCACATTGCAGACAGGGCCACAATGATACTTAATGACAGCTGAGTTCTTATCAGAAGCCAGAAGGCAATTGTATGGTATATATAAAGTGCTGAAAGAAAAAAATCCTAGAATCTTATGTCTAGTTTATGTCTAGTAAAAGTATCTAGATTTTTACATCAAGCAAAAATATTCTTCAGGGGCCGGCCTGGTGGCATAGTGGGTAAGTTCACACATTCTGCTTCGGCAGCCCGGGGTTCGCTGGTTCAGATCCCGGGTGTCGACCAACACACTGCTTGTCAGGCCATGCTGTGGCAGGTGTCCCACATATAAAGTAGAGGAAGATGGGCACGGATGTTAGCTCAGGGCCAGTCTTCCTCAGCAAAAAGAGGAGGATTGGCGGCAGACATTAGCCCAGGGCTAATCTTCCTCAAAAAAAAAAGAAGATGAAAAAAAATTCTTCAAGAATGAAAGTGAAAATTTTAATATAAATGAAAATTAAGAGAATTTATTGCCAGTAGACCAGCACTACAAAAAGTGCTAAAGAAATATTTAACACTGTGTGCCAAACAGTACCCTCAGCATTTACGTAGTAGTCTGTTTCCCGAGAAGCCAGGCCTGGAACAAAGTCTCAGTTGAAGTAGTTTATTTAATAGATGTTACGAGTTGAATTGTGTCTCCTCGCAAATTTATATACTGAAGTTCTATAACCCAGTGCCTCTGAATGTAACCACATTTGGAGATAAGGTCTTTAAAGAGGTGATTAAATTAAAATGAGGTCTTTCCAGTGGGCTCTATTCCAATATGACTGATAGCCTTCCAAGAGAGGAAATTCGGATACGCAGAGAGACACTAGGAATGTGTGTGCACAGAGAGATGACCAGGTGAGGATACATTGAGAAGGTGGCCATCTGTGCCCAAGGAGGGGCCTCAGGAGGAACCTAACCTGTTGACGCCTTGATCTCAGATTTCTAGTCTCCAGAACGGTGAGAAAATAAATTTCTGTTGTTTGAGCCATCCAGACTGCTGTATTTCATTATGGCAGCTCTAGCAAGCTAATCCATTCAGTGATCCGAGGAAACATGGTAGAGAAGCGGGGAAGGAAGAAACGCAAAGAAAAGCAGTCAATAAAAGGTGGGTCATTAAGTTCTGTGGCCAACAACCAATGTGGGCATTCCAGTGTAAAGGCCTGAGGGGATGTTGCTAAAGATCATAGTAATTAAGAGGAGAAGCTTTGGAGTCCGCCAGATACGGGTTCAATCTTACTAGTGCTTTATCTTTCTGTAAAACAAGGATAAATATTACCCACTTAACGAGAATAAAATAACACGGTCCATGTAAAACCCTTGGCCAGTATTTGGCATATTTTAAGTGCTCAATAAGCATCATTATTTTATCATTTAATTTCATGACAACTCTGTGACATTAGTGGCAATAATGATCACTTTTTTTAAAATTTATTTTTATTTTTTTAAAGATTTTATTTTTCCTTTTTCTCCCCAACGCCCCCCGGTACAGAGTTATATATTCTTAATTGTGTGTCCTTCTAGTTGTGGCATGTGGGACGCTGCCTCAGCGTGGCTTGATGAGCAGTGCCATGTCCGCGCCCAGGATCCGAACTGACGAAACTCTGGGCTGCCTGCAGCGGAGCGCGCGAACTTAACCACTCTGCCCCGGGCCCAGCCCCATGATCACTTCTTTTAAAATCTCTGGGCCAGCCCGGTGGCGCAGCAGTTAAGTTCGCACGTTCCGCTTCTCGGTGGCTCGGGGTTTGCTGTTTCAGATCCCGGGTGCGGACGTGGCACCGCTTGGCAAAAGCCATGCTGTGGTAGGCGTCTCACGTGTAAAGTAGAGGAAGATGGGCACGGATGTTAACTCAGGGCCAGTCTTCCTCAGCAAAAAGAGGAGGATTGGCAGTAGTTAGCTCAGGGTTAATCTTCCTCAAAAAAAAAAAAAAGTCTCTAGTAATTAAAATGATTAAAATTTAAGTTATGTTGGGAATCATAAAGGTATTATTGTGGTTTGTAGTGTTCAGTTTACTGTCTTAGTAAACATGTAATATACTAAATACTTAAATATATAGTATATATTCAATAATAATTCACCTATATACATGTATGATCTTCATGTTGATGGGGCTGAGCTGTACTGAAATTATAATCGTGTTCTGAATTTCCTGCTCCCATGATCACATACTGCAAAGCATAATACATACATATTCTATTAGTGGCACATGTCAGGTGTCTTGTTCCTCTAAGTCCCAAGGTTCAGAGAGGGACTTTTGGTGAGTCAACATCTTGGTGTCTTGTGGTGACGCGTGACCTTATCGTCTGCCTACTGCCTCCGCGCCTGAATGGCTTTCTGAAATAAGGCTGCAGTTCCCTGAATGCTGGCTGGCTGCAGTGGCTGTGTTCCTGCCGTAGATGCTGCAGCCGCCTTCCTGGAATTGCCCTTGATGGGCCTCACGAGGCCTCCTGGCAAACAGCAGAGACGTCAGGAACTGAAGTAAGCTACCTTTAATTATGGAAAACACAGAGACTCATAACAGAATTACTGATCCAAATGGAATACTGTGTCCTTTATTAGCAGTAGTGAAGAGGAAGAAAAATTTCAATACAGAAGCTCTGTCTTCACATTAAAAAAATTTTCCAATCATATAACTGAAAGAGCCAATTTACTTTTTAAAAAGTTTATTCTTTAAGAGAATGTTGAAAACACATTTTAATAGTTTTATTTCTATTAAAAGCATGATTAGCACTTTATTGATTTCAATAGAAGAGAAAAATCAATTTGTGTATTATAACCAGTACTAGGAATTGGGAGATTAAAAAAAAAAGATTTGATTTAAAATGTTCAGTCATGGGGCTGGCCCGGTGGCACAGCGGTTAAGTGCGTATGTTCTGCTTCGGCAGCCCAGTGTTCGACAGTTCGGATCACGGGTGCGGACATGGCACCGCTTGGCAAGCCACGCTGGGGCAGGCGTCCCACATATAAAGTAGAGGAAGATGGGCAGGGATGTTACCTTAGGGCCAGTCTTCCTCAGCAAAATGAGGAGGATTGGCGGCAGATGTTAGCTCAGGGCTAATCTTCCTCAAAAAAAAAAAAAAAGGTCAGTCATTCATTTAACAGTTATTTATTAAGCACCAAGTATTACCAAGCACTAGTCCAGATGCTATACTCACAGGTGGGAATAAAATACACTAAAAAATAATAATAATAATACTCTCACATTTAAAATATTTCAATAAACAAAATATCCAGAAAAAATTATGAAAGACTAATAACCAAAACCAATTCCTTATGTTCAGCAAATGTCAAAGAAATAGTCATTTAAACCCCAGGTGATAAGTCAGGGATAGCCAAATTATTTCCAATTTGGAATGTGCTTTACCATAATCAAACCAAAGATAAAAATAGAAACAATCACACATTACATATAACTAAGAAAACCATGAAAATGGCTAAGGCAGTAACTGAACAGAATATCAAAGAATAGCCATTTAAAAACTTTCACACCCATGCACCAACAAGCAGTCCCAAATGGATCTATAAATCCATCAGATCCAATGAGATAAGATTCCAAGGACAGTTTAAAATAAAAGTTAAGATGAGAAAGAAGGTAACAGTCATCTGTGTTCCCACAGGCCTGCGTCTTGGTGGGTTCCTTTGGATGCCTGACAGCTTACTGTGTTCAGGAATTCTATTTCTTCTGTTAAACCAGAGCAATCAAGTTCTGCCAAGTTGAGTAGGATAAACTAAGTTCAGGAGACCTAAACAAGCCAGACTGATTATGTCCCTTTATTTGTTAATACCTTTACAGTGGACAGAAATCCTCCTAGACATTCAAGACACCCTCCCTCCTAAAAAAGGAACCTGGATGAATTTGAGGAAGTCTCCTCCAGACTGTGAGAGAGCTCAAAGAACTATCCTGTGGAATGCTGTTCATTCCGTGCAAGCATGTTGAGCAGTGTCTGGCACTGTACCAAATGCTGAGGATCCAGATTTTAATAAAATCCACCCAATCCTCAAACAGCCAACAATCTAATGGGGTGACGCTGAGGAATGACTGTAACACTGTGTGATGTGTGGGATATATTGGGAATTACAGAGCAGAAAGTTATTGCTTTAGCCCTCGGAGAATGAGTAATGGCTTTCTAGATGAGGTGATACTTTAGTTGAATTTAAAGGGGAAGATAGCAGAAGAAATTCATTCTAGGCACAGCAACAAATACTTCCAAGGACACGGCAAATTTAGGAAACAGCACATCTTACCATCGCTGACATGTGAGGCTCTTTGGTTGTACTGACGGGAGACACATTGGAAAGGAAGACTGGGACCAGTTGATCAGTCAGGAAGAGACTTGGAAGAGAATCTGATCAAACTTTTATTTTATTGTTATACTTATTGATTTATTTTTGCTGAGGAAGATTGGCCCTGAGCTAACATCTGTGCCAGTCTTCCTCTATTTTGTATATGGGTCACCACCACAGCATGGCCGCAGACAAGTGGTGTAGGGCTGAGCCTGAGAACCAAACCTGGGCTGCTGAAGTGGAGCAGAGGTCACTGAAATTAACCACTAGGCCACAGGGTGGCCCCAAGCTTGTGTTTTAGAAAGATCCTTCTGGCAATGTTGTGGAGGACAGGGGGGCTCCAGGAAGTAAGGAGACAAGTGAAGAGGGTATTCCAATAGCCCAGGCAAAAATGGTAAGGCGGTAGAATGGACTTTCCAGCCATCCCTGGGCATGATTGAGTGCTCAGCTAAAGAATTTTTTTCTAGGACGGTGTTGGATCCAAACCAACAAATGTAGCTGTACTGATTTCCATTTTCTCAAATCTATCCAAACTATCAGCAAACAATTAACTCAACATGTTTATCTCCTGTTAGACATTAGATTTCTGTCTCCCCATGGAGTTCAGGAGATAACCTAAACCACGGAGAAGATTTAAGAGTGAGTCGGCTGCAGCAATACTAATCCTACCTATCAGGTATTGAAGTCTAACCTGCCTTACTGGACGGGAAGGCCTTTGTTACACCAGGATCCCTCAGTTTGGGAGTCCTAGGGGATTGCTACCTTGGGGAGGGGAGGGGGATTTTGATCACTCTGGTTAAATGCTATAGAAAAGAAAACAGGGTTTCTTGCACAGCTAAGAGCCGGGTTTGAGCTATACACCCTTTGTCAAAAAAAATATGGGAATTTTGGGGCCAGCCCGGTGGCGTAGTGATTGGGTTTGCGTGCTCTGCTTTGGCAGCTTGGGGTTTGCAGGTTCGGATCCTGGGTGCCGACCTAGCACCACTTGTCAAGCCACACTGTGGGGGCGTCCCACATAAAATAGAAGAAGACTGGCACAGATGTTAGCTCAGTGACAATCTTCCTCAAGTAAAAAGAGGAGGATTGGCAACAGATGCTAGCTCAGGGACAATGTTCCTCAAGCAAAAAGAGGAGGATTGGCAACAGATGTTAGCTCAGGGACAATGTTCCTCACCCAAAAAAAAAAAAATGGGGGGTGGGTGGGGATTTTTATGAAGACTCCAGAGGAAATGGGTCCCCGATTATATAAGAAAGATAATTTATCTGTAAGTATTTTTACACACATCAACAAATTTGAACATGGCTGATTCTAATTAAGCAACCCAGAAACTGCAAAAGTGATGTCCCATCAGGAGGACACATGTCAGAGCTGGAACAGCAGCATTCCTTTGTACATGTTTAAGAATGTTCTTCCTAAACAGTCAACAAATAGCTTTATTTTAGATTTCAGATGCTAAAATATATGTGCTCTCGAGGCCACTGAACTAGCTGTATAGGAAGCTACATGATAGGAATTTTTATCTACTGCTATCACTTTTCAAAATTCATCGATTTATAAGTTAGTTTCTGTTGCTTCTAAAATTACTTACTTATTTCATAATAAAAGTCTTTTATTTTAAACTAAATTAAACTAAAACCAAAAATGTATAATTGTTACATTTTCAAAGTAAATTCTAAAAGCAGAGTGTGATGTCTTTAAAAATCAGAAGCAGGCAAGGGCATAAACAGGAAGCCTTGTTTAATCTGTTAATAAGACCAAGTAAGTGGATGTAATCAGTGAACCGCTTCTACGCAATCGCCACATACTTGATAGAAGTGGGAAAGCCTTCTTCTTTGAGAGGAGGGTGTTATTATTAGAAAAGAAACACTGGAAATCTTGCTGCTGCTGTACAGTATGTGTGGTAGCTATAATTTTTCCTTCTTCCAAGCGTTGCCGAGCTTACAAGCTCCCTACATGTATAAAGGACTAAGTAACGCTAGCTTTTCAAAACCAAAAAGTCCACAGTAACACGTTAATTAAATCTAGGCTGGAGCAAAAGAAAGATTGGAGAAATTTTAACATCTCTGAGAGACCAGTATAGCGGTTTGGAGCTTTTAAAAGTCCTGGAAACCAGCAAAGACTATGAATAAATTGGAGCCAGTTAGCCAAGAAAACGAAATAATGAAACTAACTAGTGATTGAAAAAATAGTGAGCAAGACACATACGAAAGTGTTTGTTTTCTAAATTATTTTCTAAGTTGTTCTCTTTAAAGCAGTGGTTTTTAGACCCAATACCCTTTTCCGTAACTAATATGTTGCAGTGCTCTCTTTACTACCTTAAATAAAATTCGTAGATCATATAACTTACTGACACACACAATTTAAAAAATTATGATAGGGCCCTAATTATGATATAAAGGAGAAATAAAAGGAAGAAAATTAACAGCTAAAGAGTCTGTACGGGGACTGTCCCAATGGCGCAGCCGTCAAGTGTGCATGTTCTGCTTCGGCAGCCCGGGGTTCCCTGGTTCAGATCCCAGGTGAGGACATGCCACCACTTGTCAAGCCACGCTGTGGTAGGCGTCCCACATATAAAGTAGAGGAAGATGGGCATGGATGTTACCTCAGGGCCAGTCTTCCTCAGCAAGAAGAGGAGGATTGGCAGCAGATGTTAGCTCAGGGCTGATCTTCCTCAAAAAAGAAAAAAAAAAAAAGAATCTGTACGGCGATATGTAGATGCTTGGGCACAACTGTGCCAAGCATCACAGAGGCGTCTGATGCAGGGAAGGGCAGTCTAATAGGTGACCCAGTCCGGGGCGGTTTGTTGTCAGTCGGCAAAGTTCCTAGCATGACGTAGAACAACGATCCCTCTCTTCAGTTAGTACTTGTTTCCCCAGAAAAGTCAGTGTGTATGAAACTGTACCAAAACCTCCCACAAAAACCAGATATTTCCTGTTTTTAAAGAAACCAGGGTACCAGGATGGTAAAGAAAGGGGTTGTAGAAGAAAGACTGAACAGAAAGTCAGGACAGCTGACTGAGTCCTGAACTGTCCCCCTTGTAGTGGATATTGGCCCTTTTGGTTGCCCAGCATCTGAGCCTTCCTCCTTGATTTGGGGTTCCCCCCTAGTGTGAGGCTTGCTGGAGACTTGGCACTTCTTCCCCATGTCGGGTACCAGATTTTCGCTCTCCCTATCCCCGGCAGGACCATTAACTGGCCACTCTCGTTGGGACTTAGAATGTGAAGGGAGTAGACAAACCCCCCCGGAGTAGTTGTCTTTTACCTGTGGCTGCAGGGGTGTTGCTGAGAGTCAAATGGCAGATGTGAGAGTCAGGTTGCTCCGGGGACTGGCAGGGGCCTGGTGAGCGGCTTCCCCCTCCCTGACTTTCTGAGCTTGATTCTCCTTTCATCCCCCAAGACCCCCCAAGAAATTACTTTTTAAGCTTCCGTTCACCAGACTCAATTTATTGATCACAGCCAAGAACTCTGACAGGTCCCATTTTCTCTGGGCCTCAGTTTCCTCACATGCATGATGAACAAAGTCTCCTTCCAGGCTGGATGGCCAATAGTCAGTGAATCTATGAAGGCTGCCGTTGGGGGAGCATCCTTAACGTGTAGCTTGAGCTTTAGTTTCTACAAGGCTTTCAAGTCCATCACTTCATCTGGTTTGGAGGCACAGGAGATACTCTAAGACACTGTAAGCAAAGTGTTTGTCCAGTGCCTGGAACATACAAAGCCCTCAGTAAATGACAGTTATCGTTACTGACATAAAACCATCCCTAGGATAGATTTTTAAGTGAGAAGATAAAGCTGCTTTTTGTATATTTGGGATGATCTCACTTCAGTAAGGATTTTGTTTTGCACACCTCTCTGAATATAGTAAGCATCCGATAAATATCTGTTGGTGTAATAAATTCCCATAAAATAAAATTGTGCCCTTTGCTACTAAGAACATAGAAAGGTTCTGGAAGAATCTGGAGGGGTGGTTTATCAGTTTGCTAGGGCTGCCATGACGAGATACCATACACTGCATGGCTTAAACAGCAGAAATCTACTTTCTCGTAGTTCCGGCTCAAGGTCAAGATGTCAGCAGGCTTGGTTCTTTCCGAGGCCTCTCTCCTTGCCTTGCCTTGCCTTCTCTCTGCGTCCTTACGCAGTCTTTCCTCTGCGCACGCACCTGCCTGGTGTGTCCTTGTGTGTTCAAATTTCCTCTCCTTATGAGGATACTGGTCAGACTGGATCAGGGCCCACCCCAACAGCTTCATTTTAACTTAATCACCTCTTTAAAGGTCCTGTCTCCAAAAACAGTCACATTCTGAGATACTGGGGGGCTAAGGTTTCAATATGAATTTTGGGGGGACACAACTGAATCCATAACGGGTGGCAATATGTAAGACTTACTTTTCTTAAATAGTGTTTCTACAATGTTTCTGTAATGTTTAAGTATTTTACAAGGAGCCTAATTATTTTATAATTTGGAAAAGCAATAATGTTAGAACAAAACAAAAAAATACTTTGTGTTTATATTTAAAATATAGTTAGGGGCCAGACCCGTGGCCTAGTGGTTAAGTTTGGTGTGCTCCACTTGGGTGGCAGGTTTGGTTCCTGGGCTCAGACCTACACCACTTGGTGGCAACCATGCTGTGGTAATGCCCCACACACAAAAGAGAGGGAGACTGGCACACATGTTAGCTCAGGGTGAATCTTCCTCAGCAAAAAGAAAAAACAAAAATAAATAAAATATAGCTATATTCTAGGCTTAGATAATTATACACAGATTTTTCATTTATGTAAATGTCTCCTGGGACATTTGAAGGGCCTCAGGAATGCAGGACAAGTCTTTGTTGTGAAGGATCAACCTGCGCATTGCAAGATGTACAGGATCCCCTCCTCACAACTATTGCCAGAGGCACACCTCCTCCATCACTCTGGCAACCACAAAAAGCCCCCCCCAGTTTCCAAAAACTCCCCCTTTGATCATCATCACTTTAAAGAATAATTTTATGCAAATATTTGCAAGTGTTTAAAGCAATTTCTTCTTTTCTCTCCATCCTCCCTTTTCTTTTAAAATAACAGAGGAAGAAATTATGCTAATTATCTTTATCTTGATAGCTAGAGTTGTCCGAAGACAGTTAAATCTTTTGCTGCAATTTATCCAATTGCAGGAAGAACAGCTCAAGAGAAAATGTAACAGCTAATGTGTGGTGAGCTCTGAAGATGTGCCAGGCACTGTCGGAAGTGCTCCACATACACAAATGTCATTTACTGTTTTCAGCAACCCTAAGGAGGTAGGCCCTACTAGTTGGTAGATGAAGCAGCAGGCACAGGAAGGTGAAAATGACTTGCAAGTGGGAGCCCTGCACTTCAAAGCAGACAATCTGGCTTCCGGGCTGCCAAGCTTACACGACAGGCAACTAGCTCTCCCTTACTGAGTGTTTACTGGGTCCCCACCCTGAGTAAGCACTTCACTGACATACCGTGTGGCACGTGATCCTCACAGAGACAATGCCACTGTTACCAGTACCCCCATTTTACTGCTTTGGAAACTAAAAGGCCCAAATCTCTTTTGGGAACTAGAGAGCTTATACGCATGTAGTTTATTAACACCAAAAATAATGGCCAACTTAACCAAAGTTATTGCCACAATCAAATTCAACGTGAAGAACCAAAGAAATTATATGAATATGCACTCTCTTCTAAATCTGCTTAAGTTAGCTCTCAGTCAACTTTCATTGAATTTTCTGATTTTCTGAGTATCTTACTGGATAAGATGTACTGTGTAGAAGTGATTTATATGCATGATATCGGTTTTCCCCAGGAGTTAATGAAAAATAACTCAGTTAGGCTCATAGTAGTCCCAATTTTGTGAACTGATCTTTCTCTTTTAAAACAGAGGCAATATTGTGACAAATCCAATAAAGGGCTTTATTTTTATTGATTTATTTATCGTTCATTTGTTTTGATTTTGTTAAAAGAAGGCAGTCCCAGAGATTTTTAAGAAAGCCGGTTTCTTCATGCTACAGGAACCGTCCGTGCATTCTTGGGGCACCAGCCAGCTGGTGTGATTGTTAGTGTCAGCTGAAGCCAAACTTTACAAAGCCCGTCAGAAAATGCACTAAAGGCAAATAGGAATGGCTTTATTGACAGAATTGCAAAAAATTATAAACTTAAACTTCTTCTGATTTCTTGTTGCATTCTCCCTCAGCAGATAGTAGGACAAATAGAAATGGCAAGCAATGGGATATATTGGAGTATATGAGGAAGCCATTTGGTGTAAACCTAATTCGGCCTGACTTCGTTTTTCCAAAAGGGCCTGACAGGGCCATGGAGCATGCACTGTATATCCGCTTTAAACATTTGCTATGTCCCAAAGACAACAACAAAGACCCTTAAGATAAAGGTACAACTTCCCCCCATATTGGCATTTCCTCAAGGATAAACATCTTTCCTTAGGCTAGGTACTGATTCCTGTGCTCACCTGTGACCACCGAGCTTGAGAAAACAGACCTGCCACCCTGCTGTGTCCACTGAGACAGCAGACCTGCCTGCTGTGTCCATCAATCGCTGTGCCCACAGAGCAGTCTCGAGACTATTGTAAAAGGGACATTTCAATCATATGTGAAACATCTTCTTTGGGGATATGCAACCACTCTGTACACCACACTTCTTTGGTGCCCTTTCCTCCTTCCTGAAGATAGGCTCCAGGCCATGGTCCTCACATTTTGGCTCAGAATAAACTCACCCAAATTTTCATTTGTAGATTGGTCATGGATTATTTTCATTGACAGTAGTCTGGGGATCTTCTTCTGAGCCACTGTTTGGAATTAAGTGTATTTGATTTTTTTCCAGATTGGAATTAAGTGTATTTGATTTTTTTCCAGATTTTGATTTTCAGGATAAAGCAGACATAGCTCCTTTTCCTAAAAACTAATACTTTTCCAAATATTTTTCTTTTCTTATTGTAAAACAGCACCACATAAAAGAAAATTCTGAAAAGAAAAACCCCTTCTAATCCTACCAAGTTAATGCATTACTGTGTCTGAGAATAGTCTTTCAGGTTCTATCTGCAAAATACACATTTTTTTATACAATTTGTCCACATATGTACATAGCATTTTACAGTGACTTTTATTTAAAAATATATCATAATTATTTTCCCTGTTTCTGTAGTTCTCATAATGATAATCTGTGATGGGTGTGTAATATTTCTTTGAGTAGATGTATCGTAACTTACCTAGCTATTCTTTTATTCTTGGCCATTTAGGTGGTTTCTAATCATTCTCTACTCTAGATGGAATGTGACAACAAATATCTTTGTGCTGAAAGTTTTAATCACCTGCCTAATTCTTTCCTTAGATCAAATTCCCAGGAGTGGGGCATCTTTGATTTGCTACATACTCCCCTATATCAAACCAAAAGCTATACTGATCTTCAGCATGCTACTCGGTCAGCCTCTCCGCTCATTCTTTCCATTGACTAAACAACAACTGTCAACGGCCACTTACTCTGCCTGACTTTTTCAAGATGTCCTTTGGTTACTTCCTCGGAGACAACAGTAAACTGTGATGAGGTCAGAAGTCTCATGTTTACAATAAAGAGGCGGAGCCCGTGAGCAGGCATGTGAACGTGGGTCATATCTCTGATCCCAGCACTGCTGCCACCTTCATGAAGGAGTCCTTTGTTTTGGAACACTGACAGAAATAAAAATGGTCTCTGAGCTGACACATGGGGTCATGACAAACACTGCCAGATTCCAGACATCGCATGAACCTCATACGGGCCCATAAGAAGATTAAAACATACACTAATAATATATTATTTGGCATCTTAAATAGCAAAACAAAGCGATTTCATTTGAAAATAGTTTAATTGGCTCTCCTCTGGGATTTAAATATCGAAATACATTAAATGAGTTTTCTTTTCATAGTCAACTCCATGGCAGCAATTTCTAGTGCAGCCGACAGATTAAAAATTTATCGTTAGTTTTTAACAAGCAAATGACTTCATCATTGAAGGTTCCCAAAGTATGATTTGATGTTTCATAAATTAGAGTCCCTGGTTATTTTAGGATCTGATTTTGGAAGAAAGGTACTTTGCAATGTACCCAAATAAGGAAAAGAAAGACATTTTATTTTCAGATTGCTTACATTCTACCCTCATTTCAGTCCAGTTTCGCTTTATTGGCTAAGCTTGTGGGTACTATTGTCAAATCACTCTTATTTTATTATTATAAAGGATTTGATAAATCACTTATATTTTATGGTAAAAATTCTTTAATAAACTGATAAGGATTTTAGGCTAGTTAATTTTAAAACTGCAGAGGACAAGCAGGCTCCGAGGACTGGAATTTGCTTGCTCTTTGATGAGGGATATTTGCATTTGTGACGGAAGGGGGGATCGCCTTATCTCTGGAAACTCTTAATGGGGAAGGCAAGAACTTAAGTTGTTTACTGTCTGGCAACCTCATGTAACTGACCTCCCCCGCCCCGCCCCCCCCAAATCCTCCTTTGTCTTTGGCTGAGGATAATATTTAAGCGGTGGCTTCTGCCCTTTACTCAATCCGGTTTGATTCTTATCTAAAAGTTGTGGGACCGCCCAATGGCCAGACCCCACCGGCACTGGTACCATTTTAACTTTTTTTATCTTGTAAAGAGATAACACATACCTATGCCTTAAATTTAGCCTTACTCTCCACCCATGTGCGCAGCAGAAGCAGCAGCAGCAACATGCTGGCAGCAGCTCTGCCTGCCCATGGGTCCTGTCCCCATGCTATTCCACGCTATTCTCTAAATAAAAGAGCACTACTGCCAGACCTTGAGAGTCCAAGAAATCTTTCTTTCGACTCCTTGGCTCACCGACCCTGCATCAAAACCATATATTTATTTTATAAAAACAAAGCAATATTACATAATGGTGACTATGCAATTCACAAGGAAACAGGCTTAAATATTAGCTGGAATGAATACTATTTGATGTGAGGAAGACCTATTTGGTTGTAGATTTGACTAAAAATAAAAGGATTGTGACATATTTGATAGGTTAACAAAGTAAGCTGTTGTCTCTCCCTATCTTTAGATATTGAGAAGTTGTGTCTTTCTCTATTTTTAAATCTTGAAAAGTTGTGTTTGTGTGTGTGTGCAAGAGGGACAGAATAGAGAGAGCAAGAGAGAGGTTAAGACTGGTGTTTGAAACAGTTCAGGCACAGTCCTGCCTGACAAAGTAGAGATGTGAAATTATAATTTTGTATCACTTTTGATTGAAGGCTGTATGCTTTGGGTTCTCGGTGTTTATTTTTAAGCGCCCCTAGAAAAAAGGGGAGGGGCACTCTAACTTCTTGACCTTTTTGACATACCCCAGAAAACTTTCCCCACCCACTCAGTCTTACAAATGACTCAATCTGTTTGGCATAGCTTTAGGAATAATCATTGGTTTCTTGTCCCTGTGACCAGGAAGACGAAGCAGAGAGCACATTACCTGTCAGGATGCACCAGCGCCACCCAGTGGCCTTGAACTAATTCAACAGCTCCTTGGAAATAGACAGGAGCCAGCAGTACAGGGCCTGACTCTCCACCGTGAATTGCATACGCATGCACGAAAGCACCAGGATTCAATTTCGCAGAATTGAATCGGTTGTAGGTAGTTCTGATTGTACTTTGTTAACCTTCTTTCTAAAGAGATCAGACTATTTATAGGGCAAGAAAATAGTTTGGCGTACGTTGAGGACTCAGCTCTTTTTGGCAGATCTGTAGCAATACGTATATTTGCTAGCAGTGAGCTAACACTCTATTTTTGAAAGTTAAGGATGAATTTATGAAAGCTAAAGAAACTATCACAAAATGAGTGACACAAATTATCCTCTCCATGAGGAGTGTAGAAAGTTTAAGGAGTCCAAGCAGAATTTAGTTTCTATGTAAACAAAATTTTAATTTAGTTTCTATGTAAATTCTAAACACACCTTTCTACACGACTTAGATGATGAAGATTCTCTCCTCCTAGTGGGAATGGTATTGCTCTTTTTCCAGATGCATAGCAAATTTCTGGTAAATTTTTCTTCCCTTGTAGCTGCTGATTATTATACACATTTTAAAATAAAAATAATACTGACTGGGGAAGATTTGAAGAATGCAGAAAAGTAGAAATTAACAGCAAGGGGAAAATATGGTCACAGTCGCTCTCTTAAACACAATCATTCCTACTGTGTTACTCAGTACACTTCTTCCCTCAGCACAAACTCTGCAGCTACATTTGCCTTGCTTTAAATCTCAAAGGGGCCGTCTGGCAGCTGTGAATTGGACAAGTTACTCATCTTCTTGGTGCCCCGATTTCCTCATCTCTAGGATGGGGGTAATTAACAGTTGTGTTACATGGGCTTGTTATGAGGATTAAACAAATTAATCTATGTAAAGTTCTCAGAATAGTGCCTGTATGTATATTGTAAACATTGCATGTATTAGCTACTGCTTCCCCACTCCTCTCTTTCCTCCAGCTCCTTAGTATTTGTTAGATACTATGCACCAGGTGTCCTGCTAGAAACTCATATTCTTTTGTTTCTTTCCAGTTTTTTCTTTTGTAGTTTCTTTCTGTCCTTTCTTAATAGCTGAAACTGTACTACAAATATAATTTTGTATCTTTATACAATATTATATCATTTATTCATTAGTGCCATTTTTAATATTTTTAATGATTGGTAAATAGTATTGTCTTTTTTTTTTTGGCAAGGAAGGATTCACCCTGAGCTAACATCTGTTGCTCATCTTCCTCTTCTTTTTTTTCCTCCTCAAAGCCCCTGAGCGCATGGTTGTATATCTTAGTTGTAAGTCCTTCCAGTTCTTCTCTGTGGACCGCCACCAAAGCATGGCAACTGACAGATGGGAGGTGTGGCTCTGTGACTGGGAAACAAACCCAGGCCACCAAAATGGTGAACTTTAACCACTAGACCATCAGGGCTGGTCCCTATTGTTTAATGTTACTGTTTAGCCTGGTATAAGATGATGACGTGATTTGGATATGTGGATTTTTATTAACATGGAAAATGAAGAGGAACAACATTTTTTAAAAAGACAAACATAAAGGTTTGTTTTCCCCTCTGAAAACAAAAGAATATAACATGACGTATTTTGGAATCCTAAATTTCTCGTTTTATTTTCATTTTGGCCACTAGATTCATTTACTTATTTTTTCTTTCATCAAGCAGCACTTATGCATTTATGTACTGGGTATGATGCTAAGTGCTGGGGGTGTAACAATGAACGAGGTTCTTTCCTGAATATACCTGATGTTTGAGATACTCAAAATGATGCAGAGGGAGCATTGGGAAGAGTAGCTAACTCTGCCTGAGAAAGCTGAAATTTGAGTTGGTATTGAAAGATAAACAGGAATTTCCTGGGAAGGAAGGATGTAGAATAAAGTATTCTGGGCAGGAGTCAGCGATGAGTAAAATTAGAACTTGGGAATTGTCCAGAAAGCACTGTAGTATTGTCCATAATGTGCAGGGTGCATGGTGGAGCAGGAGGCAGGAGGGGAAATCAGACTGATGATGCTGCTTGGGCCCAGAAATGAAATCCAAGACTATAATTTATCCAGTAGAAAACAGGGAATAAATACAGGTTTTAAACTATAGAAGCAGCTAATGGTGGCAGCAGAGCATGGACAAGAAGAATTCTAGATTGGAGGTAATGACATTAGTTATGAGGCTGGGGCAAAAGTTAATTAAAATCTGATGATTAGAACCAAAGGGAGTCAGATTCAAGATATATTTTAAAGTAAGATGTAAAAGTACTCAATTGGAAGTAGGGTATGATGGCAAAGGAAACCTTAAAGGTTTCTAGTTTTGACTGAACAGAGATGACATTAAGGGATTGAAAATACAAAAGGCAAAGCAGTTTGGGATAGGAAGAAGAGGGGAGAAGATGAAATATGAGGTAAGCTTTAGACATGCTGTGGCGTATGCCTCATGTCTAAGCCACTGACGCAGGCATGAGAAACTGCAGTTGAAAATAAAGGTCTAGAGCTGGGGAGAGGGCTGGGGGTCAGCACATTAGCTTTAGGATATTCAGGATAACTGAAACCACAGGAGTAAGTGAGATTATCTGGTTAGGGTATAAAAACAAAAAGAGGTCCAAGAAGGAAAACTCTTGGGAATCCCCATATTTAAGGAGTAGGCAGAGGAGGGGAGAGTTAGCAAAAAGATGGGACATAGTGAGAAAACAGTAATAAGCAGGACAAGAAGAAAAAGTGCTGCTTCCAAAGGCAAGCAGAGGGACTGAAAACGTGGAGGATGGTTCATCATGTCCAGTGGTGGAGGAGACAAGTGACAGGACTGAAAATAAGTCAGTTAGGGGCAGCTGTGTGACTTCAGCCATCAGTGACCTTGGCAAAAAGCAGTTTGAAGCTGAGGAATGAATGGGGAGCGAGTCATCTGAGAAAGTGACAGCAGATTCCTCTTCCAGTACGTTTGTTGGGAAAAGGTGGTAAGGGAGGGCAGAAGCAAGAAAGGCAACTACGGTGCTGAAGTATCTTCACGATGGAGATTTGAGAATTTCTGTAGAGCAAGAAGTCTCACTGGTAGTTTATTAACTTAGCATCTGGTATTTACTTCATCCATTGGTCTGAAATTAGAATCAGATTTTAAAAATAAGCTAAAGATGACTCCTATATATATCTATATACCTCTCTCTCTCTCTCTTTTTTTTTTCTGTATCTTAAACTGGAACACAAAGCTTGAACTTTAGTTTGAAGACGGGTAAGAATCACAACTTGGACTTGGCTCAAGGCTTTTATTGTGGTTTACCACGAAAGCAGTTAATAAGCAGCACTAAGGATATAAACGAGATAAGAATGCAAGTAGGTGAATTCAGCTGTCCATTTCCTGTTTGTTTGTGTATCACAAAAACTTAGTAGGCTTAGGAGCTCTAGCAACCAAAATGTCACAAAAGCATAGTATTGTGGGCTTCACCCTCTCCCTTAAAAAAAGAAACCTCCAGGTATGTCAGCATCTAGAAATAACTTATTTAAGGTGAAAATTCTGTTTTTAAGGAAGCCACATCACCCCGGCCTAATGTCTGGGTGCCGGGCCTTGAAGCTCTGGCTGTGCCTGCTCTGGGGCAATCCCGCCTTACGTCTGTGTTCCCCTAGGGTGTGTGCATGGCTAGACTTGGCAGGCCTACAACATAGGAGGCGAGGTAAAAGACACAGGTGAGCAAGGTTTCTTCCCTTTACTTCTGCTGGTTCTAGTACAGAAGCTCATGTTCATGGAACACAGGTACAATGAGCTTATACCATTCATATTCCTCTGCAGTCCAGAAACTTCTATCTGTATTTTTTAAAAGGCAAGATAAGTTTAAGTGTTGTTTTCAACCCAGCAGTCTCATCGACTCAGCTAATTCTCTTGACTTCCTTTTCTATGAGCACCTGCACAAAACCACCCAATTACCAAGGGTGGCAAGGGTGCTACCTTCAGGGAATCTTATCAGGGTGTCTAGATAAAATCTTAAGATTTGCTGCACTTATGAAGTTTTTACTCAGGGTGACTTTCTTGAGATGCATCATTAGAGACAGGTATTTGATATCTAATATGCAAGGCAGAGCAACACGAAGATTTTAGAGATTGCTTATAATATGCCATGTGGATTTGAGAATTTTGCTGCATCCATAAATATGGACTATATATATACACACACACACACAAATTAGTAAATCTCTGAAATAGTGTTTACATCTACAGACATAGAAGCAAGTACTTTTTTTAACC
The DNA here is from genome assembly GCF_021613505.1 of Equus quagga. Taxonomy (NCBI): domain Eukaryota; kingdom Metazoa; phylum Chordata; class Mammalia; order Perissodactyla; family Equidae; genus Equus; species Equus quagga. Next base: position 36,606,849 of record NC_060274.1, on the reverse strand, counting down.
AGCTGTCAAATTTAACTTGATATTTTTAGCATGTTTTAGTAAATGCTGAAACCCTATATGGTCTTCTGATTTCAAATCTGTGGCTTCAATTTCTTAATGTTCTGTAAACTTTGAGGAGGTTCTAAGATCACAGTAGTACATTTTCTTAATCTCCTGAAAGAGCCATTTTATCAGATTCTCTTAGAATCTCAGTATATCTGTCTTTTAGAATAGATAGTAAATATAAATACTAATGACAAAGCAATTAAGGCTGTCGATATGGGGCAATTATTTGGCCATCTCTAAAGTCAGGCACTGCGTTTCCGGCAAAAAGTGATGAAAAATCCTTTCCTGATCTTATGTCCTGGAGCAAAAGTTTGAATCTAATTTGGTCTATGCTAGACTAAGAATATTGTTACAAGGCAAGATAGAAGTCAGGGGTTTCAGTGTTTTATTTCTATGTGAATATGAAACAAAACTGCAGTTTAGAAAAAATCTGGCACCTTGTTAGGCAACACTACTAACTCTTGGAAAAACTGAGTAGGCACTTGAGCATGAAATATATTTTCTGTATTCTTCACGGAATCGTATGTATTTTTAATTAACATGAAACTAAAATGGATTTTAGCATTTTGTTTTTAATCATCAGTAGTACAAACATTTCTTCAGTTTCTTACATTACAGCCTTTTAATTGCAATACGTTTATCTACATGTCTATATGTATGTGTGCCTATCTATTTACAGTGTTAGTCATTAGGTTATTTCTGGTAACTTTGGTCTGATTAGCTGGTGACGAGGTCCTAATTACCTGATGGTGACAAGAACAGAAAGCAGGGTTAGGTCCTTACAAAATATGTTTGATTCTTGTTCACTTTTGCTAATGAGTCTGAAAATGCTTGATTCTGATGAGAAATTTGAAAATGACAATGACAACTGGAATTTCTGAGCATATATTAAACTACATAAAAATTACAAGTGACAAAGGAAAAAGGCTTACATTACATTTAATAGTGTTACTTTTGAAGGCCTTTCAAACTTTCATGAAGGATAACCCTCCAAGTGAAGTGTGCAATGTCGAAACCAGTAGAGATTTTGGTGAGCTTGTTCAGAAACGGAACGCTCTAAGAAATGCTCTGAACATTATTTTCATTAGAAAAGTGAAGCTAATTTCTATAGCTGTTTGAGGTGCTGTAATACATCTATGGACACTCCCAGCTGCTCTACTAAACTGGCTGTCTGTTCTAGAATCCAAGTGAGGCTTGGCTGTTCAGAATGTGCATGCTCCTGTGTTCTACAACATTCTAAAGATGAACCATCTACCCCATTAACACTCCTGCCACAGTTTTTGTTAAACTCAGCATTATTTTCACAGAGTCTTTCGTCTGTAGCTTCATCAGTCTTTTTCTCCGCTGGAACTACATGACACAGGTCCATATCCTGAAGGGAGTCCAATAAATCTACAACGTGGGGCTGCGGAGTGATTGATTTCAGATGTTTGAGCACACACTCTTCACACTGGCCAACGGCATCCAGAAGAGTATTTATTTTACTGATCAAAGCCGAACTATTATCATGAAGGTGACACCAGGAGAGCAAAGCACTAAATAAAAATACAAACAAGAGTCAAAGAGGAAAAAACTTCATCAAACGCTTTTAGAATTTTTGATGCTAAGTCCTACATATTTCTCTTCCAGGTAACACCATGCAAAACTGGATTAATAATAATAATGCAAGTCAAAATCAGGAAAGTAATGATGGTAAATAGGATTTAAAAATATAGACGGATACTATCTTTCAACAGGAATTAAACAACTGGATTTAATCATATAAACTATTTATAATTCATAACTCCTTCTTCACAGCTCCACATCCACTTTTCCTGATTTTAGATTGTCCCCTTATGACTGCGTAGCTTCTGCTGAAGAGGGATATAACTCAAAGAAAGAGAGATCAGAAAAATTAGTCTCTCTTTTAAAGACATCAAACAGCTTCTAAACTAGTCATGCTCAATCTCGGATGGACATTAGAATCCCCCGGGGAGCGCTGAAAACTAACAAGGCCAGGTCACATCCCAGACCAACGAACTCGGAATCTCTGAAAGTCTTATCTTTTAAAGCTTCCCAGCTGACATCAAGGTACTGCCAAGGTTGAAAACCATCTTCCTAACCACATGGCTGCTTGCCATCAAAACTGAAAGTTAGAGAAAAAAAGTTTTGAGGCAACTTCACTTTTCCAGCTTTGTTCTACAGTAGACACCGTTTGCTAAGCTAACTAACAATTTTCCTGAAGGTAAGAATTCTTCCAGTCCTAATAAATATTTTTCTTTACTTTTCCAGTATAGACAGTACTTTTGTTTTTTGACATTTCAGATTATCGTTTCGTAAGACAATGGTTGTTGTGAAAAATAATGATGTTTTAAAAGTGGAATCAACTGATATAAAAGATTAAGCAATAAGGTTTCTAAGTTTATAAAAGATTTAATTGAATTTGATGTGAAGATGGACACGATCATTTTCCTACTGTGGCAGACTACAAATTCTGATGCTTGACAGGTGAACTTTCTAAAACCAGTAAAACTTTCTTTTGTTTTGATAACATATTTTCTACCTTTTTAAAATCAGTGATTTTTTGAAGCATTTTATGTTTTTCTCCATAGAGGGCAGTTTAAAAAAGGTATTAAAGCATCAAAGAGGACAAGCCTGTTGGGCTCCTTGCCCCATGTGTCATTTACAACGTGGCTCTGATACATGCTATTGTCACTATGGAATCTTGATGGGTATTGCACGTTCAAGACTAAGGTAAATGGAATCCTTTTTCTATTATCAGCTGTAACTTTCACCACATACTGCTAGTCTGGAAGTCTGTCATATTCTGTCTGCCACATGTGCTAGACTAAAAGCTTTGTTCAAACCCTGAAGATCTCAGTTACTTTGAGATACAGGTTGGTGGTAGTGCAGGAAGCAAAAAATATACACCCTCCTCATTTCTTTGCAATTAAGGACAACACCTGCCACACATGGTAAAGTGATGACCTGATGACTTTGACTTTTTGAAGGCAATATTATTCTATACTCTGTGGCACTCTTTTGTGGATTTAACACTAGGAAAAGCACTTCAGTTTAAACACTTTATTTTTACATGTTACTTTTATAAAAATCCTTCAGTAGTATTGAGGTGAAAACGATTCAGCATTTAAGTTTCAAAAATTACCTCAATGTTCCTCTGAGTTGTCCATAGTTTATAATGACTTCTGCACCTTCCTTATAACCTTGATTGAAGCCTTGTTGAAGAGTAACTGCTTTGCCAGCATCTATTCCATCTCTATAACCTTCCTAAAAATAAGGAAGTAATGAAGAATTGCAGGCTACAACTAACACCAAGTGAATCATTGTAAGCTTTTCTAGAAAGTCATAGAACCAACTTGGAAAATCAATGAAATAAGCCTTGACTGAGTTATTTAACATAATTCTTCTATAACATATGTCATAGGCACACAACCAAAGTAGACTATGCTTCTCATAAAAGTTTTTTTGGTTTATCCCATTTTCGAAGTCTGGACTTATTGGGCACATTTTAAAATACTGATTCTTATACAATTTTTAAAAAACCTGTGTTAGCAACGGCTTCACAGAAAGGAAACATGGAGAATTACAAGTCTGGCCCCTTGGCAACTGAGTGGATTGGTGTGGGTAGGTGAGGAGATGGGGCAGTAAGTAGGGTTACTGAAGGTCTTGGATAATTAATTGAATAAGGGAAAGAGGAAAATGGTTTAGCAAAACGAAGTAGTCTGGTTTTAGAAATTTTGCTTGATACTTAAATTCAACTAAACTGCAAATTCTCTGTGCGTGGGGATTTTGTCCTGCATTTCCTATGGCGCCACAGCACTTTTCAAAAGATGCTCAGTACCCACTGGTCTGACCTCAGCCTCACATAAGGCATTTCCGAAGCTGACAACAAGGTTATTTTACTGAAATATTAAACGAGGGCAGATTTAGTGGCAATTGAATGGTTGGCAAGGATATTAGGTGGAAGCGGACCTCACCCTGAACTAAGCTGAGAGCTCCACCTGGAAGTTAGGTGTGTGGCATTAAGCTCAGTCTCCATGAATAGGGAGACAAATTAGAGATGGATAACTCACACCTAACAAATAAAAAAAGAAACCAACTTTAACAGTCCCTTATCTACCCACCCGTGGTCCATATGAGCTCTCCCTTATTGCCCGTTGACAACATTCTTAAGTTCGCTTTTTCCGTCTGCCTTGATTAGTACTATTCCTAATTTTAGGCTCCTCACTCATTCAATCAACCCATGTAAACTGTGTACTGGTCCTTTGACAGCCATGATCAGTACAGTCGGTGCGTCCATTTCTCCCCCACCCTGTCCTGTGATCCTCATCAAACGGGAGCCTCTTTCATGTCTGGACAAAGTTTATTCGGGTTGGTCCATGGCGTCGCAGGCACCCCGCGGGCGCTCGAGGAACGCACCCTGTGGTTTCACACGCTTTCAAGTCACCCAGTGGGAAATCCCAGCAGGACGCGGGCCGGACTGGGAGGCAGCGGGCAGGGAGGACGGCGCGGGGCCGGCCCGGACCACTACGGCCGCTTCTGGGACGCACCTTCTTCACGCCACCACGCCCCTCGCCCCGCACCCGGCGCAGCAGGGCGCCCCCGCACCCTCCACGCAGCTTTACTTTGACTCGTCTCTGCATGTGGCTCCGCCATTCCCGCTGCACCACGAGCGACTCGTCCGCTTCCTCGTCAAACACGTCCCCGTCCTCGCCAGGATCCCGGACCAAAGGACTCGCTTGAACCCACGACATCACCGAGGCAACCACACAGCCGCCGGCCGCCGGAAGCGCCGGCAACTCCATCCGGTCCCAGGGGCGGGGCGGAGAATGCGAGTCGGGGCTCACAGGGCGGCTGCGCGTGCGTTTGCGCATGCGCGGTGTCGGGGCCGTCACGGCTGGCCCCTGGCTGCCGCCGGAGCTTTTTGCTCCCTGGTGGTTTGGGCTTCCTCAGTTACCTCCCAGTGTCAGCGCGCGCCTGTCGTGGGCGCGGCAGGTGCCTCCCTGGTGGAGCCTGTCCGATCTTGGCCTCTGCAGAAGGCTGCCCGACCTGGTGTCCACCGTGCTCCATAAGGTCTAGGTTTTGGAGACGCGCGCGCGAGTCACACCGTTCAAGGTCGTTCATTTGATGGGCGATTACTGGCCAAAGACTCCGTCTCTTTGAGAGTCCCCCTCAGTGCATTGACGAGATTTGACAGCTCGACGTTTTTTAATTGTTAGGAGCGTGGAGCAAAGACAATGGAATCGAAAAGTTAGATACCGCGGCTGTTTTCAGATCAATACATATAAAGGGTACATGTATCAACAAATACATTTCTCATTGATTCGCGGTGTCCTTCACCGGCTCGCGTTCCCTCTCATGCTCTAAGAGGCTGCTGGCTCGGTGAGGTCCGGACTTGTTTATCTTTATATACTCAGTGCTGGCCAGGTTTTGACACAGACATTAGCGAACGAATGGACACCAGCACTATTCCTGTTTTTGCCCCTTGTTTGTGTGGTCATGTAGTAATGATTTTTTTAGCTAACGTATTTTGTTGAACACCTACCTTTTGTGCCAGGCACCGTTGTAGGCTTTGGGATACATCCGGGAATGATATAGACAAAAGTTCTCAGTTCTCGTGGACTTGACATTCATGTAGAATTGACAGGATAAACAATAAGCACTATATTGTAAATTATATAGTTTGTTACAAGATCATAAATGATGCTATGGAAAAAAAAACAAGCAAAGTAAGGGGAACCATGAGTATATGTGTGAGGGAGTGTGGCTGGCTGGTGTGGGTTATAATTTTAAGTGTCCAGAGAGAATTTTGCTTATATGTATACATATGATTTACTTGGTAGGCTCATGGAACGTGTATAAAAAATTCTATACTTGGCCACAAAAAATGCCTTAATAAACTAAAAAGAATAGAGATTTTACAGGTCATAGTCTCTGATCATAATCCAACAAAATTAGTAATAAATAATAAAAATGACCCCAATAATTTTAACTATAATATTGGACATTAGAAACACCTTCCTAAGTAACATTTGGATCAAAAAGGAAATAAAGATTAAAATGACATGTAATAATCAATTAAAATTAGAATACATCCTACCAAAAAACGTGGGAACAAATAAAAGCTGTCCTAAGAGGCAATTCTATAGGCTTTAATGTCTTTATTATTAAAGAAGAAAGAAAAAATACATAAACTTACTATACATCTTAATTAGAAACAAGTAGTAAGAGAAGGAATAAAGATAACAATTGAAATTAATGAAATAGAAAATCCCAAAACTTGCATGAATAAATCCAAAAGCTGGTTCTTTGAAAACACCAGTAAGATAGATAATCTTTTGACTCTGATTTTTAAAGAAAAGAACAAAATTTTACAAGATAGAAATGAGAAAGGAGGTAATGACACAGAAGGAAATTCAAATATTATAAAGTACTAATTAAAAATAAAGAGCAACCCATTTGAAAACCTAGGAGATATGAATGACTTCCTAATAGAACTGACCCAACAAATAGAAAACATGAAGAGATTAATGATCAAAGAAAAATTGAAGATTAAGTACTGTAAAAAATAGCATGGAGACGTGACAACTTCACAGTTAAATCCTTATAATCTTTAAAGAACAATAGGTAATTAAATTTTATTTTTTCCTATTTGAGGGCAATGAAAAAAATAGAAACTAACTCATTTCATGAAGCCAGCCTTACTGTAACCTGATCAAGATGTCATCAAAAAAACCCAAAACACCAAAGTTAAGTTAGCTTATGAATACATTTAAAAAGGGAATCCAGTATCTTATCAAAAGAATAATTCAAAAGGTTTTATTCTGGGAAAGGAAACTATGCAAAATTAGGAAATCTATAAGCATATTTCATTGTATGAACAATTTAAAGGAGAAAAACCGTATGTTATTCTAATAAATGCTGAAAAGTCATTTGAAAAAAATTTAAAAATCATTCTTAACAAAACAGAAATAGAAACTACAAATTGATGAAGACTTTATCAAAAATCCAACAGCAAGTAGTAGTCTAAATGCTCAGATGTTAAGGTACTTCCTTTAAAGTAGAGAAAAGAGAGCACGTGGTGGTCACTGTTAGTACTCAACATTCTTTTGGAGACTAGAGAATGCAATAAGAGAGGAAAACAAAATAATCTGTATAAATATGGGATAAGATGAAGTTGTTTCTTTTTGCTGTTTTTATGGTTGTATGCCTAGAAAACCCAAAGGACTTCAGTTAAAAACAGTAAAGGAATTTGATAGGGTCTCTGGATATAAGAAAAATAGACTAATAGCCTCTTTATTTTCTATCAATATCCATCTAGAAATGTAAATGAGATAAATATTCCACTTGCAATACCAATAAATACTGTTAGATATAGTATTTGTATATTTGTTTAGTATTTAGTATTTGTTTAATATAGAGATGGAGATAGAGTTAGGAGTTCCTGAAGTTTTTGGGGGATAGGGAGCATAAAGCCTGTGAAAGATAAAAAGAGGAGAAAGCATGACTTGGCAGGCAAAGCCTCCATAAAGGGATGCTGATCTGATCCCTGTGATGGGAAAGGGAGGAGGTAGCAGGACTGGGCAGAGGGAGCCTCAGACTGCATCATGGATCTGACAAAGTCCTGGCCAACGTAAAAGGGAGCTGTGGAGCAAAGGGCAAGGACGAGTCCTGCATTAGGTGCACGAGGCCAGGCCTTGGTATCCCTGCCATCCTCAGTTATAGGCTGGGCATGCCCTGAATGAGTGTGATCTTGGCTAGAAGTCTGAGGCAGATCCTGTAGGTGCTCACAGCTGGAGGCTCACAGCTGTACTCCTTTGTCAAGAAGCGGATGATCTTTCAAGGTCCTTTGAATTGTGTGATTCTGTTTTTCCAAAATAGCTTTCTTTCTTTCTTTCTTTTTTATTAAATGAACTGTAAATAACCATGACCTCCCCTGCATAAATTGTGGTGTCACAATGTGAACTTACTCAAAGTGTTTGGTCAACTTATCTTGCAGCTCAATATCTCTTATATAAATATTCTATGATGAGGTCAACCTTTAGGATTCACTCTATTCTTGTCCCGTTCTGCTTATCTCATCCTTGACTTTCCTCTCAAAGCCTTCAACAGTTCTTTTTTATGTCCTTCTATTTCCCATCTCCTGCTAACTTTTGTTCCTTATCTCAGTCTTCCCCACTTTATTTGTGCCTTTTGCAAACTGCTGTTTGGTAGTTGGTATAATAAACTCTAAGAGGGCACAGACCTTTTCTGGATTCCTCTTCAAAGTTTCTAGCATACGGGCATTAATCATTAACTCTCTGGCAACCAGCCAGCAGAACTCCTGATTTCCACATGTCAGGGGAAGTAGTTTTCCACTTTTCCTTGTCCCTTCAAAACTTTCATATATTCTGTGACCCTCTGTGGTATTCAGTGTCTGGGCCCTTGGGTGCCGTCTTTTGATTGCTCATGTTGGGTCTACTCTAAGGCTGTGTACATATTAGAAAAATAAAATTGTTGCTAGTGGTGAAAATGATAGGAGAGCATTCAAAATATGGCTTCTAAAGTGAGGGTCTTAGAATATGGGCAGTAGATGGTGGGCAGATCCTGGCCAGAGTTGCCTCTTTTATTCTTAAGTATTATGTCTAGAGAAGACTCCAGTTATAATATAGGTGTCAGAGCTAAAAGAAAAATTATTAGTCCAATATGGAATGTTTGCTGAATATTAGAAGGGATGAAGTAGAAATGTCAGATAGGAAGCCTGATTGATCTTTTTAATGGTTTATTGATGGACAGCTATGTCTAATAGCATTTAAGCATGTTCAAGTCTGTCTTATCTTTAAAAAAATTCCTTCCTCAGCTCTAAGCTCTCCAGTAGCTATTGCTCTATACTTCTCTTTCCTTTGCAACTAAACTTGTTAAAAGAGTTGGGTGTCTCTACTTCTGCACCTCTCACTTTTCAACCCACAGCAATCTGGCTTCCAACCCCACTATTCCATTTAAAATGGCAGTGAGGGAATAGGGGCAATTTTCACAATATTTTTTCTGAGGAGTCTCACATCTCTCCCTCCAGCCCAGCTCTTCTCTGTGCCTCAGACTCATGTATCTAGCTGTCTGCAGGATATCTCCACTTAGATTTGCCATATGGATTTAACGCATCATCTCTGAATTTATTTTTTCCCCCCTTCAATGTTGTTTCCCATGTTTTCTAGCTCCTTGCTGCTCAAACTGTGGTGCAAGCACTTGTAGCATCAATAGCACCTGGAAGCTTGTTAGAAATGCAGAGTTCCTGGTCCCATCCCAGGCCTGTTGAATCAGAATCTGCATCCTCAGGTGATTTGTATGTACAGTCAAATTTGAGAAGAACTGCAACTCACTGAATGGTCACCACATCAGCTCATTCTCTGTGTCCTGTTTCTTTTATTTTTCCATTTTTCTCCATTCCCATTGTCACTTCCTTGGTTCAGGCTACCATCTTGTCCTATCTGGATATTATAACATCTTCCTAACTGGTACCTCTGCCGCGTGTCCTATCTCCCTTCCAGTCCATTTTCTCTACTAGCCAGAGTATTATTCTGAAAGCAAAATCTGATAGGACCTTCTCTTATTAATTCATTTCAATACTTTGTGATTGCTCTCAAGATAAAGTCCAAATGCCTTTACTTGGCCAAAAATGCCATGTGTGGTCTGGCTCCTGCTCACCTTTCTGGCTTCACTTCTTGCATCCTCCCACTCATCCATTTCAGATCTTTGCCACATAGTTTTTCCTCTGCCTAGAAATGTAGCCTCTTTCTGTACCAAAGGCTACTTATATTAGGTGTCACTTCCAATTGGAAGTGTCCTCTGATCTCCTAAGTCTGTTAGTTGTCCTGTTATGTGTGTTAGAGGCTTTACCACCTTATGTTATAAAGCCTAATTGTCTACACTCCCCACTAGACTATAAGCTCTTTGAGGCAGGGACTGTGTCCCCTAATTCACTATTTTATCCTTATTGCCTAGTATAATCCTAGATAAATATTTATTAAATAAATGAATGAATTTCATTAAAAATTCTTCAAACACTATATTCTAAGCAATTCTATGTTCCAGTTATAATTATGTAGTAATAAACTGTGTCTATAAATCCCGATTAAATAATAATTTACTAACATTAGGATGTTACAGGGGAGGGTGGAGTAGGCTAGGCAAGATACAGAAAGTGATAATAAAAAAATCCCTTTTCCTGGATTTTTAAAAAGCTTTTCCTTTCAATTTTGTCACCATGTTTTTAATAGTTATTTATTCTAAGTTCTGTATACTTAATTGATCTTATCAAGCACAGTGAAACTTATGCTTCTTGGTCTTTCTCATACTCATGTTTCTGGTTTTAATTTACCTCTTAGGTTTGAGGTTTTCAGATTTTCCCAGTGATGACTTATGAGTGATATATTTTCTGAGTCCATGTATTTCTGATGTCAATATTGTCATCTCTATTGGCTTTTTAGTTATATTTGTTGATATTTCGTTACCTATCCTGTTACTTTTAACTTTTGGATCTCTTTATTATAAACTTCTTCCCTGAACAGATATGTACTATATACGTATACATGCACACAGCCTCACACATATCCTATATATGTATGTATATATGGTTTGGTATGATCTGAGAGTCTCTTCATGGGGATATTTAACTTGTAAACATTTGTTACACTTTGGCCATGTACTAGGAGGATGAAGCTGTGTGGAGGAGAGCTTTATTTCCTCTTTTCAGGAGGGTAGAGTAGAGGGTAATGGGATTCAAAGGATTAGGGGGCAGTAGCCTGGAAACAATAGGATCAAGGAGCTTAGATAGGCTGGCAAACAGCTTCTGATTTTAAGGAGTAGTGGCAGAAGGTTGTTTCCATAACTTGGCTATTGTGAATAATACTGCAATAAACCTGGGAGTGTCAATATCTATTTGGTGTTTTGTTTTTCTTTCATTTGGATATGTACCCAGAAGTGGGGTTGCTTGATCATATGATAGTCCTATTTTTAATTTTTTGAGGAACCTCTGTACTAATTTCTGTAGTAGCTGAACCAGTTTACATTACCACTGCCAGTGCACAGGGTTCCCTTTTCTCCACATGCTTGCCAACACTTGTTTTCTCTTGTCTTTTTGATGATAGCCATTCTAACAGGTGTGAGGTGATATCTCATCATGGTTTTGATTTGCATTTCCTTGATGATTAATGATGTTGAGCATCTTCTTATCTATCCGTTGGCCATTTGTATGTTCTTTGGAAAACTGTCTATTCAGTTCCTTTGCCCACTTTTAAATTAGATTGTTTGTGTTTTTGTTATTGAGTTATATGAGTTCTTTATATATTTTGGATATTAACCCCTTTCAGATATATGATTTGCAAATGTTTTCTCCCATTCCATAGGTTACCTTTTCATTTTGTTGATTGTTTCTTTTGCTGTGCAGAAGCTTTTTGGTTTGATATAGTCCCACTTGTTGATTTTTTTTAAGGATTGGCACCTGAGCTAACATCTGTTGCCAATCTTCTTTTTTTTCTTCTCCTCCCCATAGCCCTCAAGTACATAGTTGTATATTCTAGTTATTGGTCCTTCTGGTTGTGCTATGTGGGATACCGCCTCAGCATGGCCTGATGAGCAGTGCCATGTCTGCGCCCAAGATCTGAACTGGTGAAACCCTGGGCCGCTGAAGCGGAGCACACGAACTTAACCACTTGGCCATGGGGCTGGCCCCTGGTTTTTGTTTTTGTTACTTGTGCTTTTGGTGTCAAATCCAAAAATTTCTTGCCAAGATCAATGTCAAGGAGTTTACCCGCTATGTTTTCTTCTAGGAGTTTTATGGTTCCAGGTCTTACATTTAAGTCTTTAATCCATTTCAAGTTAATTTTTGTGAGTGGTGAGAGATAGGGGTACAATTTCATTTTTCTGCCAGTGATTGTTCAGTTTTTCTAACACTATTTACTGCAGAGACTATCCTTTCCCCATTGAGAATTCTTGGTTCCCTTATCAAATATTAGTTGACCATATATGTGAGGGTTTATTTTTGGGCTCTCTATTCTGCTCCATTGGTCTATTTGTCTATTTTTATGCCAGTAACGTACTATTTTGATTATGATAGCTTTGTAATATAATTTGAAACCAGGATGTGTAATGCCTCCAGCTTTGGTCTTCCTTTTTGTTTGCTTTGGCTATTTGAAGTCTTTTGTGGTTCCATAGAAGTTTTAGGATTGTTTTTTGTATTTCTGTGAAAAATGTCATTGGAATTTTGATAGGGATTGCCTTGAATCTATGGCTTTGGGTATTATGGACAATTTTAACAATGTTAATTCTTCTGATCCATGAACATGGAATATCTTTCCATTTGTTTGGGCCTTCATCAATTTCTTCCATCAAAGACTTGTAGTTCTCATTGTACAGATCTTTCACTTCCTTGGTTAAATTTATTCCTAAGTATTCTGTTGCTTTTGATGCTGTTGTGAATGGGTTTGCTTTCTTTATTTCTTTTTCAGATATTTCATTGTTCATGTATAGAAATGCAACTGATTTCTGCACGTTGATTTTATATCCTGCAACTTTACTGATTTCATTGATTAGTTCCAATAGTTTTCTGGTTGAGTCTTTAGGATTTTCTGTATATAAGATCATTTCATCTGCAAATAAAGGCAATTTTACTTCTTCCTTCCCTATTCGGATGCCTTTTATTTCTTTATCTTGCCTGATTGCTCTAGCTAGGACTTCCGGTACTATCTTGAATACGAGCAGTGATAGCGGGCACCTTTGTTTTGTTACTGTTGGAGGAAAAGCTTTCACTGCTGAGTATGAGGTTAGCTGTGAATTGTCATATATGACCTTTATTATGTTGAGGTATTTTCCTTCTATACCTAATTCGTTGAGGTTTTTTTTTGGGGGGGGGGGGGGTGAGGAAGATTGGCCCTGAGCTAGCATTTGTTGCCAGTCTTCCTCTTTTTGTTTGAGGAAGATTGTTGCTGAGCTAACATCTTTGCCAATGTTCCTCTATTTTATGTGGGATGCCACCACAGTGTAGCTTGATGAGCAGTGCTAGGCCCGTGCCTGGGATCTGAACCTGCAAACTCTGGTCCACCAAACCAGAGCACACAAAGTTAACCACTACACCACTGGACCAGCTACTTGTTGACGGTTTTTTTTTTCCCCCATGAAATCTTATTGGGATTATAATGGTTTATAACATTGTGTAATTTTGGGTGCACATTATTGTTTTTCAGTTCCTGAGTACACTTCATTGTGTTCAGTCCCAGTAGTCCAATTTTTATCTATCACCATACATATGTGCCCTTTTATCCCTTTTGCCCATGCCCCCAAACCCCCTTTCCCTCTGGTAACTACTAATCTTTTCTCTTTATCCATATATCTGTTATCTTTCACCTATGAGTGAAATCATGCAGTATTTGTCTTTCTCTGTCTAGCTTATTTCGCTTAACATCATACACTCCAGTTCCATCCGTGTTGTTGCAAATGGGATGATTTTGTCTTTTTTATAGCTGAGTAGTATTCCATCGTATAAATATACCACATCTTCTTTATCCATTCATCTATAGATGGGCTCTTGAGTTGCTTCCACATCTTGGCTATTGTGAATAATGCTACAATGAACATAGGGGAGTGTAAATCTCTTTGGATCACTGATTTCAAGTTCTTTGGATAAATACCCAGTAGTGGGATGGCTGGGTCATGTGGTATTTCTATTTTTAATTTTTTGAGAAATCTCCATACTATTTTCTATAGTGGCTGCACCAGTTTGCATTCCCCAGCATCAGTGTATGAACGTTCCCTTCTCTCCACATCCTCTCCTTTTGTTGTTTTTTGTCTTGGTAATTATAGCCATTCTGACTGGTGTAAGGTGATATCTCATTGTAGTTTTGATTTGCATTTCCCTAATAATTAGTGATGTTGAGTATCATTTCATGTACCTGTTGGCCATCTGTATATCTTCCTTGGAAAAATGTCTGTTCATATCCTCTGCCCATTTTTTGATCAGGTTGTTTGTTTCTTTGTTGAGTTGTGTGAGTTCTTTATATATTTTGGAGATCAACCCCTTGTCTGATAAATAATTTACAAATATTTTCTCCCAGTTGCTGGGTTGCCTTTCTGTTTTGTTCATGGTTTCCTTTGCTTTGAAGAAGCTTTTTAGTCTGACATAGTCCCATTTGTTAACTTTTTCTTTTGTTTCCCTTACCTGAGTAGACATGGTATTTGAAAAGGTGCTGTTAAGACCAATGTCAAAGAGTGTACTGCCTACATTTTCTTCTAGGAGTTTTATGGTTTCAGGTCTTACATTCAAATCTTTAATCCATTTAGAGTTAATTTTTGTGTATAGTGCAAGATAATGGTCTTTCATTCTTTTGCATGTAGCTGTCCAGTTTTCCCAACACCATTTATTGAAGAGGCTTTCCTTTCTCCATTGTACGTTCTTGGCTCCTTTGTCAAAGATTAACTGTCCATGGATGTGTGGTTTTATTTCTGGGCTTTCAATTCTGATCCGTTGATCAGTTTGTCTGTTTTTGTGCCAGTACCATGCTGTTTTGATTACTATAGCTTTGTACTATGTTTTGAAGTCAGGGATTGTGATACCTCCAGCTTTGTTCTTTTTCCTCAGGATTGCTTTGGCTATTTGGGGTCTTTTGTTGCTCCATATAAATTTTTGGATTCTTTGTTCTATTTCTGTGAAGAATGTCATTGGGATTTTGATTGGGATTTCACTGAATCTGTAGATTGCTTTAAGTAGTATGGACATTTTAGCTATGTTTATTCTTCCAACCCATGAACATGGAATATTTTCCCATTTCTTTATGTCTTCTTCAATTTCTTTTAATAATGTCTTATAGTTTTCAGTGTATAGATCTTTCACCTCTTTGGTTAAATTTATTCCTATGTATTTTATTCCTTCTGTTGTGATTGTAAGTGAGATTGTATTCTTGATTTCTCTTTCTTCTAGTTCATTGTTAGTGTATAGGAATGCAACTGATTTTTTAAAATTGATTTTGTACCCTGCAACTTTGCTGTAGTTGTTGATTATTTCTAATAGTTTTCTGGTGGATTCTTTAGAGTTTTCTATATATAGAATCATGTCATCTGCAAATAGTGGAAGTTTCACTTCTTCCTTTCCAATTTGGATTCCTTTTATTTCTTTTTCTTGCCTAATTGCTCTGGCCAAAACCTCCAGTACTATGTTGAATAGGAGTGGTGAGGGCATCCTTGTCTTGTTCCTGTTCTCAGAGGGGTGGCTTTCAGTTTTCACCATTAAGTATGATATTGGCTGTGGGTTTGTCGTATATGGCCTTTATTGTGTTGAGGTGCTTTCCTTCTATACCCATTTCATTGAGAGTTTTTATCATAAGCGGATGTTTGATCTTATTAAATCCTTTCTCTGCATCTGTTGAGATGATCGTGTGATTCTTATTCCTCATTTTGATAACGTGGTGTATCACATTGATTCGAAGATGTTGCACTGTCCCTGCATCCCTGGTATAAATCCCACTTGATCGTGGTGTGTGATCCTTTTAATGTATTGCTGTATTCAGTTTGGCAATGTTTTGTTGAGGATTTTTGCATCTATGTTCATCAGTGATATTGGCCTGTAGTTTTCCTTCTTTGTGTTGTCCTTGTCTGGTTTTGGTATCAGGGTTATATTGGCCTAATAGAATGTGTTAGGAAGTGTTCCATCTTCTTCAGTTTTTAAGAATAGTTTGAGAAGGATAGGTACTAAATTTCCTTTGAATGTTTGGTGGAATTTTCCAGAGAAGCCATCTGGTCCTGGACTTTTGTTTTTTGGGAGGTTTTTGATTACTGTTTCAATCTCTATACTTGTGATTGGTCTATTCAGATTCTCTATTTCTTCTTGATTCAGTTTTGGGAGGTTGTATGAGTCTAGGAATTCATCCATTTCTTCTAGGTTATTGAATTTGTACACATATAGTTTTTCATAGTATTCTCTTATAATACTTTGTATTTCTGCAGTAACTGTTGTAATTTCTCCTCTTTCGTTTCTAATTTTATTTATTTGAGCCTTCTCTCTTTTTTTCTTGGTGAGTCTGGCTAAGGGTTTGTCAATTTTATCTTCACAAAAAACCAGCTCTTAGTTTCATTAATCCTTTGTACTGTTTTTCTAGTCTCTATTTCATTTATTTCTACTCTGGTTTTTATTATTTCCCTCCTTCTGCTCACTTTGGGCTTCGTCTGTTCTTTTTCTAGTTGTTAGGTGCCTTTTAAGATTACTTATTTGAGATTTTTCTTGCTTGTTGAGGTGGGCCTGTATTGCTATGCATTTCCTTCTTATGACTGCTTTTGCTGCATCCCATACGAGTTGGTATGTTGTATTTTCATTTTCGTTTGTCCCCAGGTACTTTTTAATTTCCCCTTTGATTTCTTCAATGATCCAATGGTTGTTCAAATGCATGTTGTTTAGTCTCCACGTATTTCTGACTTTCCCAGTTTTGTTCTTGTGGTTGATTTCTAGCTTCATAGCATTGTGGTCAGGAAAGATGGTTAGGATGATTTCAATCTTCTTAGACTTATTGAAGCTTACCTTGTTTCCCAGCATATGGTCTTCTTTGAGAATGAGCCATGTGCACTTGAGAAGAATGTATATTCTGCTGTTTTTGGATGGAATGCCCTCTCTATATCTATTAAGTCCATCTGATCAAGTATTTCATTTAAATCTGCTATTTCCTTGTTGACTTTTTGTCTGGATGATCTGTCCATTGATGTAAGTGGGGTGTTGACGTCCCCTACTATTATTGTATTGCTGTTTGCCCTTTAGGTCTGTTAATAATTTCTTTATGTACTTTGGTGCCCCTGTGTTAGGTGCATATTATTTATATATATATATATATATAAATAAATCTTATGTCCTCTTGGTGGGATGTCCCTTTTATTGTTATATACTGCCCCTCTTTGTCTCTCATTGTTTTTTTAACTTGAAGTCTGCTTTATCTGATAAAAGTATGGCCACACCTGCTTTCTTTTGTTGGCCATTAGCTTGGAGTATTGTATTCTATCCCTTCACTCTAAGCCTGTGTTTGTCTTTGGAGTTGAGATGTGTTTCCTACAGGCAGTATATTGTTGTGTCTTGTTTTTTAACCCATCCAGCTACTCTCTGTCTTTTGATTGGAGAATTCAATCTATTTACATTTAGAGTGATTATTGGTATATGAGGGCTTAATGTTGCCATTTTATCCATTGTTTTCTGGTTGTTCTATGTTTCCATTGTTTCTCTTCCTTTGTATTTCTGACTGCCATTTCATTTGGGTGGTTTTCTGAGGGGTATTTCTCAGGTTTCTCTCTTTTTATGATGTGGCTCTGCTCTGATTTTTTATTTAGTGGTTACTGTGAGGATTGCATGAAAGATGTTGGAGGTGAGATAGTCCATTTTTTCATAGCTTGTTATCTCCATTAACCTAAGCAGGTTCTTTCTCTTTCCTCTCCCCTTCTGAGTAATTGCTATTACAGTTGTTCTGTTTTTAATTTTGTGAGTTTGTGACTAAGTTGAAGTGTTTATCAGTACTTTGGATGCTTTCTTTCCCTTTCTCTGTTAAGTTGTCATTGAGTCTCTGCCTCCCTGTTCTAGTAGAGAGCTGCAGGTTTCTGATCATGTCTATCTATTTATCTCCTTGCTCAGAGCTTTGTAGACCTTTGCCTTTATGTTGCTGGTGTGAGAGCATTTTTAATTATTTCTTGTAGGGGAGGTCTAGTGGCAATGAACTTCCTCAGCTTTTGTTTATCTGGGAAAGCTTTTATTTCTCCATCATATCTAAGGAAAGTTTTGCTGGATAGAATATTCTTGGCTAAAAGGTTTTGTCTTTCAGTATTTTGAATATATTATTCCATTCTCTCCTAGCCTGAAGGGTTTCTGCTGAGAAATCTGCTGAAAGCCTGATAGGATTTCCTTTATAGGTTATTTTCTTCTGTCTTACTGCTCCTAATATTTTTTCTTTATCAGTAAATTTTGCCATTTTTACTATTACATGTCTTGGAGAAGGTCTTTTAGCATTCATGAAATTGGGCACTCTGTTAGCTTAATCTGTCTGTAAATCTGGAACCATGCTCATTTTTGGGAAGTTCTCAGCAATTATTTCTGTGAATACACTCTCTGCTCCTTTCTCCCTCTCTTCTCTCTCTGGAATGCCTATAATCCTTATGTAGCTTTTCCTAATTGAGTCAGATGTTTCTCAAAGAATTCCTTCATTTAAAAAAAATCTTAATTCTGTCTTCTCCACCACCTGTAGAATTTCTACATTTTTATCCTCTAGAAGACTAATTCTTTCTTCCATAAATCAGTTCTATTTCTTAATGATTCTAGATTATTTCTTATTTCATCAATTGTGTTTTCATATCCAGAATTTCTGCTTAGTTTTTTTTATAGTTTCAATCTCTTTGGTGAAGAGATTACGTTTATTGCTGAGCTCCTTGAATTGTCTTTCTGTGTTTTCTTGTAAGTTGTTGAGTTTCCTTCTGACAGCTATTTTGAATTCTCCATCATTTAGGTTGTAAATTTCTGTGTCTTCGGTGTTGTTTTCTGGATAATTGTCATTTTCCATGTGGTCTGAATTGTTGCTGCAGTTTTTCAGGTATTTGATGAACTAATCTTTTGTTGGAGCATTTGTGATATTCTTAGGGCACAGATTCCACTTGTTACTGCTAAGGGGAAGCAGGAGCAGTTTCTGGCTCCACCCCATCTGCTGGTGGCTGTGGGGGTATTATGGGTGCTTGTGTTCAGGCACTTGTGTGAACTGTCCTTGGTGGGCAGGGCTTCCTTGCTGGGCTAGGGCTACCCTTTGGCACCTTAGGGGCACTCTGAGCTCCCCCTTCCCACCAGAAAGTGATCACCACTGGGCTAAAAGCTGCTGCTGCCTCTTCCCACGGCTTCCCAGGACATGTTCCCTCTTTAGGAGCTCAGCACTCCTGTGAAGGCTCATGCATGGACCTGGGCTGTGTTTGTCCCAGTGGTGGATCTGCTGCAGTCTCTGCTTGAGGTCCATGGGGCCACTGTGGTTGGTGAGCAGGGCTTCCTCACTGGGACCCAAGCTAGGGCTGCTCCTTCGTGGCACAGGGGCACAGTGGGCTCCCTCTCCCCACCAGGAAAGTGAACCCGAGTGGGCTCAAAGTTGCCACTGCCTTTGCCCACAGCTGCCCAGGACACCTTTCCTCTTTCAGGGCTCAGCAGCGCTATGAGTACTCACTCCAGCCTGAAGTGTGCTTGCCTCAGCGCTTAGATTGGCTGCATTCTCTGTTTACAGTTTGTGGAGCCACTGTGCTTGGTAAGTGAGCCTTCCTCAATGGACTGAGCTAGGGCCACACCTTGGTGGCACAGGGCTGCAGTGGGCTCCTCCTCCCTGCTGGGAGAGCAATCATGAGTGCAGGCTAAGGGTTACTGCCACCTCCTCCTGTGGTTACCCTTGTGTTTGTTCACACTTTCTGGGAGCTTGCACCAGGCTGGAAAGCATTCATGTGCATGCACAGGGCTACTAGGGGAGAGCAGGGTGTCTCACATGTCTCTGCCACTTCCTGGGGGGCCCAGTCCATCCATCCTCAGATGTATAGCTGTGTGTGTCTCTCAGGCACCCTGTTGTGCTGTGTGGGCTTCCTCTGTTGGTCAGTGAATGTCAATTTAGATGTAGTTCAAAAAGGGGAGAGACAAGGGGAACAACGCATTCTTCCATGTTGCTGATGTCACTCCTTGTTGAGGGTTTTTATCATGAAAGGATGTTGTATTTTGTCAGGTTTCTTTTTCTGCATCTATTTAGATGATCATAAGGTTTTGATCTTTCATTCTATTAATGTGATGTATCACATTTACTGATTTCATATGTTGAACCATCCTTGCATACCAAAGATAAATCCCACTTGATCATGGTATATAATCCTTTTAGTGTGCTGTTGTATTTGGTTTGCTAATATTTTATTGAGAATTTTTGCATCTATATTCATCAGGGTTGTTGGTGTATGATTTTCTTTTCTTGTAGTTTCTGTTCTTTTCTTGCAGTTACCTGGCTTTGGTATCAGGGTAATGCCGGCTTTGTAAAATGAGTTTTGGAGTGTTCACTCCTTTTTAATTTTTTGGAAGAGTTTAAGAAGGATTGGCATTAATTTTTCTTTAAATGTTTGGTAGAATTTTCACTGGTGAAACCATCTGGTCCTGGGCTTTTCTGTGATGGGAGATTTTTGATTACTGATTCAATCTCCTTACTCATTACTGGTCTGTTTAGAATTTCTATTGCTTCATGATTCAGTCTTGGTAAATTGTGTGTTCCTATTTCTTCTAGGCTGTCCAATTTGTTGGCATGTAATTGTTCATAGTAGTCTATTATGATCTTATGTATTTTTGTGGCATCAATTATAATGTCTCCTCTTTCATTTCTGATTTCATTTGAGTATTCTCTTTTTTTTCTTTGTTAGTCTAGCTAAAGGTTTGTCAATTTTGTTGGATCTTCAAAAAACCCAGTTCTTGGTTTTGTTGATCTTTTCTATTGGTTTTCTGGTCTCTATTTCACTTATTTCTTATCTGATTTTTGTTATTTCCTTTGTTCTGATAGCCTCGGGCTTAGTTTGCCTTTCTTTTTCTAGTTCCTCGAGGTGTAAGTTATGTTGTTTATTTGAGATCTTTCTTTTTTCTTAGTATATGAATTTATTGCTACAAACTTCCTTCTAAGAACTGCTTTTAGAGCATCCCATAGGTTTTGGTATGTTGTGTTTCCATTTTTATTAGTTTTGAGATGTTTTTTATTTCTTCCTTGAACTTTTGGTTGTTCAGGAATGTGTTGTTTAGTTTCCATATGTTTGTAAATTTACTTGTTTTTCTTGACTTTGACAGCCCTGTGGAGTACTAACTTGGTATCCTGTAGAATGTCCCAATATGAGTTTACTTGATGTTTTTCTCATAACTAGACTGGAATTATGTGTTTTCTTTGGAAAGAATACCAGATTAGTAAAGTGCTCTTTTTATTACATCATATCAGGGGGTAAATGACATCCACATGACAGTACTGATAATGTTAACCTTCATCACTTGGTTAAGTTAGTGTTTGCTAGGTTTCTCCATGTAAAGATATTATTTATTAGAATGTAAGACCTGTGGGAGTATAGATGCTTTATGGGTTTTTTTTTTTTTACTGCTATATCAGCAGTGTCTAGAATAGTGCATGGCCCATAGGCACTCAATAAGTATTTGTTGAATGAATAAATGAATAAATGGAAGGATGAAGTAGATGATCCTCGCCTTCCCACTCTACTCAACTCTTTCTAAAAATTTGTTCTGACCATACTTGTGATTACTAACAGCAATTTTATTAGGGCATATAGTCTATATGCATGAAATGCAGTACAGTGCCTGCCACCAATTACTTAATATGTATGGGCCTTAGGATACATTGGTTGACAGGTGGCTTATTTACTGAGACTATATTTAATTTTGGCTTGAAAAGCCAGGGCAAGATGATATAGACCAACTTTATCCATGTTGGGATTTAGCATACAGCATTTGAATGAGGTTAGGTTTTCGTAAGGCCTACATTTTCAGATTTCCTTTCTACTACTTCTTAGCATTTTGTTTCTGGGCAAGTGATCTAGCATCTTAGAATGTTCTCATCTCTGATATGGGGGTAATTGTTTTTTTCTTGTAGGTTGATATTAGGATTTAGTGAAATCACATAGCAAGCTCCTACTCAGTGCCTGGCATTTTGCTCAATACATACTGGTTTACTTCACTTTACACAACCTTCTGAAGTATGTAGCCGAATTATTTTTTTCTATTCTAGGAGAGTGATTTTCTACAAAAAGCATCTTTTATCTGGAAGGTCAGTAAAGACAATTCCATTTCATTAAAGAGCTGGCGACTTTATAATTTGCTTAGAAACAGGCTCTGGCTTCCATTATAAAACTGATCTGGCATACGTGCAAAGAACCAGATTACTTTTCTACTGGAAAGGAAGCTGATGGAATAGAAATACTTTACAAATGTGCACAGAACAGTTTACCCTCATGCAGTGTCTGCGCCTGATGAAATATCATATGGCGCCCTGCAGTAGATGTGGCTCAACATAAAATTTGTCACTTCCCAAGTACTTGAAATATTTCCCCACTTCTTATACCTCTGCACTGCACATGCTTATTTGGTAATGTTTGTCTGCCTTCTTATTTCAGGAGCTGAAGTGACATAGTCCTGTCTTATAATTTGCCAAGTGATTGAAGGTGCCACACAGGTCCATATTACCCCAGTAATGTCACTGATTCCTTGTTCTTAAAGAAGAAAAGAGGATAGTGAGCACTTAGCTTGAGGGTGATGTGTTCTGTGGGAATGTATATTCTCTGCAAGTTGTTTATGATTTTTTTCTTCCGTACAGCCAGAGGAGTGGAAGGACATATTTCAAATTCCCATTGGCAAGGGCTCCTGCTTCTTTTAAAAGGATTTGTAAAATTCCATCCCTTTGAATCTTGTCAGTGATCTCTGGATATCCTCCAGGCTTTCTTTCATAAAGCTTTCAGCGCACAGAGCGGAGTGGGCTGGGCAGGGAATGTGTATGTGAGAGTGTGTGCTTGCATATGTGTGTGTGTGTGTGTGCTTCTGTGCCTATCTGAAGCTGCCTTGATTAAAATGCCAGTATTCTGTCACTTTCTAGTCTGAATTTACTATGGCAATAAAATGGAAGCATCGCCCTGCACAGTGAGGTATAGCTGTTGAGTCTCGCCATTTTGTGTTGTATCTAAAAAGTCATCTTAGCCAAGTCAGCTTAATGTAGATCAGTAGCCACATCTTCCCTTTGGTTCCTTTCTTGTTTCTCTTCTGTAGAACTTCTCATCAGCTGATGAATTCAAGGGAAAATCATTTCCCTGGAGCTGTGACAGTTCTCCATGTGTGGAGAGACAGGGATCACATTCAATCTTCAGGGATGACAGGTATGAGTGGAGTTTGCCAGGAGTTTTATGGTTTCAAAGTGTCTATATTTTCTGTTTTCAACTTCTTTTGGAAAGCACAAATCACCAAATATTGGCGAGGCAAAGTTTTCACTTCTTCCCAAATCATCAGAAAATGGATAATGGAAGTTGTCCAGCCCCACAAGTCGGTTTGTGGGCTGCAGGTTCAAAAAAGCACTTCCTAAGTGCACTCAGAATTTTGCAGGGCCTGAAGCTTTTGAGGTTTGAGAGTAAGTGACAGAAAAGCAGAATTAAACAATAGTTGTCTTACTAGGAAAAAAGACGTCAGCTATTTCTTTTATTCTTTGTGGATTGCTTCAGATTCAAAAGTTGCTATGGTCCTGTAAAACCAGGATTCTGGGCAAAAAGTAAATTGGATGGTAAGCACAGCCAAACTGGTTTGTTTTCCCCATGAGCCCTGTGATGGTTCATTTTATGTGTCAACTTGATTGAGCTTAAGAGGTGCCTGGATACTTGGTAAAACATTATTTCTGGATGTGTCTGTGAGGGTGTCTCAGCAAGAGATTAGCATTTGAATCAGTAGACTGTAAAGAAGATGGCCCTTCCCAACGTTGGTGGGCATCAGCCAATCTGTTGAGGGCCTGAATAGAACCAAAGGGTGGAGGAATTGTGAATTCACTCTCTCTGCTGGAGCTGAGACGTCCATCTTCTCCTGTGCCTTGGACATTCGCGCTCCGGTTCTTGGTCTTTCTGACTCAGACCAAGACTTATACCATGGCTCCCAGATTCTCAGGCCTTCGGAGTGGGACTGAATCACACCACTCACTTTCCTAGTTCTCCAGCTTGCAGACAGCAGACTGTGGGACTTCTCGGCCTGCACAGTCATGTGAGCCAATTCCTATAATAAACCTCCTCTTATATATCTCTATATATCCTATTGATTCTGTTTCTCTGGAGAATCCTGACTAATACAAGCCCCATGTGTGGAAAGAAACAGACCTTCCACTCCACTTAGCAGATTTTGCACATAGTTATTCAGGGATTAATTACTCTCTTGAGGCTGATAGGTTTCACGTATCACTATATTGAGATTGATTAACTCATTCATATATTCACTCTGTGAATACTAAGTGCCAAACACCATGCCAGGTTGTGAATACAAAGATAATTCAACCCCGAATCACAACACACCTCACTGACTTGACTGCAAACTCCTTGCCAGCAAAGAGCTTAGCAGGGAAAATAAATTATGAACATCAGAAAACCATAATACGAGACAGAAAGTGAAATGCCATTAAAGCAGACAGATAAAGAGAGGTAGAGAGAAATTGTCCTGAGTAGGGAAAGGTGATATTTGCTGGAGGGATGAGGCAAGACTAAGAAGGTATTTGACCTGGGCTTCAAATTTATAGGAAAAGGAAGCAACCACATTCCAAGTGATCAAAGGCACAGATGTGGAAAAGCACAGGACATAGAATGCAGACATTTCTTGTGGTAGTGGGTGGGGGAGATGAGAGAAGGAGAAAGGGACAATTCCATAACCTAGGACCTGTTTCAGATTTAGGATTTATGGGGTTCATGGAGCAAAACAGCTACTTGCAAGCTGGGTTCAGCACACTGTTCTTCCATTGTATGAAAGTGACAGCCATTCTGTATGGCCTCTGTGGATCCAAGGAATACAATAAAGGGAGGTGGCACTTCGGGGCAAGGGGTAGAGGCAGGGAGTCTGGGGATGTGTGATGTTTTCTGACACCAATTCCGACAACAAGTATGTGGTCATTTTTCTATACCAATTCTCCGTCTCCAGCTGGGTGTCTAATTCAATTCAACTTGGACATTATATACCTGGTGTTAGTGTCAGCTCCTGCAAATTAAAGGATTCGGTCCCACAGACTGCTCCCATCACAGATGCCAGCTGCAAGTGGGGTCCTCAGGTGACCCACTCTTCAGCCTGGCTGACTACATATTTGAGGATTCCCATGACTCCCCAACCCAAGTTTAATTATTCACTAGAATGACTCACAGAACTCAGGAAACTGCTCTAGTTACTATCACAGTTTTTTAAATACAGGCTGCAACTCAGGAACAGCTAAATGGAAGAGTGCATAGGGCAAGGTATGGGGCGGGAGTTGTGGAGCTTCCACATCTTCTCCAACTGGGCTTCTCCAAGTGGGTGTTCAGCAACTCAGAAACTCCCCGTACTCCGCGATTTAGGGGTTTTCTGGAAGTTTCATTACATAGACATAATTGATTAAATCATTGGCCACGGGTGATTGAACTCAATCTTCAGTCCTTGTCTCTTCCCTGGAGGTTGGGAGATGGGGCTGAAAGTTCTAGCCCTCTAATCATGTGGTTGGTTTTTCTGGTGACCAGCCCACACCATGGGTCACCTTGTGAGCATATGAAAGATAGTAACTTCCAAGGATTTTGGGAGCTCTGTGCCAGGAACCAGGGACAAAGACCAAATATTTCTTTTTTATTATACCACTGGGACAAAAACCATTTACTTCACAATCTTGCTGAGGAGGAGGATGGCTCCTAGAACAGGCTTGGGTGATGGAGTTCTGAGGTAACAACAAATAACACAACTTGGATCAAGGCTGAGTGTACTGGTGACTGTTCTGGAACAGGATGAGGGCCTGGGCCACGGTTGGATGAGGTGATGCAAGGCTGATGAGACCTTTCTGAAGACTGTTTTGCAATGTGTGGTACTGTTGGCTCTGTCTAGAAGTTTCTGGGCTCTAACTTAGGGCAAGTTAGAAGAGAAAATGACTTTACCTTACTTTTCTGTTACGTAAGATCTGTTCTTTTTAGCATAATTTCCACTGGAGTAAAGCTCTCAGAGAGAAGGGAAACTAGGCCCAAGTTAGTGTCAGTTCTGGAATAACCATCTAGAATAATTACTTTCTCTGCCTGGCTGAGGATGACCCATCTTGTTAACAATCAAAGAGTAAATATATGTGTAGAAAGATTTGAAGAACACACTGACAAGCTGGCTTGAATCATTTTTAAATGTTCACACTTTTCTCTGTGCTGCTAGCAGAGGAATCTTTGCAGGCAAGAGCTTGGCTGAATGGTCTTAACAGTGACATAAAGAGGCCGACTCAGGACTCCACAAGAACTGAGGGTTAACTCTCTTCTTTCTTCTTGTAGACAACTAAGAGGTCAGTCTGTGTGACATCTTTGAACATTCTGAGGACTCAACCTTAGAATCTATCTTAGTCTGTTCAGGCTGCTCTAACAAAATAGCACAGACTGGGTGGCTTATAAACAACAGAAATTTATTTCTCACAGTTCTGGAGGCTGGAAGTGTGCAATCAGGGTGCCTGTCTAGTCGAGTTCTGGTGAAGGCTCTCTTCTGGGCTGAAGACTGGTGACTTCTCACTGTGCCCTCACTTGGTGGAAGGGGGGTGTGCGAGCTCTCTGGGGCCTCCTTTATAAAGTCTAGGAATTGAAAGCAGGTTAATGGAGGTGGAATTTGATGGGCCATGAAGAGAGTATCAGGAGGTGAACTTGCAGAGGTAGGCAGGCCCAGATCTGGCATAACTGTGGTGCCCCAGTAGGAAATTTGGATGTTCTTTGAATGCATAGGAAGTCCCTGAAGTTTTCTAAGCAGAGGAATGACCTGATTTCATTCATATTTTACAGAATTTGCTCTGACTGCAATCTGGAGAGTGGCTTGGAGGGAGGTCAAGAGTAAAAAGAATGACATACGCTGCTCTGGGTTAGAAGCCTCTCCTCTATGTCATGAAGCACCTGGTGCTGATTTGAGCATAGTGCTTATTAACCATAGTCACAATTTTGTGTTTACTTCTTGCCTCCATCAGTTGGAGAGCTCCTTCAGGGTGGGGATTGTGTCTTTTGTCTCCATACCATATAGTAAGTGTTCAATAGGTGTATTTTTTAAGGAATGAAAAAGAAAACAATGAAATGAGTGTCAGATCCAACTTTTTCTCTCTACATCTCTAGTTCTCTCATCTGGAAAAAGAATTCTCAACTAAGGAACTGTCCAGCTATAAAAACCATGTTTGGGGGAGAGGAAAGGACATTTTTGATGAGGCGTCACAGTAAGAGGTCTGAAGGAGAGTGGGATGGTCAGGGTGTGTATGTGCTGGAGGTGGGTGTAGATGGGACAGAAAGGGAGACTACTTGATTGGAGTAGGTGGTTCACCAGTGATTTTTAATTACTGGAGTTTTTCTGGATTGTGAAAAATGTTTCAAGTGTAGGGAGAAAACAGCCAAATCTCCGCGCATTCATCAGGGTGAAAACAAGGCTAATGTCCTTTTGGGCAGCCAACTCCCACAGCCCACTGAGACTCCTCTATCTAGAGCAAGGAGCTGGTAAGCTCTTAACTCTCAAAAATTTGTACAATGAGAGTTTATACACCAGGCACCTGTCTCCGCACCATAGCACAGTAGGATAAAAAGTATAATAAATGGTGTGAATGAAATTAAAGATACATATGATAAGATAAATTTGGGGGTGTTTCATAAAATCACTTTGGGGGAGGGAGAACTCATTAGGTTGTGAAAATGAATCACAATGAGAACAGGGTCCCATTGGCAGAGCATCACTCACCACAGAGTAATTCTGCCATTGTCGTGGGGCTCTGTGTGGAGGGTGGATTGATGGTGATCCTTTTTTTATTGAGATTTTGGGCTCACATCTCATTTATGTTTATGCCAGCCAGATGGCAGAGCCTTTATTTGTCATTGCATTTCTTAGCCGTTTCTTGATCTCTGAGGCTTGAGTGAAGGGTACAGTAAGTATGCCCGGGAAATGCATCAGTAAACACTAAGAGAAAAAGACAATGCCGAGGGCAGGAGTTTATTCCACAGGATAACAGGGATGAAGTTCAGAAAAGGAAAGATGGATATTTAATGCCTGGAAAAATACTGTGGCCTTTCGACTTTAAGAAGAACTTCCCAAGGGAAGCTGTGAAAATCCCACTACATGAGGCATTTGAGGATAGGTTGGATGATGTACTGGAGATTATCTTGCAGGGAGTCAAATGTACTCTGGTCCAGGGAGTGGACTAAAATAGCCACAAAACCCACAAAATGGTCTTTTGTGATTATGGTTCTGGGAGTCCAATCAGGTCTTGCTTTATTGAATCCTTCGTTACAATCAATATGAATTTCCCCAGGCGGAACTGAAGAACCGCACCTTAGAATTCGAGCCTTGGTGTGCGCACGTGCCTGTGGTCCAGCCAGCTAAGAGGCTGTTCGGTGAGGCGTCTGTTTGACACATTGCACTGGTGTGATCCCTTCCTTTGCCCTTCCCTCACTTCCTCTTCCCTACTCTCTTCCTTTCCTCCCCTCCCGTCTCGCATTCTTTTCTTCTCTACAGACAGAACAGATATTGGGGGTATAAAGGCCTGGAGAAGGAGTCATCCTATGTGCCTGTCGGATGCCTGCTCTCTGCTGCTCACTGTGCTGCGGTTTGGTGTTTGGAGGAGAATATGGATTTAAGTGCAGCAGAGTCAAAGAGAGACTTGGGAACTGCTGAGGCCTGCCGGCCATTCCACAGTGAACAGGCCCTGCAAAGTCTGCAGAGTTGCCATTAAAATCTCCTTCTTGTTCATGCCCCAGCCTGCCTAGAGATCTGCTGGGGCCTCTGGGTCTTCTCTGTTTTATAGCTATTGTTAAAGATTTGACGTTGGGAGGGGAAAGGAAGGTTTTAGTTCCCTAAGGACAGACCAAATCTGTCATTCAAGTTCAGCTGTAAGAGACTCCGGGGTGAAAATGTTGAAGACCAGCTCCTCATTCTTCTTTCTTTTCCTAATTAATTGCAATTGATCTAAAAATACTTATAGCTGGGAAAGTCTCTGATGCTGGAGCTGGAACAAGTTGCTGATTTGGTCACAGAACTGGATCTAAGGCAAGCACAGGGACCCAGGCAAGTCAAGAGGCTGAGGACTCATAAGTCAGTTCTTGGGGACTGCTCCCCTCATTAGTTCAGTTTATTGTGCACTTTCTCCATTGACTGCGATGTGTGCAATTTTCCCACACAGTAGACTCTGGCCCTTTATGGCTGTAACATTTACAGTTTAAGCTACTTGAGCGTGATCTGAAAGTCCATTCTATAAGATAAAATGCGAAAATTGCTGAGGCATGAATTTGAATCACTGGAACTGCAAGGGAGTTGTGGGCGAGTCAATTACCTCGTGTCTGGACCAGCTTCTTGCCCAGTCTCCACCTCTTAGGGCAGCCCTTTCCAGTCTTTCTTCATTGTTCTGTGTGAGAAGGTTTGGGGACATAGCCGTGGTGAATGCTGTGATTCTGTCAACGAGTAAGAGGCAGAAACTACAAAAGAAGCAAAAAGGTTTATTTGGGGTCCCAAGAATTGCAATTCAGGAGACATAGTTTCAAGTAGAAACTCAAATGTGCTCCAAGGAAGACAAAGGAAAGAGGGGTTTATAAAGGCAAAAAGAGAGAAATTGCATAGGCTGTTTTGCAAGAGTTGTGATTGGTGCCGGCAACAACTGTTACTTCCTGGCTACACGTGATTGGTTGCTGAGGCCATCTCTGAGGCAGAAAGTTCTTATCTACGAGAGTCAGCATATTTCTTGGAAGAAGGTCAGGATGACAGCAGTGATGCACAGTTCAAAAGTTTACGTACCATCTGGGTAGAGACGTGCATAAACCTCACTTCCCTGACGGCCTCCCAGCTCCATTTTAGAAGGCTTGACATATGTTACTCCATTTTTTAAATCATTGTGTACAATTCTTAAATGCCTGTGACTACAAACCAAAGCCCAGCCCAGCCCAGCTTTCCTAAACACGCACAATCATAAAGAAGACCCAAGGAGCAGTCAACAGAACAAATTTGAAGCTGCTCAGCATTATTTATTCATCTTTTATTGTGGGCTAGGCCTTGTGCTATGTGTCATAAGAAATGCAAAGATGAATATGACCCAGTTTTTGCCCTCAAAGAAAATACAACCAATAAGAGTCAAAAACAACACAAATGACCATAATATAGGGCCGTGCCAGATAACCACTCTGGGGTGTTTTCCATACCAACAACCAATTCTCTGATTCTCCAGACACCAGTGTGGTATTCAACAATTCAATTCAATTCTGATGCTACCTGGCATTAGTGCAGACCCCACAGGTTAAGGGCTCAAGTCCCACAAGACTGACCCCCACATCAGACACCAGTCGCAAGTCCTGGGCCTCCAATATTTTTGACCCACCAGCTATAAATTGGGGGTTCCCATGACCCCCTCCTCACATTTGACAATGTAACCATGGGCCTGCTAGCACTAGTTCAAACTAACCCCATCTCTTATCAACAGAGTGATTAGGAGTTGTTTTCCAGAAAATTTGCAAAGTCGCATAGCCAGAGCATGTGCAGAAGAGGAAATCTTGACCTGAAATGACACTGAAACCAAAGATTCTCCTCTACACAGAACCAAAGGACTGGGACATGACTGGAACTCGAAAGTCAGACCCTCATCAGAGGCCAGGGGTCCAATTTCTAGGAGGATCCAATGTTAAAACCCCTTCCACACTTTACCATAAATGTTTAAAACCTTACCATAGATATTGAAAACTCGACCATAAATTCTTAAAGCCCTCCAATCAAAACATGCCCTGCCAGCCCTTTCTGGGTACCAGCTTGTTGTCCCTAACCTCTTAAATTTTGCCCCAAATCCTGAATCGGGGAGACAGATCTGAGAGCTTCGGCCTCTTGTCTGCTTGCAGGTCAACCTCTCAATAAAAGCCTTTTCTTTTCGCAAGAGCTGATGCCGTAATAATTTTTTTTTTAATGCACATCAGGCAGAGAACCCCACTTGTGTGGTAACGGCAATTTGCTAGACTAGCTCACAGAACTCAGGAGCACATTCTGCTTACATTTTTTGGTTTATTATAAAGATACAAGTGAAGATCAAGATGAAGAGGTACATAGGATGAGGTCTGGAGGGGTCTGGAGCACAGGAGCTTCTGTCCCACGGGGTTGGGGTGCACCTCCCCAGTACATGGATGTGTTCACCAACTCAGAAGGTGTCTGAACCCTGCAGTTTAGGGGTTTTTATGGAGGTTTCATTATGTAGTCAGGATTGATTAAATCATTGGCCATTGGTCATCAAACTCAATCTCTAGCCCCTCTTCCCTTCCAGGAGGTTGGAGGGTGGGGCTCAAAGTTCCAAGCTTCTAATCAAGGCTTGCTCTTTCTGGAGACCAGCCCCAGTCTTGAAGCTATCTAGGGGCCCTCAGCCGCCAGTCATCTCGGGAGCGTACAAAAGACATTCTTATCACTCTGGACATTCCACGGGTTTTAGGAGCTGTGTACCAGGAACTGGGGACAAAGACCAAATATTTATTTTTTATTATATCATAACCCCCGTAAGGAAATTACAAGGAAAGTGTTATATGACTTCAGAGAGAAGACAGATCAAATCCATTTTTTAAGACCTCACATTGCAATGTCATGTAATGGGAAAGAATTTGGATTCTGGAGCCTGCCAGCTCTGGCTTTGACTTCTGGGCAAATCTCACGGCCACTCTTCTGCTGCTTCATTGGTATCCTCAATCACAAAATGGAACAATGTCGATTCCCCTGGAAGCAGTGTAAGTTACCTCAGATCTCTTACAGGACGGGGACTTCTTGCTGTAGAGTATTATTTTGTTTGCTTGTCTCTTTGGTCCTCTATGGAGCTTAACTACATTGCTCTTTTTTTTTTTTTTTCCAGAAACCACAATAAGATGAGGAGATTACTGCCTGAAACTTGCAATCCCATTGTCTGTCAGCCTATGAAAGATAAAAAGTGCCACTCGTGTATCCAGAAAGTCATTTTTCAGTAGACACAGGTGACAAGAATTACACTTCTTTCCCAGAACATCTTGATGTGGCATATCATAAATATTCAGGTTCTGTAGACTTTTAAAAAAGATAGAATACTTCCTTTTTTGTATAACACTAGCTTCAAGGTCAGATTCAGGAAGATGCAAAAAAAGGAACTAGGAATTCTTACACATGAGAAAGAAGGAGCAGTTGAGGAGTGGGCTGAAGAAGCCTGAGGAAGTAGAAACTGAAAGTGGAGTAGCAGTCAGGGTACGGGTTTGGAAATCACATGATGGGGTGTATTACCCTTAGACCCAGGCAAATAGGCCTGTGCTCTAGTCCTGTGCTCTCAGGGACCTGGCTCTGGCCCTTCTCCAGCTCTGCCTTCCACATGGGATGAGAAGTCCAGGAGGCCAAGAGATGTGCCCACCTGGAGCCCATGCCCCCCTCTACTTCTAGATCATGTTCTGGGTGCCAGGGACATTGGAATTCCCTGCCCAAACACCAAATCCTGCAGAAGTTTCTTCCCCAAGTCTGTCCTTTCAGGTGAGGACTAATAGTGTGACCTGTGTACCCAAAGGGTGGCCCAGGTGTGGCTGTTGGCAGGGGTGGGGAGAGATAGAGATTGGCTGGGTGACCTGGAATACCCACATGCATATGGCAAAGGTCTTTTATGATCTGGGCAGAACTGTGAGAGGGAAGAGAGAAAGGAGTGTACTGTGGGCCAGGGGCCTCCATGTGTATTATTGCCCTAGGCCTGCAAATGTTAGGGGCAGGTCTGTGTAGGAGTCCAGGCTTATAATTTTTCAAGCAAGTACATTGAATTTTGCTAATAATTGCTGATAGAATTGAGCTGGCTTGACCTTGTGCTAGATTCAGCCCTAATTGTTTTTACCTCTATCAATAGGGCAAATAGTTAGTAGTAATAGCACTAGTACCTCCTAGTCCATATTAATGTTCCTTGAGATACTGGAGTAACTTTGAAAAAGAGAAAGACTGTCTGGCCTAGAGTTTAGGAGAATCCCATGAAGTCCACACACCATGAGAGGAGGGAGGCAGTGTTCGGTCAGAGCCTGACTCAGAGAGGGAAGCTGTCACACAGGCTTTGGAATCAAATACAGTCCTGTCCTGAGACCTGGGCAAACTGGGCCCATGGCCCAGCACTCTGCTTTTTGGGGTGCCTTCTTTGAACGTTTCTCATTCCCCCGCTGATGCTGGAGACAGGCAGGAGTCAGCAGTGCCATCTAGGGGGCGCTCCTTGGCCCTGTAGCAGGATCCATGTGTGTTCTGAACTCCATTTCTCCTCCTTAGGGCATTCTCCCATCCTCTACTGCTCATGTAGGGTTGACCAGATGACCCAGGAGATCTTGTGCCCATGACGCCATTCTGGGATCTGAGACCCAGTTCCATGAGAGCAGTCTGACTAACTGATAGCTCCTCTTGGCTGACTGGTATTTCTGTCATGGGATCATGCAAAATTGGGCTGCCAGATGTACTGATATGTTGATTTTGGTGACCCAAATTCTTCATATAGACAGAGGCCCTGCAAAAAATATTTGCTTGGGCCCTGCACACCCTAGAAGCAGCCCTGGTTAAGTGCTTGTGCAGACATCAATCTCTTCCCCCAGTTTTCGTCCTAATTCTGCTGTCTCCTCTAAATTCTATAAACAGCAGAAACAAAAAAGCAGAGAGGAAGTCCTGAGTGTTTAATTCCTCTGTCTTCTTTGACATAGATGGCGTGGCTTCCTGACTTCCCCACTTCATGGAGACTTGCCTTCAGTCTTCACATGGGACAGTGGCCTGGTTGAATCCTACAGACAGGAAGATGGAGGATGCCTCAACAGTATTGGAGGATAATTGGTAGGGGCTTTAAGGAAGATAATGTCCGATCCCTGACAGTGGCTAGGGGAGAAGGTGACTTGGAAAGGTTTTCTGTCAATAAAACAGAGTTTCCAGCACACTCTTCTAGGTCCAAAATGAACCCCTTCACCATCAATAACCTCTGTTGTGTCTGCCCTAAGAAAGGGCATG
This sequence comes from Equus quagga, assembly GCF_021613505.1. Taxonomy (NCBI): domain Eukaryota; kingdom Metazoa; phylum Chordata; class Mammalia; order Perissodactyla; family Equidae; genus Equus; species Equus quagga. The sequence goes on along the minus strand of NC_060274.1, from coordinate 36,573,101 downwards.
TGGAGGAGAGACGATGAATACCCATCGGATGGGTGATGCCACAGCTGATGCTGTGGAGCATCATGTGGTGAGTAGCCATTCACATTTATTGCACGCATTATATTCATTATCTGGTTTAATCCTAAGGACAAAGTTTGACGTGGGTACTGTTATTATTTCCATTTCATGGACAAGGAAATAGAGGCCAGAGTATGAAATAATATGCCCAACATCATGGAGCTAGTTAGTGGTGAAGCCAGGATTTGAACCCAGGTCTATCCAACAACCTATTTGAGGCCTGTTTGTGGCCAGGGGCCTTCACGCTATGGAAGGTGAGGAAGATCTACCCTGCAGGAGAAAATCTGGGGCCTCAAGGGCCTCGCTGGGGCTCAGGAGTGAGCTCTTGGATGGGCTCCGTGAGCTGTTTTTACAAAGCCTTGAAGTACTTTCAGTGACCAATTCCTCATTCCGAGTCAGCAGTTGTGGAGCACAGCACACCTTCAGCTGCTCTTAAAAGCTAAGTGAGAAGTGGGTGTGAGGTATTGACATTCAAAAACAGAGAAAGACTGTATTACGGTTCTTTTCACCCAAGCACTTCCAAACCTTTCGAAAGCACCTCGTGGGGAATCCTGTGATCACACTTTGCAGAGTAACAAGTGACCCTGCTCATCCAGAGAAGCACTGGCAGATCTAGCTTGATTCAGAGCAATGGAGCCAGGCTGGGGCGCCCTCTCACAGCTCAGACCCAAACCAGTCCTCCATCAATTGCCATCGAAGTTGGGCCATCGCGTCCTAGGCGATTTGGAATCTATGTTGTCAGCGCCTTTCGTTTTAATTAATTGGTTTCTATGTTGTTTTTTAAAGGAGTTTTTGTTTTTTTAACAGAGATTTACAGATGCTCCAAAGAATACTCAAGATATGGCTGAATACAGACAGAGAAAGACAAACTCTGTATGACTCCACTCATAGGTGGTAGTTAACATACAGACAAAGAGAACTGATTGGTGGTTACCAGGGGAAGGGGGGGGTGGGGGGAAGGCACTAAGGGTGAAGTGGTGTACCTACAACATGACTACTAATAATGTACAACTGTAATTTCACAAGGTTGTTAACTATCATAGTCTTAACAAAAAAAAAAGATATGGCTGGATAGCATACGAATGTAAGAAAGAAGTGAAACAAGAGTAGGGAACCAAGTGGGTCTGTAATGAGGCAAAACCCAACACAGATGAAGTCGGGAGCTTGTCATCCTTTGGTGAGGCGACAGAGTGGCCCCCCCACTCCTTGACTTGCTTTGGGGCGTACTGTGCTCAGTAGCGACCATTGCATCTAGGACCCCTCCTGCCATCACACACATTTCTCGACTCCATACTCAGAGCCAGGCAGATCTGGTTCACATTCGTTCTGAGTAGACTGTGTGCTTTTGCAAAAGTGATCTAACGTTTCTGACCTTCGGTTTCCTTATTTTCAGAAGAGGATCGTGAAATCCACCGCCTTGTATTGCTTTGAGGAAGAAACGAGAGGACAAATGGAGCCCACTTAATGCAATGGTCTGAGTGTTTTTGTCCCCCCAGTTCATATGAGGAAATCCTCCTCCCAAGGCCATGGTATCAGGAGGTGGGACTTTGGGGATGGAATGAGGTCATGAGGGTGGAGCATTCATGAATGGGATTAGTGCCTCCATGAAAGAGGCCCCGAGAGCTCCCTTACCCCTTCCCAGCCTCCAGGACCAAGAGAAATAAGTTTCTGCTGTTTATAAGCCACCCAGTCCCCGGCATCTCCCTTACAGCAGCCTGAGTGAATTGAGACCCTTAGGGCAGCATTCGTGACTTGCAGGCTTTTAGAGTGGGTTGTATATTTCTCTCCCTCCCGCCCTTCTCTTTCTCCTCCTTTCTTTCCTCAAGTTTTCTTTTGAAAAGTGATATAATCCTTTTGGTTTTTCTCTTATAATTGGTCACATCTTAAACTGATCGCTTAGGAAGAGGACACAGGACTAAAATATTTTTCTAGGGGGAGAGGTATTGGAGTTCCAAGACACTGGGCACAATTCCTGAGGAAGGTCAGGCCCTCTGTGGACCACTGTAGGATGAAGCATGGGGGCCATAGATGCCTAAACGGGTGGCCTGGGGGAGGTTCCCAGAGGAGAGGTGTGAGTGTGTGTGTGTAAGTCGGCCCTGGTATGGGTATATGTGTGTGAGTGTGCAGGCGTGGCTGTGCTCCATGTGCATGTGTGCGTGTGAGAGTGTTTGCTTTGCATGTGTGTGTGTCTGTGTAGGATCAGAGGGAGAATTCTGCTTATAGTGCAAGACTTGCTGTTCACTCTGGAGGTTAAGAAACGAATGAAGAGAAGCCTTCTTAAACTTTTGGTGTTCACTGAAGACTGGAGGCCTTTTTCTCCTCTCAGAAATCCCTTGTGGGAAATGAGGGTATAAGAGATAAAGAGTAAAGGCTTCTTTGAGAAAGGCCCTATTTCTTGCGATGCGAAGCGGCTCTCTGGGAGTCCCGGCAAGACCTCAAGGACTCTGATTCTCCCCCCACCTCGCCGCCTCGGTCCATTCTTTCTTTACTTTCAGTTCCTTGATCTTGGTTCTCGCTTTCTCCAGCCTCCTCATCACACCCCCATTCTGACTCCCTCCCCGCACACCCCTCTCTGGTTTCGTTTTCCTTTTATCATCCTTCTCATTTCTCTCCTTCCCTCTCATTTTTCTTCTTTGCTTTTCATCCAGGATGAAGGATGCTTGGTAGAACGCATCTCTATTTCTCTTTTACTCACATTCCTGCTCAACGTCCCTGCGAGCTCTGAGAAGCGTCTGTTTCTGAGTCTCCTTTCTCTGGAAACCATTATTTATTTAGCATTTTTCTATGGCTTAATGAGGCTCCTATTCTTCTGTGGAATATTCCTACAGATGGAATTTCAGAGCCTGCTGTTTAGAGGCACTGTTGTTTCTTTTTCTTCTGTCACCAAACAATTGCCAGCTGCCTTCACACAGCAAAGAATGTGAAAAAATACCAGCATGGCAAACCCACACCAAACCCACAACCCCATGCTTTTGGGCTTGTATCTCCGTGGCCACAGTGCAAGAGTGGTTTTAAAACTTAAAAAAAAATTTACCTGAAGTATTATTTTTATTCTCATTAGTTATAGCCTTTGTATAAACAGATGTCTCCCTTTTAATAAATGTAAGAGGAATGAGTCCAACTGGTTCCCAGTAATAAGGATGGACATGGATTATACTTTTAAAATGATTTGCATCCTGTCTGTGCCTGAGGCTTTGAATTCTTGATGCTGTAATAGTCACAGTCGGTGAGACAAAGCCCTTCCCCGAAGGCATTGGTACTATTAGCAGCTGGAGTACTCAAGGCTGGCTTGATCTGGCTCCCCAAACTTTCTGGGGTATGAAAGCAGTGTTGTGCTCTCTTCAACATAAGTCTTTCCTGCGAGAGGCACTTGTACAGCAAGCTGCTAGAGGGTTATTCTGTTTCTTTTGACAGAAGTGTGTTCACGCTGAGCTTTGCTATTTAACTAGCTGTGACGCTTTGGGCAAGTTACTTAACCTCTCTCAACACCAGTATTCTCTTCTTTCAAACACAGAAAGAACACTTATGTGAAAAGTTGCGAGGAATAACAGAGACAACGTACTTGAGTATGCAGCTCAGTGCTAGCATCTAGAAAATGTTTAATAAACAGCAGCCGAGCAACAGATGGGACATATGCAAAACCACAGTCTGCATCCAGCCCTGGATTATGGACGTGCTCTTAAGGTTGTGCTCTGTCATCTTTCTTGAGAAATGAGAGAACTTTCTCTGAGGTTTGTCCTGGTGGCTGAAGAGGCTCTTGGTGGCCCTGAGGTAGTTTGATAAACATCTCAGTAGTGGAGAGTGGGCACTCCTGCCGGAGTAGTAGGTAACTTGCAGCCCAACTTCTAAACCACAGAATGGGTGACTAAATACATCATCAATGAGATCCGTGTAGAGCCGGCTTTTCCTTCGGTGGTTTCATCTCCTGCATTAGGTCATTCGTCAAGTCCGCCTCTTTGTTCTTCTTTCAAAACATTGCTTGTATTTCCTTTTTTCGTACTCTTCTTGCTTTGGCCCAAACCATCATCTCATGCCAGAGTTATTGTCAAAATTTTTCTCTACTTTGCACCACAGTGACTCTATAAAAATATTAAAGGTAACTTCAAATGCTTTTTATTATAGAAACAAAAAGATTCATTGTAGAAAATTAGAAATAAAGAGAAGTTAAAAGGAAAAAATGCAATTAGTCTCTCCACCTAGAGACAGCAATATCTGTGATTTTCCTACATATATACAGATATATTTTAAACAAAAAAGGAATCATAGCATGTGTAATGTTTTGCCACTTGCTTTTTCACTTAATATGTCTATTGCTCTGTAACAAATTACCCCAAAACTTAGCATCTTAGAGCAACAAACATTTGTCACGTCACATGGTCTGAAGGTCAGGAACCCCTAGGAAAATCATAGCTGGTGGTTCTGGCTCAGGGTATCTCATGAGATTACAGTCAAGATGTCAGCCAGGGCTGCAGGCACCTGGAAGCTTGGCTGGGATGGAAGCATCTGCTTTTAAGAGACTCACTCACATGGCCGTTGACTGGAGGCCTCAGTTCCTCACCACGTGGATTTTTTCCAACATGGCAGCTGGCTTCCCCCAGAGTGAGGGATCCAGGAGACAGCAGGAGGAAGTCAGAAGCCATGTTGTCTTTCTTTTACACAGCTTTTCGAGATATGATGCACATACCATACAATTCACCTATACCTAAAATTCAGTGTCTTATGGTACGTTTATGGGGTTGTGCAACCATCACCACTATCTAGTCCTAGAACTCTTCAATACTCCAAATGGAAAACAGTCACTCTCCATTCCCTCCACCTCCTCCCCACTGGCAACCACTAATCTACTTTCTGTCTCTATAGATTTGCCTATTCTGGACATTTCGTATAAATGGAATCATACAATATGTGGCCTTTGTGTCTGACCTCTTTCACTTAGCATAACGTTTTCAAGGGTCATCCATGTTGTAGCATGTATCAGTACTTTCTTTTTATTGCTGGATAATATTCTATTGTATGGATAACATATTGTTTATCTATTCATCAGTTGATGGATGTTGGGTTGTTTCCACTTCTCGGTTAACCTGAATAATTCTGCTATGAACATTCATGTACCAGTTTTTGTGTGGACATTTGTTTTCAATCCTCTTGTGATATACTTAGGAGAAGATTGCTCGGTCATGTGGTAACTCTATGTTTAACCGTTTGATGAGTTGTCTGACTGTTTCCCAAAGAGGCTGCACCATTTTACATTCCCATCAGTAGTGTATGAGGGTTCCAATTTTTCCACATCCTCACCAACACTTGTTAGCTGTCTTTTTTTTATAGCCATCCTGGTGAGTGTGAAGTAGTATCTCATTGTGGTTTTGATTTGCATTTCTTTAATGGCTAATGATGCTGACCGACTTTTAATGTGCTTACTGCTCATTTGTATATCTTCTTTTGAGAAATGTTTATTCAAATTTTTTGACCATTTACAAAATTGCGTTGTCTTTTTATTACTGAGTTGCATGAGTTCTTCGTATATTCTGCATACAAGTTCCTTATCTGATATATGATTTGTAAATATTTTATCCCATTCTGCATGTTGTCTTTTCACATTCTCGATGACGCTGTTTGTAGCAAGAAAAGTTCTGAACTTTGATGTCCAAGCCACATTGTCTTATAGGCAGCCATAGACCACCCCTGCGATATGCTATTTGCTAGAAGGAGTTATTAAGTCCAGCCCACACCCAGGGGACATTTGAGGACATATTTAAAAACTACCACATACGTTAATATTCATTTAAAACGTCATGTTTAGTGACTACAAAGTAGTCCATCAGAAGGCAAAAGCTGCAGCCAAAGTGGGTTTAAATTGTGGCTTCATCATGTAATTGCTGTGTGATCTTGCAAAGATTGCTTAATTCTTGGTGCCTCAGTTTTCTTAGCTGTAAAGTGGGAATGATCATATGTTTTTGCCATTATATTCCATACCGTCCATGCCTTCCTGAAAAAAAAAAAAACTTCTGCAAAATCATTCACTAAAAGGAACAGGGCTGATGGCAAAAATAGAGTTGGGACACACCAAATACCACCTATGGATCTCTGTAGTCAGAGCACTAACCACAGGGGTGACAATCCTATACCAGTAGGAGCATGGTTTTCTACAGGGATGGGCAGCTAGACTCAGTCAGTCAATCCTTTGAGGTCTTCTACACTTGGGCTTGCGCGTCCTCCTTCAAGTTGTGGGTCCTTGTTTCCATTCTTCATGAATGCCCTGTTTTAATAAGGAAGGTATAGTCTCACAGCTTTTTCACCAGCACTTGTCGCTTTGCCAAATGGATAAACATAGTGGAAAACCCAGTGGTTCTTGAAGCTTCTAAACTAGGCTTCACTCGCATTAAAGAGAGGCACTTTGATACATTTTTTTCCTTTTTTCTTGAAGTCTTCACTAATTGCTAAGCCTCCTCTTTCATTGTGAGAAAGCTTGTCACTGATCACTTAAAGCATTACGGTGCTGGGAAGAATCTGAAATGAACCAGCGCGAAGTATTATAAACATCACTCGCCTGTTACCTATTGTGTGTGAGCTAATTCGTGACAAAGAATCAGAAAAATCAGGTGTGTAATGGCCTCATGAGGCGGTCACGAGGATTCAATAAGATGATGTATGTTAAACCCTAAGAACAGTGCTGGGCAGATAATAAACACCCAACAGTTAGTTATTTTGATTATATCTGTATTTCTTTGACCAATTCCCTCTTACTTTTCCCGCTCCATTTAGAACAATACACCACTGAAGAACATACTTCTCCGAAGATGTGATCCTCATCATTCAATAGATGATGAAAAGAAGAAATTCATGAATTTCTTTTGGGCCTTGAGTCCTTGGGGCAGGCTATATGTGAGAATTTGCAAATATGTATTCATTTATAAAATGCATTTGTGTGTGACGTGGTCTGATTTTAATTATAGAAATGTTCCACTGCCCTCAGTTTTAGAAAAAAGTATAATGATAAAGCACAAACTTCAACTTTTAAGGTACACCTTGAGTTCTGGGTAGGTGTTTGTCTTCTGTGTATACACTTTCATTTTCAGAATGATAACTTCAAGGTCCCGAAGTAATTCTGAAGCCATCAAAGCTTCTATTATTTTTTGCATTTTCTCAAGGAGGATGGGCACTAGCATCCCTATTTTATAAGAATATTCTAAATTACCAAAAGAAACAAACGACATTTTGGTTATCCCTTTTTACGGATAAGTTCAATTAGGGAGAGCTTGCCTTTCCTTAAGCATTTTAACTACTGGAGGCATTCTTTAATAACAAACCCTATATTTGTTTGATTTTTCAAGTAACCTTTATTTGTGCCTCATAAAAGGCAATTCGTTGACGATTTGAAAAAGCTGCTAGATCTTAGACACTACAAATTCTCTTAAATGCCCCTCTTTTGAGTTCTTTTGGTGATAACAACCATGACAATGACTTGCTCCGGAGTTTACAGTGTGCCCCGTGATTCAGTGAATGAATGGAAATGCTAACGCTGTCTATGCGAACTTGGTACTGTATTAATCAGACTTTTGTGTAGTTAGGACTTTTAAAAAGAAATTGTAAAGGTGTTTTTCATTTTATTGGCTAAAAGAGTGATTAGAGCAGTTAGCACCAGGTGGCGCTAAAGGACTGAACTTGGAAATAGACTATTGGCGCTCCTACCTGCGGACTGGGACGGGCGCCAGGGTCTTTAACTGGTGGGTTAAAAGGAAAGAAGGGTAAGCGCTGCTCTTACTGTGCCCCATTTCCAGCTGATGCTTAGGATTGCCCCTGTCAGATTGTCTGGGTTTTTTTCCCTGGGGAGTTGACTCTCCCTAAAGGTATGGATCACACGGTAACTTTACTGAGGTCTCAAGTGGCAAAAAAGTATTCACAGTTTTTCTAAAGGAAAATGAAAACGAATCTTACATGAAATTGCTTTTTGGAGTGAATTCAGTCTGGCTCTCAGCGTTGTAGGTACCATTGGACAAGGGTAGCAAGAGAAGAAGCAGGCTGTGCGCAAGCAGCTGACATCGCTCCATGCCCGCCCTCTGCAGGGTGACTGGGGTCGGAATTCCCACGAGCCTGGGTTTTATTATTTAGTATCACCCCCTTTCCTAGAAATCTCCAATGTGATCAGAAGTGTGTTTCTCTGGGGGCTGTTACCAGGAAGATAAAATCTCAAAAGAGAAACCATAGATTTAAAAATGAAAATAAACTCCTTCCCTTGGGCTCCAAGAGGACAGAAATGGCAAGAGCAGGAGGCGAAGTCAAAAGGTCTGCTACAAGGAACCTGAAGAAACAGAGGCTACCAAGTTAAAGAGCGACAAAGACTCCTGGAAGGAGTCAGGCGCTGGAGAGGCTGCTTCCCCGGGCAGCGGTGCCAGACACGGAGAGGGAGGGTCTATGGGACGTGACTTTTGGTGTGGGATGGGGAAGGAGGGATGTTTGAAAAGCGCCTGAAATCTCCAACAGCTCCTCCTTTTCTGGAGTTAAGTGCCCTGAAAAAGCCGGCCAGGAGTGGAGCATCTTGCTGAGTGCTTGATTTACATGAGTCTCTTCAGAGTGCTTATGCACGCTCCTTAGAGGAATGGTGCACATCACTAAGGGCTATTTTTGCTACTTTTGAACCAAGTAATTCATCCTATAGCAGTAATTCACCATCTTGTCTACTCTGATCTGACCTGGCATCCACATAAAGTGTGTTGTTGTTGTCATTCTCTGTTCACATTATTCTCCTGCTGTCAGAGGGAGCCTTCTGAGTGGACTGAACCCCATATACAGTAACACCTGGAACTGAGTTGCCGACTTAAAATGAAATGATTTATTCCTTTGTCCCCACTGCATTTCTGCCCTGTTTCAAGATCCTTCATGAGTCAAGGGAGAGGAGAAGGAGATGGGGACGGTTAACCATCTGGATGTCTTTAACTAAGTTCTTTTTAATTAATTACTTTTTTTCTTGCAGTAACCTTAGTTTGTAACATTATGTAACTTTCAGGTGTACATCATTATATATTTTGATTTCTGTGTAGATTACCTCATGCTCACCATCCAGAGACTGATTACCATCCATCAGCACACACATGAGCCTAATCACCTCTTTCACCCTCTTCCCCTCCCCCTTCCCCCGTGGTAACCATCAATCCAATCTCTATGTGTTTGTTTCTTGTTGTTTTTATCTTCTGTTTATGAGTGAGATCATACAGTATTTGACTTTCTCCCTCTGACTTATTTCACTTAGCATAATACCCTCAAGATCCATCCATGTTGTCACAAATGGCAAGATTTCATTGTGTTTTTTTATGGCTGAGTAGTATTCCATTGTGCATATATATACCCTATCTTCTTTATGCATTCATCCCTTGCTGGGCACCTACGTTGCTTCCAAGTCTTGGCTATCGTGAATAATGCTGCCATGAACATAGGGGTGCATATATCTTTGCACATTTGTGTTTTCATGTTCTTTGGATAAATACTCAGCAGTGGAATAGCTGGATTGTATGGTAGCTCTATTCTTAATTTTTTGAGGAATATTCATAGTGTTTTCCATGGTGGCCTCACCAGTTTGCACTCCCACCAGCAGTGTATGAGGGTTCCTGTCTCTCTACATCCTCTTCAACACTTATTTCCTGTCTTGTTAATCGTAGCCATTCTGATGGGTGCGAGGTGATATCTCATCGTAGTTTTGATTTGCATTTCCCTGATAATTAGTGATGTTGAACATCTTTTCATGTGTCTGTCTGCCATCTGGATATCTTCTTTGGAGAAATGTCTGTTCAGATCTTTTGCCCATTTTTTAATTGGGTTGTTAGTTTTTTTGTTGTTGAGATGTATGAGTTCTTTACATATTTTGGATATTAACCCCTTATCAGATGTATGGTTTGCAAATATCTTCTCCCAATTGTTAAGTTATCTTTTCACTTTGTCAATGGCTTCCTCTGTTGTGCAGAAGCTTTTTAGTTTGATGTGGTCCCATTTGTTTATTTTTTCTATTGTTTCCCTTGCCCTGTCAGACTTGGTACTAGAAAATATGCTGCTAAGACCAACGTTGAAGAGTGTACTGCCTATGTTTTCTTCTAGAAGTTTCATGGTTTCAGGTCTTACATTCAAGTCTTTAATTCGTTTTGAGTCAATTTTTGTGTGTGGTGTAATATAATGGTCTACTTTTGTTCTTTTGCATGTGGCTGTCCAGTTTCCCCAACACCATTTATTGAAGAGACTTTCCTTTCTCCATTGTATGTTCTTGGCTCCCTTGTCGAAAATTAGCTGTCCATAGATGTGTGGGTTTATTTCTGGGCTCTTGATTCTGTTCTGTTGATCTGTGTGTTTATTTTTGTGCCAGTAGCATGCTGTTTTGATTACTATGGCTTTGTAGTATATTTTGAAATCAGGGAGTGTGATGCCTCTAGCTTTGTTCTTTTTTCTCAGGATTCCTTTGGCTTCTTGGGGTCTTTTGTTGTTCCATATAAATTTTAGGATTCTGTGTTCTATTTCTGTGACAAATGTTGTTGGATCTTTGATAGAGATTGCACTGAATCTGTAGATTGCTTTGGAAGCATGGACATTTTAATTATGGTAATTCTTCCAATCCAAGAGCACGGAATGTCTTTCCATTTCTTTGTGTCTTCTTCAACAATGTTTTATAGTTTTCAGTGTACAGGTCTTTCACCTCTTTGGTAAAGTATATTCCTAGGTATTTTACTCTTTTTGTTGCAATTATAAATGGGGAGTATTGTATTCTTACTTTCTCTTTCTGGTACTTCATTGTTACCGTATAGAAACACAACTGATTTTTGTATGTTGATTTTGTATCCTGTGACTTGACTGTATTCATTTATTATTTCTAAAAGTTTTTTGGTGGATTCTTTAGGGTTTTCTGTATATAAAATCGTGTTGTCTGCAAATAGTTACAGTTTCACTTCTTCTGTTCCAATTTGGATCCATTTTATTTCTTTTTCTTGCCTGATTGCTCTGGCTAGGACTTCCAATACTATGTCAAATAAGATTGATGAAAGTGGGCATCCTTGTCTGGTTTCTGTTCTTAGAGAGATAGCTTTCAGTTTTTCTCCATTAAGAACGATATTAGCTGTGGGTTTGTCATATCTGGACTTTATTATGCTGAGGGACTTTCCTTCTATACCCGTTTTATTCAGAGTTTTTATCATAAATGGATGCTGTATCTTGTCAAATGTTTTCTCTGCATCTATTGAGATGATCATGTGATTTTTATTCTTCATTTTGTTAATGTGTGTATCACATTGATTGATTTGTGGATGTTAAACCATCTCTGGAATAAATCCCACTTGATCATGACGTATGATCCTTTTATTGTATTGTTGTATTTCATTTGCTAGTATTTTGTTGAGAATTTTTGCATCAAAGTTCATCAGTGATATTGATCTGTAATTTTTTTTGCGTCTGTTGTCCTTGTCTGGTTTTGGTATCAGGGTAATGTTGGCTTCATAGAATGAGTTAGGAAGTTTCCCCTACTCTTCAAGTTTTGGAAGAATCTGAGAAGAATAGGTATTAAGTCTTCTTTGAATGTTTGGTAGAATTCTCCACAGAGGCTATCTGGTCATGGATGTTTATTTTTTGGGAAGTTTTTGATTACTCTTTCAATCTCCTTACTGGTGATTGGTCTATTCAAATTCTCTATTTCTTCTTGATTCAGTTTTGGAAGGTTGTGTGATTCTAAGAGTCTATCCATTTTTTCTAGATTATCCAATTTGTTGGCATATAGCTTTTCATAGTATTCTCTTTTAATCTTTTATATTTCAGAGGTGTCCATTGTAATTTCTCCTCTTTCATTTCTGATTTTATTTATATGAGCCTTCTCTCTTTTTTTCTTGGTGAGTCTAGCTAAAGGTGTGTCAATTTTGTTTATCTTTTCAAAGAACCAGCTCTTAGTTTCATTGATTTTTGTTTGGGTTTTTTTTAGTCTCTGTTTCATTTATTTCTGCTCTGATTTTTATTATTTCCTTCCTTCTAATGATTTTGGCCTTTATTTGTTCTGCTTTTCCCGTTCCTTTAGGTGCACTGTTAAGCTGTTTATTTGAGATTTTTCTTGTTTGTTGAGGTAGGCCTGTATTACTGTAAACTTCCCTCTTAGAACCGCTTTTGCTGTATCCCATAAATTTTGGCATGTTGTGTTTTCATTTTCATTTGTCTCCAGGTATGTTTTTATTTCTCCTTTGATTTCTTTGCTGACCCAATCGTTGTTCAGTATAAGTTCTATTTTTTTTGTATAAGTTCTATAACCTGGAGAGCAGTCTGGCTATCAGGGAACAATTCTTCCTCCTAGGTCTGCTGTATTTGTTTCATTTATTTCAAGATTCTCTTTTGGAGCCATTATTTAGACATTTTTCTGCTAATTGAAACTCATTCAGCCTATGAGAGCAGTAGGACCAAATAAGGGATATTAATAGCTTTTCAAGAGTTGATTCTAAGGTTAGAAATGTGATTAAGATAATCTTCTCTTCCCTCAGATAGCCAATGATTCTATAAAAAAAATACATTATTCTACATTTCAATGATATCTTTCATTTAAGGCCTCAACAGAATTCTGTAAACATGTGTTCACATAGGCTGAAGTATAAGATAGATTTCAGATGGAAAAATCATATAGAAAAATGAACACAGTACTTGGAGACCAAATTGTGAGTCTTGGCATCATCAATAATTTGCTGTGGTCCACACTCTTTGGGTGTCAGTTTCTCATCAGCAAAATGCATGTAATCCAAGGGAGGCCCCCCTACCCTAGTCAGTACTGGGAAAGAGGAGCAACAGCCCTTACTTCCCTGTCCTCAGATCCTGCCTTTCTAAGGTGACACGGGGGAGACTTCCACTCACTGTTAAGCATGTGTTACTCCAACTCACTGGGGCTGGTGTTGTCCAGTCATTCTGCTCCCCACAATAGAATCCCTGCTTCTCCAACAAGAGAGCCAGGGGCTCTCCAGGCCCTACAGAGGGGAGCTCACAGATCTCCTCTCAGGGTGTACTTCCAAGGACAAATAGTCATTTTTAGCACTACAAGGGCCTGAACATACAGAAGAATCCTTTCCTAACTGCCCTGACAATAGGTAAAACCACTCACGGTGGTAGGGCTACCTCAGGTTGTTATTTTTAGCAGAGTTAGTCTTTCACGCTTGTGCACAATGGTTTCTGTTGACACAAGTTACTATATGATGATTACCAAGAGACCCCATTACTCTAGGCAGCAGGGCAGAAAGAGTACCGTGTGGTTATAATCAGCCCCCTTCTCTAAGTGTACATGGCTAAATAACCATGGTGTGGGTACAGGCATGCCACACTGTCAGCCAGGAAAGGTGACGTGACCCAGACTTGTGTGGTGTCTGGGCAAAGCCAGTGCAGACTGTGTTGAGAGGAATGTCTTTTGTTCTCCTTTCAAAGGCAACTTCCTTCTGTGCCAGTTAGCTCTGACAAAGGCTTGATGCTTTGGGGGATTTCTCCCCAGGTAGATTCCCATAAAGGTATGGGACCCACCATATGAATTAGTGTTGTAGTGTAAAACCACCTGTATCTGGGAGGAGATTTGGGGCTGGAAATTGGGCAAGGACATACCAAGGACCCTTAGGACGTCAGTCTCCCTTCTCTCCATTCAGAATCCAACAGAGCAGAAGCCCCTGCCATCCTCAGTGGATGGTACCAGGCAGCACTGTGCATTTTGGACTAGAGGGTACTTAGAAAACACCTAAGACACTGATTATAATTTAAAATGGCATTTTGATAGTTCATATATTTCATCCAGGTCTGTTAATAACTACAAAGTCTTAAACATAATATAGTATTAAAACTCTCCATATTCAAGCTACTCAAGCTACTCTGTGAGTGTGTGTGTGTGTGCGTGTGTGTGTGTGTGTGTGTGTGTGTGTGTGTGGGTGGGCATGCTTGTGCTAATGCTCGCTTATTGTCAAGCTGTTTGTATTTTAATGAATGTATTTGCAATGGCAGGGGGTATATTACAGATGCATTTTTCCCTCAGTCACTGAAAGCTTTTAAGGAGTCAGAACATTTGAACTAATAGAGAGTTTGACGTTGTCCCTTAGTGCATCTGTCGAACACGTAGTCCGAAGAGTTCATTGAAATAAATGCTGCGGCTGAATTTTTAACAATGGCTGCATAAATATGCGACCGTCTATAACCTTTATGCTTGCGGGAGCCAGGAAAATGATCTGTATAATTAACCCTTTGATTGATCTGGTCTTTCAGCTGTCAGGATGGAAAGTCTGATTTCCCACGTAGAGCAGGATGTCCTCGTGCCGCTCAAGGTGGCTGAATATTTTGGCAGGAGAAAGTTTCTTTTGAAGGATAAAGTAAGAATTCATTCGACAGAATTCTTAAATTATTCTGTCTCCTTAAATTTCTCAATCTGTGCTGAAGAGTTGGGAGGCATGGGGAAATCATCCAGGATCTCCGATTGGTTCCTCTGATTCAATAGGCGTGACAGGTAGAGTTCTGAGATGGCCTCAAAAATTCCCACCTGCTGTGTAATCCCCTCCTCTTGGGTATGGGCAGGGCCTGTGAATATGGTGGGGTGTCACCCACTTGACAAGGGTATGTTATATGGCAAACGTGACAATTGTTATATGGCAAAATGACAATTGTCATTACATTACATTATCTATGGCTTTGTCTTAGCTAACTGGAAAGATTCAAAGCAAGAGAGATGTCCTGCTGGCTTTGTAGAAGAAAACTGCCATGGTGTGGAGAAGGTCACATGGCAGAGAATAGAAGGCAGCCTCTAGTTGCTGAATGGCCCCCGGCTGATAGCCAGCAAGAAAGCAACCTCAGTCCTACAACTGCAAGGATCTGAATTTTTCTAACAAGGAGTGAATGTGGAATAGTATCCAACCCTCAAGTGAGATAACAGCCCCTGGCAATGCCTTGATTTCAGCCTGGTGAGACCCTGAGGACCCAGCTAACCTGTCCCTGACTCCTGATTCATGAAAACTGAGATAATACATATTTGTGGTTTTAAGCTGCTGAATTTGTGCTAGTTTGTGATGCAGAGATAGAAAAGTAAACCAATAGGTCCTGGGGGGGGGGGGGGGGGTTGCAGCTGAGAATTTGCATTTGTAATAAGTTCTCAGGTGATGCCCAGGCTGCCGGTCCAGGAGCCACTCTTTGAGAACCACTGTTTAGTTCAACTCCTGGCTGTTGATTTTAGTAATGGTGTCATGAATAGACACTCACTGTATGCTTCAGGAATATAGCAAATATTAACCAGTAGGGATTTAGCAGTAGGTTTTTAAGCCACAAATAAACATAAGCAATATGGTTTAAGCCTTCAAAAATGATTTACATGTGGCCAGCAACAATAAATACAAAATATAATGTTAGAAAAGCAATTAGGATCAGGGCTCAGGAAATGAGTGTAGGAAAAATAATGTACAGTGAGGCATGAGGTTGGCATGCAAAATGCATACATCAATATCAGTTCACATCTATGTGGCAAGAGGGACTTAACTGTTTATTTCTGTCTCTCTTTCTGAGAACCAAACCCCATCTATACTGCTTATCAATAAACTTCATGTTATGACTGTACCTCAGTTAAAAATTAAGTGAAGATTTATAACAACACAGAAGCTTTCCAATTTCTGCCATGATAGAGAGTATGAAAGACAGAGCACCCCTTTTTTAATTCTCCAAAATATTGGCATATTTTCTGGCATTGGTGAATACACATGGGTAACCAGATTACCTCCTTAGAGGTAGAAAAATGGATCAGTGTCTCTGACTCTGTGCGTCAACCATTTTCAGTTACTTTCCAACCATTTCTGTCACCAAATCCCAACCCCCTCCTCGCCCCCCTCTCTCTCCTCATCTTCACTTGTTTTTGTTGAGTAATTTTTGAAGTTAAGAACATTCAGCTCCATTGAGGTCTTCATGGTAGAAAACAGCAAGAGCCTTGTTTAATCCTGAGGCGTTTTAGTAATCTTGTCCCCCTGGGTATGAATGTTGCTTGGCGTAATGACTGCCTTGCCCAGGACTGCTGGAATAGGATGTAGGAGTGTGAGTGTATGAGTGTGAGCATGAGTGAGTGTGCCTGTGTGTGTGGTGGGCCAGGTGGGGGGCAGCGAAGGGGTGTAGGGTAACAGTGATCATGTGTGATGCGAGCAAGGGCCTGAGCACACTGTGGAGTTAGTTACGCTTCTGGCATCTATATCGCATCCTTTTATTCAGAGCCAAAGGCAGGCTGCCTAGCTAGGATATTTTGTTCAGCCCTCTTGAAATGGTAACTTTATTTTTATAACTTTTTTTTCTTCTTTTTGGAGATATACAGATTCTTTTCTGCAGTCAGACACCAGCCAGAAGGTAAGTATCTCCAGGCCTTTGACCCCACCATGGAGATTCCGATTCATTAGGAAATACAACTTTCCATGCAGCGGCTGCCTCTTCTGAGCCACGTGTCCTAGTCTCTGTTTTAGGCTAGTAACTGAATATGTTTTTTCTGGGTAAGATAGAAGGTAAGGGAGAAAGGAACGTTATGTATCTTCCTTCCATTTTAACTTTCACTGTGCTCCCCTGTTAGTAAAGCTTTATAAACAAATAAAAATAGTGTGTTTAGGGCAACTCCTGGGGGCTGGGGAATCATACAAACTTGTCACACATGCCTGCAATTCTTACATACCGACCTGGAAGGTGGTGGGAATGCCTGTGAAGCTCTGATTTGTAGATTAGGAAATGGAGATACAGAGGGGTCGTCAGTTTTCCAAGTCAGTGATGGGGATGTGGGTCCACCTTGCCGTCTACAGACATGCAGCCACTTTAGACAGGATTATAACCCAAATAAACAGGATGAAAGACTTAACCTGATATTATGGCTTAAGATATTTCAGACTTGGGAAGCTAAATTCCATTTCCACTCTGGAGAAATTATGATCCCTAATAATCATACTCTTTTTAAAAAAATGTTTACTTATTTTTTTTTGAGGAAGATTAGCCCTGAGCTAACATCTGCTGCCAATCCTCCTCTTTTTGCTGAGGAAGACTGGCCCTGAGCTAACATCCGTGCCCATCTTCCTCTACTTTATATGTGGGACGCCTACCACAGCATGGCTTGACAAGTGGTGCGTAGGTCCACACCCAGGATCCAAACCAGTGAACCCCGGACCACTGAAGTGGAATGTGCAGACTTAACCACTGGGCCACCAGGCCAGTCCCCTAATAATCATACTCTTTGGCAGAGAAATTTGTCTGGGAAATCTATATTCAAATTTAAAAATACTTGTGTCCTAACAAATTTATTTGTTTAATGATGGTGATTTGAAGGCAAGTAGTGTTACATCCATACGTTGTAGTTAGTAGAGATTGGGAACTACTGAGAAGTTTTGGGCCCTGGTAAGTCCAACTCATCTGGCAGACATATTCTCTACAGGAGTAACTTCTCTGACAGCGCTCCTTGTCAGCACTACTCCAGGCTTGTCAAGCTGTTCCCACTGGAAATGTATCATCAGCTGGCTAGAGAGGGTGGTAGGAAATCTGAATTGTGAGTTGGCTCTGGGGCGTGGATCTCAAGGTTGGGATGTTTGAATCTATTTGTTAATTAATCTCATAAGTGGTCCATTCATCCATGGGCACACTCTGTTTTTAACCTTAAGCCTGGTTTTAAGTGGTCTTGGAACATTTATCCAGGAATAGCTTTAAGAGTTTCCCTGTTAGCAGGGGCCGGCCTGGTGACATAGTGGTTAAGTTTGCATGCTCTGCTTTGGCAGCCCAGGGTTCGCTGGTTCGGATCCTGGGCACGGACCTACACACTGCTCATTGAGCCATGCTATGGCGGCATCCCACATAGAAGAACTTACAACTAGGATATACAACTATATACTGGGGCTTTGGGGAGAAAAAAAAAGGAAGATTGGCAACAGATGTTAGCTCTGGGCCAATCTTCCTCACCAAAAAGCATAGCTTTAAAAAAATATAAAAATGAAAAGAGCTTCCCTGTTAGGAAACTACCACTGGCTTGGCCAGTGTTCAGCCCAGAGACAAGCACTATCTAGAATATACAAGCTCCTTTGAAATGAATATTTGACAATGTGGAGGGAAACAAGCCAGCTCAGTGATTCCTAGGTGGACATGGATGCGATCCAGCCGGGGGGAATCAGCTGGGAACTGAGGAGAAAGAAATGGTTGGTATCCAGGAAGAAGACAGCAACAGGGAGAAAATTTAACTTCATGAAACCAGCTTGGGAGTTCAGCTCTTAGCCTGTGACGGTGTTGAGGGTGCTGATTAAAGTGTGGTGAGTGGATGGTGTAGGAGGACTGAAATCTCATTGTAATCTCTCCAGGGCGAGATTTCCCGAACTGTGTTGCGCCCAACATTAGGGTTTCTCAAGATGTCAAGGCTTTTCCAGGATCAAGTCAGTTTGACAAACACTCCATATATTATGAAATTCATAATGCATATTGGCTTACTAATGATTCTAGTCAAAATTCTGCAGAATAGAAACCTAATTACTTTGTCTAATTGACCATTTACTACGTTTTTTTGACCATGAAAATGCCTTTAGCTCTTAGTTGATTTGTACAGCATGAAGACCTGTAGAAGTCCAGCGGGTGACTCAGTCTTTCCTGGTTCAGGTTTATAATCTTGTGTTTTTCGTCTTATTGTCTGTAGATGATTCTGGGAGCCACAGGAGGGAAGGCTGATTTACATTTTTACAGGAGCCCAAATACCTGAAACATACATTAACAGTGACAGTCACTGTTCTCTCTTTACCCTTCCAAGCTTACCATGACTTAAATTTTTACCAATCTCTTCAGGCTCCATCAATTAAGATGAGTGGACTGTTCCAAAATCCTGGAAACCTGGATCTTTGCTATCAAACGCTATTCTAAGATGCTGAATAAATGCTTCAGAAAGAAACTATAAAGACCATTGTGTACATCAAGGAAGAACATTTTAGTCGGGGCAAAGAGCAATTTCTCTAAACTGTTACATAAAGTAAGATCTAAATATGACTTGTCTGTAACAGAGATGTCTAATGCTCACCCAGATCCAATTTTCTTCTTTCAAGCACACAGATGGATATCTCCCTCTTCACAGTTAACTGGGTCTATGCGACTAATTCTGGCCAATGCACTGTGAGTAGAAATGACATGTGTAATTTTCCAGCCAAAGCATTTAATTGCTGGTGCGAAATCTCTCAGCTCTTTTCCTTTTCTGCTCTGTCTTTTAAAGCTTTATTTTCCAGACGATGCCTGGATCTTTGAGTTTCCAAGTGGAGGCCAGTAGCCTTGGAGAGTCACCTGGATCCACGGCTGACTCTGTGTGAATGGGAACACATTTTTGTTGTGTGAAGCCAGCGAGCTCTGTGGGTTTCTCTTATTATAAAAGCTGGCCTATATTGAGTTATTGTGAGAGTGAATAAAATAATCCACGTGAACTTTTCTAAACCTGATTTTCCCTTTTGTAAAGTGTGGTAAATATTTCCTAACTTATGGGGTTGTGGGGATTAAATGCCCTAGAGCATGCAAAACATTCAGGACAATGTCTGTTCCTAAAAGTCTCAATAACTATCAGGTATTAAAGGATTATTATTGTCCATTGGCATATTTTTTGGATACAAGTCCTTTATCAGATACTTGATTTGCAAATATTTCTCTTAGTTTGTGACTTGTCTTTTTCTCTCAACAATGTCTTCCAAAGGGCAGAAATTTTAGATTTTGATGAAATCCAACTTCGCTGTTTGTTGTTTATGGATTGTGCTTTTGGTGTCATAACTAAAAAAGCTTTGCCTAACCCAACCTCGCAAAGGTTTTCTCCTATGTTTTCTTTTAGAAGATTTGTTGTTTTAAATTTTACATTTGAGTTAATTTATTTTAAATGTAATGTGAGGTATGGATCTGTGTTCATTTTTTTTCTCTCTGTTTCTTTTTTTTTTTTTCGCATAGGATATTCAGTTGTTCCAGAATCATTTGTTGAAAGGCTATTGTTTCTCTACCAATTACCTTTGCACGTTTGTAAAAAAATCAATTGTCCATATATATGAGAGTCTATTTCTTTACTCTTTATTTGGTCTCATTGATCTATTTTTTTTTTCTTTTAAAGATTGGCACCTGAGCTAACATCTGTTGTCAATCTTTTTTTTCTTCTTCTCCCCAAAGCCCCCCAGTGCATAGTTGTATATTCTAGTTGTAGGTCCTTCTGGTTGTGCTATGTGGGATGCTGCCTCAACATGGCTTGAAGTGCGATGCTAGGTCCGCGCCCAAGATCTGAACCTGCAAAACCCTAGGTGGACAAAGTGGAGCAGGGGAACTTAACCACTCAGCCACGGGACCACCCACCCGCATTGATCTATTTTTTTTATCTTAATGGCAATGTCACATTGTCTTGATTACTGTAGCTTTATAATAAATCTTGAAATCAGCTAGTATTAGGATTCCAAATTTTGTTCATCTCTTTCAAAGTTTTTTGGCTATTCTAGATGATCCTTTGTACTTCCATGTGAATATCAGAATCAGTTTGTCAATTTCTACCAAAAAAGTCTGGGATTTTGATTGGAATTGCATAGAATCTACACGTCTACTGGGGGAGATGACGTCTTAATAATATTTAGTCTTCTGACCCATGAACATGTTATAATTCTCCATTTGTTTAAGTCTTTAATTTCTCTCAGTAGTATTTTGTAGTTTTCAGTGTATTAGTCTTTTAAAGCTTTTGTCCAGTTCACTCCTAGGTATTTCATATCTTTTGGTGTTATTATAAATACTATTTTTTGAATTTCAATTCTGACTGTTCATAGTTAGTATATAGAAATACAAATGATTTTTGTATATTACTATGGTATCCTGCAACCTTGTTAAACTCATTTGTTAATTCTAGTAGCTTTTTTGGTAGACCCCACAGGATATTCTACATAATGGTGATGCTATCTGTAAATAAAGGAAGTTTTACTTATTCTTTTCCAAACTGTCTGCCTTTTTCCTTCTCTTGCCTTATTGCTCTGGCTAGAACCTCCAGTACAACGTTGAACAGAAGTGGTGAGAGTGGACATTCTTGTCTTATTTCTGCGTTAGCGGGAAAGCATTCGGTCTTCATCATTAGGTCTGACGTTAGCTGTAGGATTTTCATAGACGTCCTTTATCAGGATGCGGAAGTTCCTTTCTATTCCTAGTTTGCGGTGGGTGTTTTTTTTGTTGTTCTTTAAATCAGGAATTGATTTTGGCTGTTGTCAAATATCTTTTCTGTATCTATTGATTTTCTTCAAGCCAATAATAAGAAAGATAGAGTTTCCTTTTCTGGCCTGAAGAAATAAAAATGGTACTCAGTTCTTTATATAAATGCCTGTTTTCAGTTGCAAAGGACATTGTTTGGAGTCAATCAGTAACGTTTATTGAGTGTTTCTTATGTCTAGACCACTGTGACACACAAAAACTACAATTATAATTATATCACTCCCTGGAATTCATGATCCTTTCCTACTCCATCCCAAACTGCTTCTTTTCCTGATTCTCTTATATTTGTTAACAAAACCGCTGTTCTTCCAGTTAGTTAGAATGAAATATTGTTATTCTCTGACTAAAACAGAAATTCTGGCAATTGAGGGTTTTGATTTAGTCCAGTCACTAATTAGTTTTGTGATCTTAGACAAGTGCTGTTACCTCCTGCCTGATGGTTTGAACAGATGCCAAGATGGAATTAGATCTGTAAGAGGCTGATTGTAGGAAACGACTATTAGTCAGCTCACGCTGCCACAACGAAATATCATAGACTGGGCGACTTAACAGAAATTTATTTCTCACAGTTTTAGAGAATGGGAAGTCCAAGATGAGGGGCTGGCTGATTTGGTTCCTAGGGACCCGCTTCCTTGCTTGTAGACAACCACCTTCTCTCTGTGCCCTCACATAGTGGAGGAAGAAAGAGAGTGAGCTGTCTGGTGTCTCTCCTTATAAGAACACTCATCCCACAGAATCTGGGCCCCACCCTTATGACCTCATTTAACTCTAATTACCTCCTTATGGGCCCTATCTCCAAGTACAGTCACATTGGGGGTTGGGGCTTCAACATAAAAATTTTATGGGGACACAATTCGGTTCATAGCAGAGGAAGATGAGGCGAGCCTTCAGAGTATGATACAGGGCTGACACTTCTGAAACAGGGGGAAGGAAGGATGATTGTGTAGGAAGAGTGTCAGATGATAGCAAAGTTCTAAGAAAGTTCTGGTCAACCCGATGGGGAGTCCTTGAACCAAAGTCACCTGTTAAAGGAGCCCTATTTACAAGGAGAGGGCTTACATTAGTAACCCTGCTGTGCTCAGTCATGGGCTGGGAGCGGTCTGTGGGAAATGTGGCTTCACTGTGAACTTGGGGATGGATCTAGAAGGGCAGCAGCTGGGAACATTGGTCAGTTTTGTTCCTTGCAACTGAAGATCCAAGAAATCCATTTACATTGCTATCACACCTTATTCAATCATTTGTAAAAATGACGATGTTGGACTTCAGTGTTTAAACTGATGGCTTACAAATGTGTTTTATTTGGGAGTACAGTTTAACATTAAAAAAAATTAGTTCCCAACATCTAAAAATCTGGAAATTTCACCTAAAATTTGCATGTCTGGATTCTGGTTACACCGGGCCACATTCCTGCATGGCCACAATTAGCGGGAGCTGCAAAGAGGTTGTGCCCTTAGATGGACCTCTCTATTTTGTCACTGTCTCTACCCAGTAGCTTGCTTCATTTACAGGTACCAGCCAGGGCCCTGTGGTCAAATGATAGGCTCTGTCTCAAAGAAAATCTTGAAAACCAATTTGATAAGAGGGACTGGGAATTTTATTGATTGTTACAATTAGAAAGGAACAATAAAAAATGGTCAAAGGACATGAATAGACAGTTCACAAAAGACATATAAATGGCCACATCATAAATGACACAACCTTATGATTAAATTTTGCACTTACCTTTACTTATTTTCTTAAGATAAAGTTCTAAAAGTTGAATTGTACATCTTTAAAAATTATCGGTGGTTCTATCAATTTACACTCCTAGCGGCAACATATGAGTATATAATTTCCCTGAAACAGTGCAAACCCTGAATCATACTTTTTTCCCCCATTTTTACAAATTTGAGTTGGGAAAAGGGTATCTTGTTATTGTTTTAATCTGCATTTATTCTATTGCTAAAGGTTTTCTTTCAGTTACAATGAGATTTATTTGCAGTATCGATTTCTCCAGAATAATGATTGCTGGTTTATTTTTTCCTTAGTTGGGGAGTTTCAAATTCATGACGTTGTGATGCTTCCCCTAACCGATAGATATTCCGCTTCTGTCACTCAATATTTACTAGTGTAGCACAGTGTGTCAGTTTAAGGTCTTATGAGAAGCAGGTGTCAAGACAGAATTAAAAGTATAATGACTTATTAGGGGAAACCCCTATGTAGGAGAAAACAGGGAAGGATCTGGATAAAGATGGGAGAGGCATGAGACCACAAAGCAAGTCTGATCCTGTGTGAGGAAGCGAAGGAAGGAAGGTTGAATGGAAATGTCCTAGACTGCCTTGCAGTCTAAGGAAAGTTTAACATGGCTGTTTGGGTGTCCTTGACCCAAACTTGTTCATTAGCAGAGCTCTGCCTGTCCCAGCAGCAGGCCTGCCCTAGTACTCCTGTGGTGCTAAGTCCTTGGCTGGAGTACTCATGGGAAGCATGGCCTTGGCAAACACCATGATGGATTTCAGAGCACAGCAGTTGGGGTCCCTGGGTACGTGTGCTTTTTGTAGTGAAGCTTTGTGAGCTACTTCTCAGCTTGTGCCTAAGTTCTCTTCACCAGTGGAAGCTCTCTTCTAGTGGAGCAGGACTGCTAGAATACCATTTGCAGGAGGGACTGAAGAGCCTTGTGGAGAAAAACTCCACCTAAAGGAAGAGATGATCAGGCCCAATGAGCTGAGCATAGACACAAAACTTTACTTTTGATGGGGGAACAATTCTGAGTAGGGCCCCCTGCCTAGCTCTGGACTCTGCCTCCTGGCTCAGTCCTATGGAGGGGCAAGGAGGTTGGAATTCTACAAGTAACAACCAAAAGAGCCAGTGCAACTAAAATTCCTGAAAGATGCAGGAAGCACTGTTCGCATATTCTCCCAACAGAGCTTAACACAAAAAGAGAGAGGTATTCTTCCTACCTCTGTCTCAAAATCCCAAACAATAGCTGATATGCAGGGCCTGGTGGGAAGTGGTGATGGAAGCGGGAAGCTGCAGTGGTGCCCAGGGAGGTTGGCATGCCTCAGACAGAGGGGTGCTGTCAGAGCAGTAGAAGGAGTCTGGAAGGGAGAGAGAGCTAGAAGAGAGAAAGAGGAAACTAACTATCTCATGACAGACTCCTCGATGGACCACATGTAGTATTCCCTGGGAACTCTCAGATAGCTGTGGCTGGGTGTGTGTGTGGGGAATTCTGGGAGGCCAGTTGGGTAACTATTATTGAGCACTGGAGTCATTGTGGACTATTGCCCAAGGACTCTATATCAGTTACACCAGGCAAAGTTGTGCGGCAATAACAAATAACCCCTAAACATAATGGCTAAAACAACCAAAGTTTACTTCTTGCTTATGTTACTTTCGTAGTGAGTTGGCTAAGGGCATTGTTCTGCATCATTGCCTCTTCCTTTCTGGATCCAGCCTAATAGAATGGTCGTTTTCTAAAGCACTGCTGGTGACCTGGCAGAGGGGAAAGAGAAAGGACATGATGAAGTGCAATTTGCCTGGAAGTGATGCATATCACACATCATTGACCAAAACAAAGCACGTGATGGCACCTGAGTTCCATCGGGTGGGTAGCCTAGTCCCTCCACAGGGTGCGAGAACACTGATAAAGAGTACAGAGTAAGGTCTACTACGGCCCCTCCTTTGGGGGCGCCACCCCAGCTGTGTTCAGGCTTCAGGGCATTGCTATGAGGAGGTAAAAGGCAGCCGCTCTACAAATCACTTCCAGGCATTTCTCTCTTCCTCTGCTACATCAGCACAATGATGCTAAGCTTATTTTCACTTTAGGTATGTTACTCTCACTGCTGTCTCTTCCTAGAAAATTTCTCTCTCAGATGTTTGCAAGACTAGCTTTCTTTTGTCATTTAGATGTCAGCTCCTCAGAAATGTCTTTCCTGATCGCCTAATCTGCAAGACCCTGGCCCTCCTCCCTACTCCCTACTGGCTTCCCTTTTCACTTTGTCACTTTCGATTTTCTTGTGGCACTATGTCGATCAGAAAACACACCCTCTCTGATAATTTTGGTTTACCGCTCATTTATTCATTGTTTGTATTCTCTCATCAGGACATAGCTTCATACTTACTCCTCTATGCTATTTTTGCCAATCAAGTTCACAGGCTTTTATGATGGGGTAGAAAGAGATTGGACTAGTGGTGGAAGGAAAGGAGGAAGGGAACAAAAGCCGAAGCCTGGACGGATGGAGCGGGTGCCAAGAAGACCTGGGATACAGTGTTGAGAGAGGGAGGTTTATAGTGAGCATTTCTGAAGGGCTACAAGATGTGTGAAAACAAGAGGGGAAAAGAACAGGACTTTTAAAGAAGCGCTGTTGATTCTTCATCTGCCTTGAGAGAGTCAAGAACAGGTTAAACTACTCTTTAATTATTTCGACTGCTGTAATGTGTGTATTTTATCATGACACCCTATGTAAAAAGTAGCCTGGATTTCACAACCTAAGAGCTAGGCATTGGGAGAACATTGTCCGCTGCTGAAATTCTGGTTGTGTGTATCACTGTCCTTACAGGTTAGTTGCTAGAATAACCCAGAATGGCATTTGAGTCCCCATAAATGGGCCAGGGTTTGAGGATTCTGGAACAACCCTTCACTCATGCTGCAAATGGGGCCAGAACAGCACTCAGCACATGATGAGCACTGAGGAAATGTCAGCTCCTATGGAAGCTGTGGTGTTCATGAGCCAGGTAGGAAGAGGGTGGTATCAGCTGACACTCTCCTCTGTTCCCTCGATATTAAGTCAATGGGGAAGTGCTGGAGAGAGAGAGAGCGCAAGCGCACTCTTATTTCTTGGACTTGTCCTTTTGAGAGAGTACATTGAGAAGAGCACATCCTAGAAAGTGACTGTTTGTTGAAATAGTGACAGAAGAGCTGGTACTACTCTTTCACTACTTTTTAATTTGTAAAGTCACAGGTCAATATGCTAGCCTATGAATTGTGTTTCCCCAGGGCATTTCAGTAGTTCAGTGTTAAATAAAATGCCTTGAAGGCCTACAAATGGGATATTTAAGAGAGGGCCTGGCTGAATGGATAGATCTCAGCCTGACAGCCTGATGCTGAGGGAGCACCTGCCTTGGCAGATGGCCAGGGGAAAAGGGTTCCAAGTCTCAGTGCCCTCAATGACAGCATCTCATTATTTGAGATTAAAACTCTTAAGGACCAAAACTTGGTGCTCCCATTGGCATTCCTTGTAGGAACAGGCCTAAAGGAGAATGGCTTTGTCTAACCCACTTAAGCCCCAGCCTTCCTTTCCAAGTGGTCTTGACCAGGGATGGCACATGCACACCCTATACGGAAACTTACGGATCACTTTTGCATGAGGAAATCAGGGTTGGGGGGGACAAACTCTGATACAGTTTTCAAGGTATGATTGGCCATGAAAATAAACATAACATGTTGAATAGCTGAAGGAAAATTTTATTTAAAATTCTTTTTGAATAGCAGATCCTCAAGGCATCCCTAGAATTAAGTATTTTTGTCAATTATTTAGTAAGTGCCTAATTTGCTCTTGCTAGGAAAGAAAATTACATAGCTGTTCCTAAATTATTAAACAATATTTTGATGGCATTGACAGAGCAAGTAGCAAGGTATTGACCAGTCACCCAGCTACAGGAAAGCTCGAGCGCAGGTCTGTTTTATCTTGCTAGGTGAAATTGAAGAGAAAAAAAGTCATTAACTCCTGTGAACTACATCTGCAAACTCTGCTGGAAAGTCACACACAAAGTTCATTGTCCTTTATCAGGCAAAGTGGAAAAGCCTACAAACTAATTCTTTTAAGAAATGCCGAAATGAACTTCAAAACTGAAATCTGATTATTGTTCAAAGTTTCATTGTCCTGGCTTCTGCAGGGAAATTTAGCTGGTGGTAAGATCTTTCTTAAGTTTTTCTTTATGGGACTTCATAATCCAGCCGATCTTTTTTCCCTTTGTAAATTCATCCCTGCATTCCTCTCGACAGCTGGGACAGTGAATAAATGAATGATCTTTCCGGAAAGTTTTTTAAAGGTTGGCTTCCTTGCTGCATCCTCTGAGAAGAGTGAGTTTGGGGAGAAGAGAAAGAGAGACATTGGGATTAAGGCTAACTCCTGAAATTAATTGTCTTTTGACTCAATGAATCGTTCCAGCAGTTTGGTTTGGACTGCTATATGCCCTGTCAAGTTAGTCTCCTCTGGGTCAGGGACCTTCCATGTTCAATGAGTGAGGAGACATGGTATTTGGAGAGATTTTGACCAAAAACTGGAAGACTAAATTCTATCCCTCTGGGTGTTGAGGGCCAACACGCTTGGTACTTATTATCTAGATGCAGCCTATCAAAATGAAAGAACATTTTTTAGGAAAAAGAGATTCTTTTATGAAACACCTATCAAGTGCCCATAATGTCCTAGGTACTTGTATCGTTGGTTCTCACATCAACCCTGTGAGATGACTTCTATTTCAGCCCCATTTGATGAGGAAGTTGGGGACTTCAAGAGACCCAATAACTTGTTCAAACTTTCACAGATAGAGAGGGGAATGGTGGATGGGGGAGCTTGAGTTTGAACCCGTTATCTTTAACTTCAAATCACACTGTGATACCTTAAAAAGGCCTAGTAAGAGAAGTGGTCACTCCATTTGGGGCACTCACAGTGTGGTTGGAAAGACAAGGAGTATGCACGTGGAGAGGGTCCGAAGTGCAGAGGGAGGGGTAAAGAGGTGCTATGCATCCACCACGGATCAGTGCTCAAGTCCGTTCTTTCGAATCAAGACCTCTCAGACGGTTAATGGGCCAGGAAGTTAGCCTAAGCAAGCTTAAGTAATTTTCCCAAGGGTCTCCCATCAGACCTGGATCCCAGTTCTGTTTGATTCCAGATATTTTTTTTTTTTTTAAAGATTTTATTTTTTTCCTTTTTCTCCCCAAAGCCCCCCGGTACATAGTTGTGTATTCTTCGTTGTGGGTTCTTCCAGTTGTGGCATGTGGGACGCTGCCTCAGCGTGGTCTGATGAGCAGTGCCATGTCCGCGCCCAGGATTTGAACCAACGAAACACTGGGCCGCCTGCAGCGGAGCACGCGAACTTAACTGCTCGGCCACGGGGCCAGCCCCTGATTCCAGATCTTATGCCTCCCTAGTGCTTCATGCTTCCACTTAGAGCAAAGAGCTCCAAAAAATATTGTCAGGGAAAAGTGCGTGTCAATGTGCCTGGTAAGTGCTGTCGAGATGGGAGGAAGGGAAAGGACACTCGGAGCTGGGTCAATTAGGAAAGGTAGAACTATATGAGCCAAAGTAGAGGTGGGAGTGATGTGGCAGCGAGGGGACAGGCCTGGAATTCAGCTCTGATGCCAGTGGCATAACTATGCTTTTCACAGCTGAGAAAATATCTCAGAATTGGCGTGTGCGTGTGTGTGTGTGTGTGTATAGTCTTTGGTGCGCCTAGAGTGGGCTCTGTGGCAGCCCTGCTTCTCAACTCTCTAGTGGTTTCTATGACCCCCAGCCATCTGAGTGTGGTCAAGACAAAGGGAAAATGGACAAGTGAGTGGGTTCTCCTCATGGAGTCCCGGGCTCTGCTATTCTGCCCGTGCTCACTTTGTAGGGGTTACAAAGCAATGTTTAAGATGACAAATTTCAGACCAGAAAATGTGATTCAAATAAATCAGTCATTTTTTCGGAGGACATATGTGGACATTCCTTTAGAGTGGGCAAGGGCTTTCTCCAGAAACGTCTTTTCACCTTACTAGCCCTAAAACTTCCACATTCTCACTGGATAGTTTGGGGACAATAACCAAGAATTCTCTCTTTTTGGAAGGTTCAAGGAGACCCTTTTGAATTAGTTGCAGACTTGAATATCTTCTTTCCCTTTCAACATGGTTTCAAGGCTTGTTTGGTTCGGGTTATCTGAGCACAAGCAAAGGAAATGCCCAAGCACTGTTATTTAAGCTCTGTCAACAAACATTATTAGTCTTGAGAATTTTGGCATCAGGTTGCTGTAGAGCCGAAAAAGTCAGAGGGGATCTAATCATTGTTTTGGGTAATCATTTGCCTTTCAAGACTGATCATGTTTGGAGACCCTATAGGATTTACTTCAAAGATCTCTTCCTCAGGGCGTGGACAATATCACATCTTCACTGTACATGTGTATGGAAACACCTCCTCTTCAATGTGTCTGCAAAAGGCCATACCAGGAGTTCCGAGGACACGAGCTACAATCTTCCCAGTTATCTGTGGTTAGAAGAGTCCTGTACTTCGTAGAATTCTGGGGCTAGTGGATGACTCCACCAAAGAATCCAAGATTGCTTGTTCAGTGTTCCAGTCCCTACCTTTTGCTGTGTCAAGGCTGGATACGTTTCTAGTGTATGGGAGAGTGATGGTCTAAAGTAGAAATAAAAGAGACTTTTAGCCACTAAGCCCTAATATTAAGATCGTTGTATGAAAGTGGAAGTATTTTAGCGTAATCAATTGCAAGGCCAACTTCTCCCATCTTCATTTGCTTGGGGAAAGATTTTGGGGATTGTGGTCTTAATTCCAGTTGAAACTGCTCCTTCATGTCTAGAGGGGCTGGATTTTGACAGTTCTCTTTCTGTTTTTTCAGAAACCTTATTTTTATTTTATGATAGTTCTAACAACATCTGCAACCATGCAAAAGAATAAACGTGATTATTGTGTGTTACTAGAACATACTAGTATTTAATACGACTTTCCTCTTCCCAGCTGCAAGCAAGGGGGAGAAAACTGTCTCATATAATTTTGTTTAGTTGTCTAATTTATTTATTTAGTTTTACAATAATCTGCATTCTTTTGAAGAGTGAAGATTCATGTGATCATAATTGTACCCTGGGGTCACTAATTCAGGTACCTAAGGGGATCAGGCTGCTGTAGCGAATTGAAATATGGGAATTAGATGCCCTGTGTTGGACCACAGGCTGCTGTGCCATCCATTGGGTGCTGGCATCTGTTTTCTTCTCTAAGGTCCCTTTTTTCTCTGAATGTTGAATATTATCAACACGAGCTGTAGGCCAGAGGGCAAGCAGTTAAGCTGGGATAACAAGGAGCTCTTGGGAGCACCAGTGCCTACACAGCAATTTTGAAGCTTTTCTTTTTTAAATGCAGGTTTCAGGACAATCTCCTGCCATCTCAATTTACTCCTGAGTACGAGGATTCTAATGAAGTCACCGTGGGTGATGAGGCTCAGCGCCGTGGTCCTCTCCTGCAGGGACCGCTTCTGCTGCCTGGTTGTTAGCTGTGCGACTGCTGTCTTTGTCTTTGGGATCTGCAGGGAAAGGCGCTCCAAGAAGGAGGTGAGCTTCACCTTGGCGATTCCTCGCCCAGCGAAATGAATACAAACATCTAATGTCATGACCCCCTCCCGTTCCACACATTCAGCATGTTTGACACTGTTAGCAGCCATAGTGTGGGCCTGGAGTACATCAGCAAGTAGATTAAAATGTCCTTTTGCACTGAGAGATGAGGCCTGTGTCTTGGTGGGCAGGGGCCGGGGCACAGAGCTTCAGTAGAGATGCTGAAGGATGTCTGTGGATACGTGAATTATTGACGTATTCAGTGGATTTTTGTCTTCCTTTAATTTCCCTGTCCCATTCCAAAAAGCTAGCCAGGAGTTGGTGCTGTCTTGCGTTCAGAACAGAAAGCTTGGTTGTTTGAAAACAACCCCTTTCCCGTGCGTTGGTTTTTGCAATGATGAGCTCATTAAGGAGGCTCAAGGAGGAGAGAGAGGTGCGTGGCTTTTAGGGAAGATGGTGGAAAGCAGGGAGGAAAAGGAAGCCTGATCCTTGGCACTGGAACTCCAAGTTTGGCAAGGCTTCCTGTGCCTGAGTGAGAGAGAACCACCCGCTACAAGTGACTGTGGGCTGGACTCTGAGGCTGTCAGGGGCGACTCGTACGGGCAGAAGAGCAGAAGGGCATCCCTGAGCATTTGCTCATTCAAAGCTTTGGGACCTTTTCATCACCCTGGTGATGGAGAAACATTCCTAATGAGGACCAATGGCCTCAGAATCAGACTGAATTTGATTGAAAGGAAATCGAGTGATATTTACATGTATTAGAGTCTGTGGAATGAAATTCATCCCTGCCGCCAGTCTAACCGCACAAGTCACGGAAGGTCCTGAAGACTGAGAACATCAGCCCAAATGAAGAGCTGAAACCTCCCTCTCGCAAAGTTTTTAGTTGGAGAAACCTAACAGACAGGAGTGGGAGGAGTGTTACTTTCAATATGACAAAGACATTCCATTGTCATTAATATTGCAGGTCACTGCTTTGGGGCCAAAATCCTTGTTTTATTTTAAGATTTTTAGTAGAGTTTATTCTGAGGCTTACAAAACTCAGGAGAGTCGGGCCTTCCAGACAAATGCATTTGCCTTGATGAAACACATTTGCAGTATCTTTCCAACAATGGCCTGGAGACTACTCCCAATTCACATTGGACTTTAAAAAAATCTTTTTTTTTCCTCCTGTTTTGAAAATGGACCCGGTTTGGGGCACTAATTCACACAGCTACCACACCCACTCTTTCTGCCCGGAGAGTGAGGAGAATGAATGGGTCAATCAGCTGACATATTTCCATCCAATTTCAAGGATAGAATGTGTTCATTTTCTGACTAATGGCATGTCATTTCGCAGAAGCCTTTGGTCGCGAATTAATCCTGGAATCAAAACAGATTTTCCGGGGAGCAATCTTCCATCAAGTATTGATTTTTTTACACTCATGGAGTCTGTACTCCCTAATTTAACCTGACAACGATTCTGCACAATGGCCTGGGAGCACCTTGGCAGCTCACTGAAGGAACTTTTACTGTCTTTTCTTTCTGCAAAGTAGAAAGAAAAAAACCCATACCAGCCAGCCCAGTCAGTCACTGGGGGACATTTATGACTTGATACTTCACTTCTGGTGATTTGAAGTGGGCAGAAAGCTGCTTTCTAACTTTTAAAGCAGTGCTGGGAGAGAAGCTTTGCCTGGCCAAGACTGTTCAAAGGAACATTTTTTTTTTAAACTGCCAATATTAAACAAATCTGTAATATATTGTTCAGTCACGGACAACGTTTTCAAATGATACCATCTTGCTGTGCCCACCAAACGCAAGAACATGAGGAAGGGTTTTCCGAAGGGAGGCCTTTGCATCTGAATTTCAGTAAACTTTGCTGCCCATTTTTTCTTCTCTGTTTTCTCAAAGGTGCTTTTGGATTCCAACACTCTTTGGTCCCTATCTGATATCTCTGAACTCAGCAAAGATTTTGAAGCTGTGCTAGGTTTTAAAAAGGGCCTTAAAGAGCTGAATATGACATAGCCGACTTCAAGGAGCTTAAGGTTCAGAAAGTGTGGATAAAACAAGCGCATTCCATCTATGGCAGAGAATATAAACTATGGATGGTCCAACGGGGTGTTGGGAATTTGGAGCAAAGATAAGACCACACCTATCCGGGGAAGACTGGAGAGAACTTTGTGGAGGAAAAGACGTTTGAGTTGGGCCTTGATGGATGGTGTGTCGTGGACTGTTAATAGATGCTTACTGAATGTCTGTGTGCTTCCTTACATTTCCCAGTTTCCCTTGCAAGTGAGTTGAAACCGTGTGACCAATTCTGACCAATGAACTATAAGTGGAAGAGACATGAATCACTTTTAGGTAGAGGCAATTTTCGCCCATCCGTCTGCTGTCTTCCCCTGCCATAGTTACTGGAGAGAGGAGAACCTTGCTCTCCAGAGCAAGGACATGTGTGAGCAAAACCTAAACTTTCATGTTACAAAACCACCAGGAAATGTGGGTTTATTTGATGTCACAACTGTATTAGATGGGTAGAATTACTTAATGAGAAATGATGTCAAAATCTAGAATGATGTAATTAAGAAGGTTCATTCAAAGACAAGAGTTTTGATGGACCCAGGAGCTCTGAGCTCATAAAACGTAAGTGCTTAAGCAGCTTATAGAGACGGGTGGCAGGTTTTAAGTGAAGTATCTTATACGGACTGAGATATTGTTTGGGAAGAGAGCATGTACATTTATTACAGATGGAAAATAGAATCAATAAAGCGGCTGAATAATGCATGAAGCAGTGTAAGTGAGTCCTTGAGTCATAGGTATCTAATAGATTAGTGTGGTTTAGAAGTCATATCCTCACATTCAGCATCTTTAACCTAAAGAAGGATAAAATTGTCATTAGTGCATTAATTTAACAGGCACCTGGAGAGACAGGAGAAATAGAAGTCAAATTTTGGCCCTTGAAGAACTTACAGTCTGGTTGGGGAAGCAAGATTGCAAGTACTGAGTGCAGCGATGAAAGAAGGAAGTGAGGAGGGATCAGCACGGAGAGTAGCAGATCAGAGAAGGCTTTCTAGAAGCTGAGAGCTGGGTCTCAGAGAAGGTGAGAGTTATAGATTGGTGGAGTGGAGATGAACAGATAGTCCACTGGAGGGAGAGAAGGACTGAATGGCCTGAAGTCACTGATGGATAGGACTCATGCGAAAGCAATCCCACATGTCCTAATCAAAGAGGAAGGAGTGGATCTAAGTAAGGGAAGAGTGGGAAACTCTCTCCCAATGTTTCCTGGTATTAGTTGCTTCTCACTGACCTGGAGATCTTGTGAAATGTGACACATGGTTGGCATGATCACACTGTACTTTGAAGAGTGGCTATCCTGCCTATCAGATTTGAGTCTTCTTTCTTTCTCCCCATTGGTTATGCATTGGGTTGTTGTTGCCTGTGACAGCCGTAAAATTACTCCATTAGGCCAACTACACATTTAAACAACTAAAAAGATAGCCTTACCAATACATGGTGTTGCTTCCTGCTACTGTGACCCTCATGAGCAATAGTTTCTTTATATGTAAAGTGAGAATTAAATTGAATGAGATGATTTATTTAGTGTATTTAGTATAATATTGGCATATGGTAGATTCTTAACCATCTATGACATTATAATTACCAATCTATTGTTTTCATCATTAAATCAGAATGTGTTTGTGATTATAGAGAAAGCTCTTTTGGTTGATGATAAAAAATAAAAATTGACATTGTCTTAAACTATTTCAGGTCATTTTTATCTACCCTGTTGGAAATCCAAAGTTCCAAGCTGTTGAGAACAAAGCCATTACTAATATTTATGGTTTTTAACAGTTCACTTTCTTTGCTTTTTCCTCTCTTCTATCATGAAAGTAAAGAAGTTTCCATGTGTTCCAAATGAGAAATGAGTATACTAATTCACTTTTAATAATTTTTTGGAAGTTAGGAATTTTAAAAAATGGGCAAAATATGTCAATTACTATTTTGGAAATTCTTGGAGACTCTATCTTCCTGTCTTAGTGCCTTTGGGTGGGAGATTGTCCACTCTTTCACCTCTGCTTTGTTCTGTAATGAGGGAAAGCTGCAATTATTATGCTTGATTCTCTTGTCCTTTTTATTTCAGTTTGTAACGAAACGTTCAATTAAGAAAAACAGATCAAATGTCATTCAAACAAGTGAACAGTATAGAATGAGTTTTGCGCAGGTTAAACTACAGGTTGTAACAAATGATAACACGGAATCTCTTGTGGTTGAAACTGTGATTGAAATAGCACATTTCAACAACCTTACACAGATGCTGTTTTATGAAAGAACTCTTTTTTTCTCTCTTACAAATTAAAGAAAACTTCTGCTCAGTTGAAAGAGTGCCACCTTTTTTCTTCCTTTAAAAAAATTTTTTGTTAAATCACAGTGGGTCTGTCCATTAGTGACGTGCTTTAACAACCTTCACTGTGCACAGTCACAAGGTGCTCTGTTACACGCAAGTGCACGGAGGGGAACAGCGCTTTCCACAACGGGAAATTTCAAACTTTATCCCTTAAAAACATATCAGTGATTCTACTGCAATAAAGACATTTAGACTTGAGTGAAACCACTTTCTGATTTTCAAAAGATGGTAACATTTTGTTATATGTATGGTTTGAGCTGTGTTTTGGAACTGGTCTTCAAAGCAGCGAGAGCAGTTAATTATTCCTCTGAGCCAACAAGGTGGGGGAAGCCCGCAGGGAGGTAAACACAGGTGGTTATCATTTTATTTATTTTCCCCTGACTCCCAGGTACGAGTGATTGTCCGAGAACACATACCATATGTCATCTTCATTACCCATGCAGGTTGGGAAATTCCAGAAGCCTCTGAAAGCTCAAAAGTTGGACAAGTTTTGCTCTGGGTTTCCAGTAGAATGGAGACCTTACACCAATGATGCTAGGGCTGGAGGCCCATGGTCTTGGATGAGAAGCACTTTAGAAATGAAGAGTGTACAACCAATACGATATGGGTCTTTGGGGAGAGATTCAGGGCATAGACTATTGAGCACACGGCCATGGGGTCTACCTCTGACATTTTCTTGAGTAAGTTACTTAAACCTCCTAAGCTTTATTTTTCTCATCCGTATGATGGAGATAATAAAATCTCCTTCATGGGGTTGTTGTGAAAATTAAATACACACAATCACATGCATGTGCGCGCACACGCAAACACACCCACACACAAGTTTTTGGTGAAGCACTTAGCTCAGTTCCTGGCAGGAAGTGTTTAATAAGTAGCAGTTATTATTCTTATTAAAGCTAAATAGCTTTGTCTGGACTTCTCTGGTGGCCCACGGGAGGAAGGGAATCTCAGATAAAACACCAAAATCTAAACAGAGAAATGATTGCCTAAGATCTAGCCCTCAGTTGAAGTGAAATGGAGAAAAACAATGTTTCCCATCCTCTTGGCCAGGTCTCTTCTGTGGGCACAATGGGGTACAGGCTGGTTTGTCTTCCCTCTCTGGGCATTTAGGACAGAGACAATGCGGGCGGAGAATTATTTCTCCCTCCATCTCAAGACCTGACTCTAGAATAGAGAGTTTTCTTAAAAATTTTTTCCCTTCTGAACATCTGCATTAAGTACTCGTTAGTCACTGGTAGAGTCTAGTTGCCTTTAGATTGCTGAAAAAAAACAGGTAAAAATAGTGCCATTCTGTGTGAAAGTTTGGAATCAATTGGATTGTGTGAGTTTCAATGAGTATAATCCCATTGTCAGAGGAATGAGTGAAGGGTTTAAGTTTGGCTTTCAAGACCTTAAAAGCCTCTTAAAAGTGCATTAACTCTTAGAATTTATTTGCATAGTTTAGAAACAGGGAAAAAAGGAAGAATTAAAGCTTTGTATTTTATTCTAATTTGGCTATTTATTTGGATGGTTTGAAAAGAATGTTAAAACGCAGGCTTTTTTTTTAATAGCCTTGGGGACTATTTTGTTCACTTTTACCTAAAAGATTCACCTCTGCTCACTAAGTGGGAGGTAATAATCGTTGGAAACAATGAGATTTAGAGTCCCACATAAAAAATATGTAGCCACGCAATAGTAAAGAACGTTAGCAATTTTTGTGGAGGTGTATACTGGAAAAAGGAGAGCTGTGAGCCCAGAAAATACACTTTAAGAGAGCAAAAAAGCCAATAGATCTGTTTTTTTAGCTTATCAATATGTATAAAGCCCTATAGTAATTACACAATAAAATACCTGGCAATTGGCATGCCCCGAAGATGTTTGCATTTTAACTTGGGGATTTTGGATTCTGTCTTAGCAAATAAAATTTTCCTAACAAAATTTGTTTGACTTGAGCAAAATTTCTGCTGTGCAGTGGGAAAACAAGAATCTCAAACAGTTATAAAGCAAATCATCTTTGTGGATTTAATTGCCATTGACAGAAAAAGGCCATTGGGCTGGAAAGATAATCACTGTTCAGCCAAAAGACATTATATAGTTTGAAATTCGAGAAAAAAATTCTATTAAGTTAAAAGAGCTGGAAAATGAAATCTAATAAAAAATATTTAATTTAAATGATGTGCTTTATTTTTTAATTTTATTTTTTTTGGTCCGTGAACTTTTTCACTGCAAATGTGACATGTATGACTAAATATCACATGTCTCAGCCAGGTATAAACTGATATTTATTGATAAATGTCAATCTTGAGAGAAAAAATAATGGACCTACTGCTTTTAAGTTTATTGCATTTCCATACCAAGCCAGTTTTCTTTTGCCATGGCTTAAGAAGAACCCTGGGTCATCTGACCGACTGGCCCAGGAAAGCCATTCCCTGGGAGGCCACTGAGATCCAACAGTTCACCTGTAAAGGGATTCGGGCAAGATCACGGCAGGTGGATGTCCCTCTCCCTTCCTGAGTTGGACCTCAGCTCAGATGAAGGCATCCGTTCCCCGTAAACTGAAGCTGTCATGATGGCTTGGTTTTGTGTTTATGAGGTCTGCTATTTCTTCTGTTCTTCTTGCTGCTTCTTCTCGCTTTGCTAGCTTTGGAGATGTCTTCTCAAAGCCCAGTCCACTGCTCATTTCAGACCACTCCCCCCAAGCCTTCAACACTTCCGTTGGAGGACCATGGC
This sequence comes from Equus quagga, assembly GCF_021613505.1. NCBI lineage: Eukaryota > Metazoa > Chordata > Mammalia > Perissodactyla > Equidae > Equus > Equus quagga. The sequence continues at coordinate 36,535,461 of NC_060274.1, read as the reverse complement.
TGGTAAGGCTTTTCCAGGTTGGCCAAGTGATTAAAAAATATTGTGAAGTATTGATGTAGACATGGTCTGGATTTGAGTGAGTTTTTCCTCCTTCCCCAGAGTCTCAGCCTCTGTCCTGAAGACAGGCAGCATCTCTCGTCTCTATATTCGTGGATTTAAATGAGGTCCCGGGCCAATATTATTTTAGCTATTAAGCCTATCTTTCTCAAATCTCTTTTCTCTAGGAGACATCAAATCATCATAGTTAGGGGATTCATTAATTCATGTACTTTTTCATTCGTTTATTCATCTTGCTTTTCTTTGGAGCCAGTTGTTGGAAATACGAAGACTATTAAGAAGGAACAATAATTAAAGGAAGTCAGTGGTGCTGTAGAATGAAGTTTAGATTTTCTTTCACAATTTCCCTAAGAGAAAGCCCTGCCTTCATCCATCATAGGCTCAGATTTGCTGCCTCTCCTTTTGCTTCTTCTGGACACTCCCTCCAGCCCCTGATGAGTCTCCAGCATCTTCTGTCTCATTCCTGTCACAGGAATGCAGGTCAAGAATTTGGGCTTAGTATTCGGAGATGAGGTAAGAAACTGTGGGAGACGATATCGCATGGCGTTGATTCTCCCAGTGAAGTGGGAGGCAAATTCAGTGCCCAGAGACAGAGTAGAGATTAAGAAGAGAAGCAAAGTGTGACCCAGGTCACTCCAGCTCTGGTCCCTCTTTTCACTGCGTCCAGCAGCCCCTCAAGGAGCCCCACAAATATTTCAGGAGTTACCAGAATGTCTTTCATAAGCTCAAGGCCACGTTCACTCCCTGGTGTCAGGGTCTCCATAATGCCCACTGGGCACCATGGGTTTCCTGCCAGTGGCTCCAGTGGGTGGCTGTGTCTGCACTGCCAGGTGCAGAGACCCCTCCTTTGACCTGCTGCCTGCTTCTTCTAGCCGGCAGTTTCCTGCTGCTGGCCCCTCTGAGTGTTCTGTGTCAGTGTGCTGCAAAGCGGTGTTGCCTAGGCCTTCATGGGCTTCAGTATGAAGAGAAACAGCTCTCTCAGTTTTTGCTTCTTTCTCTCTGGTAAACAAAATACCCAAGGACTGGTGTAGGCATACATTTGAATAACAGCCACCCTGCTGTTCTCAGAATCCCTACTACACTCCAGCGATTGAGGCTCTGTTACTAGGTCAACATCACCATGCCCTGGAAGAATTCTGTCTTAAAAGCATTCACAGATTCCATCATCTCCTGCCTCGCTCCACTACATAGTCTAAAACCCAGCTGTGGACAGAACCTAAGTCCCCCTGTCAAGCGGCCTTCAGAGGACCCACTCTTCATAGCTCCCCCAACATACCCAGACAGGCCAGAATGTGACAGCAGCCAACTAAGACTTCAGTTAAACCCCATGCCAAGAAAGTTTTAGTATAGCTACCCAGGGGATGGAAATGTACCAGACTATGAAAAGTTACAAAATTGCCGAACTTCACTCATTGCTCCATGGAGACTAGAGACCTTTGATTGAAACGGTAGCATCCAGCATCTGTCTGTACTTTTTCTAGCAGTGTTGGGCAGTCCAGGAAGAAAAGAGGGGTTTGAACTGAATCACGGTTGAGGAGGGGCAGGGCTGGTAGGGCATGGTGATACAGGGTGTGAGGAGACTGAGAAAGTTCGTAGGATTGTTGTTACAATGATCGATTAGGCGGTTCAGCTGGATGGAGCAGAGAAGGAAGGGGAATCTGGGGAGCAGTTGGAGTCATTTGTTTAGCAAGCATTTATCGATCACTGACAATGTGCCAGGCAGGTACAGGCACAGGCTCTGGGAAAATTGCCCTTGAGAAGTTTACAGGATAGCTGGAGAGGTAGATAAATACACGGTGTCCAGTGTTAACTGCTACAATGAACCAGGAGCTGTAGGAGAACAGAGGAGGAGCATCTAACTGTCTTGGAAGATTGGTTGGAGAAAATTACACCTACGTGGAGCCCTGGTGGAAGGAATTGCCAGGAGAAGAGAGAGGAAAGTATGCTCCCAGGAAGAAGGACCAGCTTGGCTGAAGGCTGGGAGATAAGAGAGAAAGAGGATGACAAGATCAGTGCAGGATGGCTGGGGCATAAAGGACTGCAGAGGAATCATGAGGGATGAGGTTGGATGAGTAGTCAGGAACCACCTCAGGAAGGGTTGTGGGGCCTTGTGGGGTCAGGGCTATCTACGCAGTCTAGGCCCTTCCCCTTCCACCCTGACCACCACTGAACTGCTTCATCCTCAAGGGTAGAGGCCGGAATTCAACTTTGTGTCATGTTGATTGCACTCTCCCGATCATAGCTGATTAGACCAGGGTGGACACTTAAGGACTAAGGATTAAGTCCAGCGTATTCACAGAGGAACATAGAAAGCTGGTTTATAGAGAGAGAAATAAATCAGAATGTGCAGAGAGAATGGAGAACAGAGAGAGAGAAGAGAGAGGCAGAGAGTGAGGGAGCCAGAGAGCCAAAGAGAGAGAGAGAGAGATTTATTGAGTAGCTAGCTGCCTGGTTTTCCAAGAACTTGTACTTAATAACAGAGCTTGTGGCCTTTTCGTTAATTCCCCTTTTTTGCACTCAGTCTAGCTCAAGTGGGTTACTGTTTCTTGCAAAAAAGGCACTTTGACCAGGCTCACCAGGGAGAGAATATAAAAGGAGAGGAAAGAGCCTAGGCCAGAACTCTCTGGAGCAGCAACATGGGTAGAGTTGTTTTAGGTTTTAAATAGTCACTGACTTTTCTAATCTATGCTGTGATCTCCTTGGCTGTACAAGTGACTTCAAAGCTTACTGGGCTTTTAATCTACTGCAGGGGTCATCAAACCTTGGCCCATGGGCCAAGTCCAGGACACCACTTATGTTTGTAAATAAAATTTTATCGGAACACAGGGACATCCATTCATTCACATGTTGTCTATGGCTGTGTCTCTATGACAGCAGAATCGAGTGGCTGCAATAGAGACAATATGACCTGGCAAGACCTAAAATATTTGCTATATGTCCCTTACAGAAAAAGTTTGCTGACCCTTGATTCAGTCGATTCCTCTCAGTTCCATGTAGCCATGCCCACAATTCTTGTCTAATCATATTTCTTAGATTTTCCATAATTCTATGCATTCTTATCCCCATGCCAACTCTTTCTCTCCCCACCCTAATCATCTAGTACTTTGAGCTTGTCGGGTTTAGATGGAAAATCCACACTTTAAGTCTCTATTGACTGAGATAATTCTTCCAACAGAAAGGATTTTCTGGGCATCACATCCCTAGTTGAACCTTTACTCTGAGGCACCTTAATCCGTTCAAAGGTTGTGACAACGGGTTGACAGCAGTGGTCTTGAATTGGCCCTTATCTGAAGGCTGAGTTTCATTTGGGCCTCACGGCTCAGAGGCCTTCTCTTTTTTATCTTTTCCCAGTTGGGGTTGAACAGCTTTCTTCCTTCAGCCTACAAGTCCCTGAATTCCCAGACTTTCTTTTCTCTCTCTTTCTTATTTGTATGCCTGCAGATACTTTTCTGAGCTTATCCTTTCCTTGTGGTATCTTGTCAACAGCAGCCAACAAAGCCAACATATCTACTAATGTTCTGTTTTCCAGCCATTTCTCTAGAGCTACAAGTTCATTAAGTACATTATTTACCTTCCAAGGAAATAGAGGTGACAGTTTTACCCATGTTTCACCACTTCATGATGTATGTGGTCATCTTCCTAGTTTACAATAATTGATTCCTCAATGCGCTAATTGACTACTTGGCCAATGCCACATGTTACAGGTATTTGTTATGGTGCCACCTCCCTTCTAGGTACCGTTGCAGCCTATCCATCAAAAGCCAACAGAAACATACCTATAGTCAAACAAAATTAGATGCATTAACTTGATGCAGCAAGGGAAATCGCACACCAGGGGAACCACTGGTGAGTGTCTTGGGAAGAGGAGTTGGGAGAGACTTGTTAGAGGACTGGGGCTTGGGCTGGGTGATGCCGGAGACCGTTTAAGGAAGTGGATGCTTTCAGGAACTGAGGGCAATTCAGTGACTGGGAATCTTACTAATTTTTATCTAGGCGAGGGGAGGAACAAGGTGGGGCTAAGGTTGTCATTGGTAAGGAAGCAGTGGTCACCCATGCAGGGTAGTCCTGAGTCCCCTCCATTAGGGCATCCAGGAAGGACAATGGGACCAAAACAAGAAGAGCTGGTGCTGAACAGCTGCTGCCCTGGGCTGAGGAAGGAGTCAAAGCATGCTTCTGGAACACAGATGCATCACTTTGGTCAGGGGAACAGCAGAGACAGGGGCTCAGAGCAGAGTTTCCCATAGGGCCATGAGGGTAGGTCACATAAAAGAGTCTGCTCTAACCTCATCAGGGCCAAAGCCACATAGCCAAGTGAGAACCATCCTGTCTCTCCTTTCTCCTCCCTTCTCCTGCCCCACCCACTGTAATACAGTAACTAGCAGGTGAGGGAGAAGGGAGCAGAAAGACCATCTTCCATCTCAACTGAAGACTCCCAGTCTGAGGAAGACCTGAGCTGGGGAAGGGAGAAGATTGAATGCTAAGTTAGTTATTGAATTGACACTGTGCTTAGAGTGTAAAGTGACCATTGGACGATTGCCCAACAGGAGAGGGAATTCAGGGGGCCTCCGGAGTGCAGAGGGAGACGATGCCCATTGGAAATGGTGGCGTGGGTGTGTTTGTCACAAATAGCACTTGTTCACCATCCTGGTGACTCTTTTGTTTACTGTCTTTAGGCTCCCACCAGAATGTGAGCCCTATGAGGATAAAAGGCTAGTCTTTCTTGTGTAACGCTATATTCTCAGCAAATATAATATTGCATGGAAAGTAGTGGATAATAAGTAAACATTTCCAAAATGAATGAATGAATGAGTGAATGAATGAACTGTTCCCTTAGCCTCTTCTTATTTGTATTATAGTCACAGTTGGTTGTATCTTTGGCTGTAGCAGCCGATGCCTGGGCCAGATTTCCACAAAGAGGGAGATGCTGTTTTGATTATTGGAGGAGCCAAGATGCTCTATTCACTTAGAGCTGGGCTTGGGTCATCAATAACCTTTGCTAGGCGTTGACCTGAGATGGTTACACAGAGGGAGTTCCTGGTCTTGACCCCAGTTAAACTATGGACTACCCAGGGAGCCTTGGCTATGTTTGTTTCATGTCTGAAGTTAATTAGGTCCAGCCTGTGTCTTTTAACTAAACTATCCTCTATCCATGTTGCATGTCTCTTAACCTTGGTTACACATTAACATCATCTAGGGAGTTTTAAAAAATATCCATACCTGGGGCCCACTGAAGACCTATTAAATGAGAGTCTCTGGAGGTAGGGCCCAGGAATATTTTTATTCATCTCTCTGAAAAGAGTATAGACCATTTCAGGTGTTGTCAAACTTGTGTGTTGTATGTGGGGTGAGCTGTTTTCTGGTTGTGCATAGTAGGACTACATGTTGGCCCATGAGTAGGGTTGCCAGACGAAATACAAGAAGCCCAGTTAAATTTGAATTTTAGATAAAAAAAAATAATCTTCTTTATTATGCTGTTAGTGCTATTAATGTTCTTAATGCTATTGCAACAGGCATACTTAATACTCAAACATTATTCGTTGTTTATCTGAAATTTGAACTTAACTGGGCTTCCATGTTTTTATTGTCTAAATCTGGCAATCTGGCATGAGGGTTTGGGGAAACAATATCACCGGTCCTTCACTGCAGGTTGTTTGAGAGGCCCTGGGTGGAAACACCCAAATGCTGGCCAGTGCTAATTAGGGAGGGGGTTCCATTCTCGGCTGTTGGCTGCAAATAGCAGAAACCTGATCTGGTGAGTTTAAGGAGAAAAGAAATTTGTTGGAAGGATCTAAGGTAACTCACAGAATCAATGGGAATGGTGTGGAATCAGGTGAAGAAAAGGTAGGAACTAAGGTGGCTGGGAAGCCAAGGGCACAGCCAAGGCCATGCTGCATTAGGGTTTGTTTAGGGAGGTGTTTCTGGAGCCACTGGCTCTTTGCATGTCCTTTGCTGGCTCTTAGCTTTGCCCTCCATCAAAGTCTCTAACAGTCTCTGCACTCCAAGCTCAAGGATCAAAGGTCCAGGTGGGAGCATCTGAGCTGAGCCATGCACTCATACCTTCTGGCTGCCAGGGAGTGGGAAGAGGAAGTAATCTTTAGCCTTTTTAAGGAGGCTCTGCCTCCCACCAAGACTCTATATGGTGGGAAGAAATTTCCAAAAGAGGAAAAAGCTTTGAATTGGGATATGAAAAGAATGACAAATATCCACTACCGAGGGTGAAAGTGGACCTCCCCGAACCCTGGTGGGCGGGAGGAGGCTGCATGGAGTTGTAGAAGTTAGGTCTGCTTTTTCATCCATTCTGTGCCATTAACTGGCTGGGACCCTTAGAGGTCACTCAGCCTCTGAGCCTCAGTTTCCTCATCTGCAAAATCTCTGGTTTCCAGATTTTGAAATTCACTGACCAGTAAAATTTCAAAGGGAGTTTTGGGGATGAACATAGGCATTTTGCCAAGTTTTTGCTTTGCCAAGTAAAGGTGTTATTTAAAACCACGATCAATTGCTATCACCATCATTTTATAAAATGAAGAATATTTTAATACCAAAAATCAGGAAGGACAGCATCTCAGAATACTGATTCGTTCTTTAAATTGAGTTAGTTTTAGGAAAATTTACTAGATTGGTGCTTTTTTTCTACCTTCTCTTGGACCAATGAAAGACTGACTCTATACCTTGGGTTAGCGTGGGAACTGTTAGTCTTAATGGCTTTTCCAAGATTATGATTCTTGTATTTCTGAAGGCTGGAGAGGGGGATTTTCATGTAGGCTTGTTGTTGGCATTGCAAACTTTTTCCTTTTGATCTCTGAGCAAACCTTGTTTGGATGACCTTCAGTGCATGGCATAAAGTTGACCTTTTAATGTGCATTTAAAAAAACTCTTGAATGGCAAGAGGAAGCCTCTGGGACAAGGAACATCCGCTTCTTTATATTGCTTAATGTTGCTGTCATAGAGGGCCCAGAGACCTTGGCAGTGAGTGCACTTCTATAAATCTTAAAAATCAATCAACTGATCAATATATAGGGAGGGCTGGTAGACATGCCCACTTAGAGGACTAAATGCCTGGTCCAACTTGGCCTTTCTCATTGTTGAGGGGACAGTGATAAACGGGGTATTCAAAGAATCATAAAGATGACCCTTCTCTTCTTCTCCTTCCCACTCTTTTCAAAATCATGCATTTCAAAGGCAGCTGGGGCTAAGGGAATTGAATATGCACATTTTGGAGGAAAGAAACCACTGATGCATCTATAAATACTGAGGAATAATAACGGAAGGAAAAGGGACAAGTTATTGACTAGGGTTAAAAGTATAGAAAGAATAATGGGCCTCATGAGAAGAGCAAAACTTTTCAGCTGTAAGGATCCAACTTTCTAACAATGGGGAGTGGGGAGAGGTTTGTAGACAGAGGCCCCAGTCTGGGTGTTCAGAGCCAAGTAGATGAAAAACGAAAGGGTTTGGAGCAGTGAACGGTACTGCCTTCACCAGGGGCTTTATGGGGCCCTGGTGGTTTGTTTTTTCAGCCCTAAGATCTATAATTCTGTTTTTCTTTGCAGATTTCGTGTTGACTCATTTTGATTCCTCCATTTCTTCTCTCCCCTTGCCCTCGTGTGCCTGTGGTTGTCTCTTTTTAAAATTTTAACTTGTGAGTCCAGTTTGCTTTCGTCTTTGTGCTGAGCCTTTGGTTTATTGAATGCATGCCCATGTTATTCATTCTGACGTTTTTCCTCGCAACTCTCTTGCTGGCGTGGATGCTGGGCTATTTGAACACAATAACTACCCTTTAAAAGGAATCTTTCTTTTACTCAGTTTCTTACCTCAAGTTGCCTATTGCTGCTCTTTGCGAAGTTCATGACTAAGAACAGTTGGTCAGTCATATTGTCTTTGTACATAAAGGATAGTTTTTATATGTGGGTACATTTATCCTGGGGCAGTGACGTAAAAAGACTAATTCCAAAACAAATACACTAGCATTTACATGTAAAAATAAAAACAAAACCAAATCCTGTCCCTCACTACAGCCTCCTTATTCCACTGCTACCGCCCAAGATCAAAACTTCTGGACTGCTCTTTTGGAATTGCCCTGGAACTTGTCTATTTATCACACCAGAAAAGTGGTCTTATTGCTTAATAATCACATCTTTTTATTTGACCCAAAATCATATTACCTAGCATTTTCAGCCATCATGTTTAATTAAATCTGTTGCATATGGCTTTATATACAGGATGACATTCAAAATATTTGACAACGCAGACCAATCAGAACACATGTTGGTTATGACTGTTATGTCTGTAGCCATATATACCCCCTGAATATCAGTCCTGCTTTATGCTATTCTAAAACATTCTTCAGGGTGAAAATACCCCATTTATGGTGAACTTTGGTATTTTTTGACTTTTCAGTGTCCAGTCCTGGCTGCTGTATTCGGGGAAGTCCCCATCATGTGTGGTCTTCATGATGTAATGCGCAGAGCCTGGTCTCTTACTACTGATGGTAAAGGGCCCCAGGTTTTCCTATCCCTGTTCCCTGACTTCCAGGAATGTGTCAGAGTCTTGGCCAATTAGATACTCTCTTGAGCAAATCCAAATAAGACAAAGGTATTTTAATGTTCTTTCAAGATGGAGGCAGCAATGGTATTCTAGGTGATGGCAATGGTGTCCAATGGTAGTGGAGGAAATATCTTAGATAGACTATTTCTGCTAAAAGATCATTGTGCTTCCTTCTTCTCAGCCCACAAGAGATGGTTCCTGTACATTTTCGTAGCCTGATCACCCAGGCATACTTCAATTCATCAAGGTCCTAATGCCCTCTTGATAATCCCATGTTTTATCTAGGAAAGTCAGAGATGATTTCTGTAACTTGTGGCTGAAGGCATCCATTTAGGATTTCCAGGTAGGTGGCCTCAGACTTTGAGAACAAGCAGATGTTTTTATTAAATGACAGACTCATTAGGAGAAATACCTTGGTGGGCTAGGAGGCAGGCCTAAACCAAGAAGATGAAACTAAGCAGGAATACATGCAAAATTCTGCATTTGGATTAAAAATATAAACTAACTTCACAAGGCAGAAATCTGACCGAGTGGCAGTTCACATTACAGTGTTCTGTGGTTTCATCCTCACCTAAAGCTCCATGTGGGGTCCCTTGAGGTGTCGTGACCACCATCCTCAGGGAAAGAAAGTGGCCTTAGGAGTCTTGTATTTGGTTCTGTGTATCTTTTCTTGTGAAGCAAAACTAATTTTTAGAAAGTTCAATCGAATATCTCTCTTTCTATTATGATTTTTCTAGCTCTACAATCTATCCAAAATTTAAAAAATTTTTTGAAAAAAGAACTGTTTAAATCTCATAAGATTATTTAATACTGTTGTGTACACCTTCCTTTGTGAAATTAAAGACATATTACAGTATAAAAACAGACACATAGATCAATGGAACAGAATATAGAGTCCAGAAATAAACCCACGCATACATGGTCAATTAATTTACGACAAAGGAGCCAAGAATACACAATGGGAAAGGATAGTCTCTTCAATAAATGGTGTTGGAAAAACTGGACAGCCACGTGCAAAAGAATGAAACTGGACCACTATGTTATGCCAAACACAAAAATTAACTAAAAATGGATTAAAGACCTGAACATAACCTGAAGCCGTAAAACTCCTAGAAGAAAACATAAGCAGAAAGCTCCTTGACATTGGTCTTGGCAATGATTTTTTTGGATTTGACACCAAAGGAACGACAACAAAAGCAAAAATAAGCAAGTGGGACTACATCAAACTGAAAAGCTTCTGCACAGCAAAGGGAACCATCAACAAAATGAAAAGGCAACCTTCAGAATAGGAGAAAATGTTTGCAAATCGTATATCTGATAAGGGACTAATATCCCAAGTCATGCAACCTAATAGCAAAAAACCCAAAAGATCCTATTAAAAAATGGGCAGAGGATCTGAACAGACATTTTTCCAAGGAAGACGTAAAGATGGCCAACAGGCACATGAAAAGATACTAAATATCACTAATCATCAGGGAAATGCAAATCGAAACCACAATGAGATATCACCTCACACCTGTTAGAATGGCTATTACCCAAAAGGCAAGAAATAACAAGTGTTGGTAAGGCTGTGGAGAGAAGCGAACCCTTGTGCACGTTTGGTGAGAATGTAAATTGGTGCAGCCACTTTGGAAAAACAGTATGTAAGTTCCTCAAAAAATTAAAAATAGAACTACCGTATGATCCAGCTATTCCACTTCTGCATATTTATCCAAAAGAAATGAAAACACTAACTTGAAAAGATATATGTACCCCCATATCTATTGCAGCATTATTTATAACAGCCAAGGTATGGAAACAACCTAAGGGCCCATCAATGGATGAATGGATAAATAAAATGTCATATATATATATATATATATAAAGTGCAATATTATTCAGCCATAAAAAGAAGGAAATTCTGTCATTTGCAGCAACTTGGATGGAGCTTGAGGGCATTATGCTAAGTGAAATAAATCAGACAGAGAAAGACAAATACAGTATAATCTCACTTAATGTGGAAACTGAAAACAAAACAAAATCAAACTCATAGATACAGAGAATGTATTGTTGGTAGCCAGAGGTAGGGGAGTGTCGGGGGTGAGTGAAATGGGTGAAGCTGGTCAAATGGTACAAACTTCTAGTTATCAAATAAATAAGTTCTGGGCGTGTAATATGCGGTATGGTGACTATGGTTAATAACACTTTATTGTATATTTGAAAATTGCCAAGAGAGTAGATCTTAAAAGCTCTCATCACAAGAAGAAAATTTGTAACGCTGTGTGGTGATGTTAACTAGACTCAGTGTGGTGATCATTTTGTAATATATACATAAATTGAATCATTATATTGTATATCTGAAATTAATAAATTAATATAATGTTATATGTCAATTATATCTCATTAAAAAAAGGTAAGAAACAGATATGATGGGCAGTGAAACACTGAAGCATGAGGCTCTAAAATATAATCCCCAAGTAACTAAATATACATCTATTTGTTCCCTCATCTCATTCCTCTCCTATCCATCCTCCTTTATAATATATATACGAGAGATTACAAAGAGGATTACAAATAAGGAAGACATCCTCCTTTATAATATATATACGAGAGATTACAAAGAGGATTACAAATAAGGAAAACTCCTTGTTGGTATTAATTAGATGTCCATAGAATTGTATTTCATCATTTGGAAATCAATTTTGCATGAATTTTATTATTTTACCCTCAAAATAGATATATACACAAACACACTATTATTTATCCTAGCTATTTATTAGCTCTACTTCACAGATAGGGAAATAAACTCAGAGAGGCAGGTTACTTGTTCAAGGTAACATCATTAGCATGTGACAGAACCAAGATTCAAACTCTAACTTCACCTCATACTGTCCTATAGCCATCATCCCTTGATTGAAGTTAAGGTATATGTATCAACCATATGGGATTTATTGAACTTTGGATTTTGATGTTTGAATGCTGAATGTTGTCAAGGAAATGTGTATATTTGAAATGGTATGCGTTGATGTCAAAATAGAGTCCTGGATTTGATCTGAAACTTTTACCCCTTTTTTAATAATAAATGTATTGACTTCTGGTTTCTGGTTCAATATGCAAAGGGCTTAGAAGTCATCACTCTCATCTTCCCAACAGCAACAAAAGCCTGAAAACTGAAAATCCTCAACTCTTCTTTAATCCCTCAAAGAACTGAGGTCACAGGGCAAACTGTTGCCTGAAAACTGGACAGACAGACAGACAGACAGGTGTTTACAGAGAATCACGACTTACGAGAGCAGAAGCCTGCAGCTGGAGCCAGTCTTAGCAGGAACACTTTAAAATGTAATTGGTGAATTGCTGGAGGCTCAGTGTGGACAAGTTTGAGAGTCTAAAACTCTAGGGGGCCCAAGCTTAGCAGGGTCCCTATTCTTTCTCGAGTTTTACCTCCAGGAGCCCCATCAGGATCCTACTGTGATGATAAGAGAAAAATTCTCTCATGCTTCTTGCAGGGGTTGGGGCGGGGGGAAGTAACTGTTTTGAAATAGCCCAGAGCTTTCTGTTCTCCTTAGCAATGCCTACTCTCAAGGGAAACTCTTTTACCAGAGCCTAACCCATCTGGGGGAAGAGGAATACCCACTCAGCTCCCTCTAGCCTGTGATGTGGGAGATGGGAAATACCCAGCTCAGGCTCCCCAAGACGTAATCATAGGATTATAGGACACTTGCCCTACCCTGCACCATACCACTGCATCTATAGGGCTCCTGTATATTAACAGGGGTTACAACAGAAATAACTACATGGCTCAGGCCTTATTTAAGGAGAAATCTCTAAGGAAACTCAAAGACAACAAGAGAGACAAAAACAAGGATGCTAGAGGAGATTTTAGCCTCTGATACCACAGCTACAGCAAACAGTAAAAGCTGCCTAGCCAGAAAATGAAACCTCACACAAAAGTCCATTTAGCTCAGTTCCTTTTATCTGATACATCATGTCTGGTTTTCAACAAAAGAATACAAGACATACTAAAAGGCAAAAAAAAAAAAAAAAAAGCATCAGAGCTGGACTTACATATGGCCAATATTCTGGAATTATTAGACCTAGAGTTTAAAATAACTATGAGTAATATGCCAAGGGTGCTAATGGAAAAAGTGGACAACTTGAAAGAAGACATGGATAATGAAAGCAGAGAGGTAGAAACACTAAGAAAGAATCAAAAGGAGATGATATAAATAAAAAATATTATAACAGAAATGAATAATGCCTTTGATGGTCTCATCAGTAGAATGAACACACGGCTAAGGAAGAATAAGTGAGTTTGAAGACATGTCAATAGAAACTTCTTAAGTTAAAAAGCAAAGAGAAAGAAGAATGAAAAAGATGGAACAGAATATCCAAGAACTGTGGGATTTCAGTTAAGAATAAGAAAAAAATATATTTTATTTTACCATCATTTGTTCCTTCTCTAATGCTCTTTACCTTACAAAAGGTATAATATGTGGAATGGAAATATCAGAAGGAAAGAGAGAAAGGACCAGAAGAAATATTTGAAGCAATCTTGGCTGAGAATTTTCCTAAATTAATGACAGGAACAAAACCAAAGTTCTGGGAAGCGCAGAGAACAAGCAGGAAAAATGCCAAAAAATCTACACCAGGGTATAACCAATCATCCCTGACATTGAAGCCATAATCATATTCAAACTGCAGAAAATCAGAGAAAATCTTGAAAGAAGCTAGAAGAAAAAAACACATTACCTGTAGAGGAGCGAAAATCAGAATTATATTGGACTTCTCTTCAGAAATTATGCAAGCAAGAAGAGAGTAGCAGGAAATATTTAAAGTATTGAAAGAAAGAAACCACCAACCTAGAATTTTGTATCCAGCAAAGTTATCCTTCAAAAGTGAGGAAGAAATAAAGAATTTCTCAGACAAAACTGATGGAATTTGTGGCCAGTAGACCTGCCTTGCAAGAAATGTTGAAATAATTCTTTAGAGAGAAGGAATATAACATAGGTCAGAAACTCAAATCTATATAATGAAAGAGCATTAGAGAAGGAATAAATGATGATAAAATAAAATATTTTATTTTTCTTATTCTTGATTGATCTAACAAATAATAGTTGGTCAAAGTAATATTAACAACAATGTATTTGATCATTACAGCTTATGTATAAGTGAAACGAATGACAGCAATGAGATAAGGGATAGAGGGAAGGATTGGTAATATTCTGTCATAGGGTACTTGGGCTACTTGAGAAGCAGTATAGTGTAAGTTGAAAATGGACTTGGATTATTTGTAAATGTATGTTGCAAATGCTAGGGAAACCACTACAAAAATTACACAAAGAGGTATGATTGATATGCTAACACAGGAGAGAAAATGGAATCATACAAAATTCTCAAAAAAAAAAAAATACCCAGAGAAGGCAGAAAAAAGAGTGGAAGACAAGAAAAGAAACTTGAGAACTAAGACAATGAAGAGATAACAGCTACAAATGTGGTAAATATTACTCTACCTATGTCAATAATCACTTTAAATGTGAATGGTCTAAATAAACCAAAAAGTGTATTGATAAGTGTTTTTAATTCATCAGTAATAAAATGTCCAGATCCTTCTTTCTTCTTTTCTTGATACAGGCTCTGATTATTATGAAATGCTGATGGCACTGCTATTAGAAGTTGGGGGCAAGGAGACTGAATTGGAAGAGAATTAGAAAAGATGTTGAGCTGCGCTTGAGATGCCACTTGAGCTACTCTCAAGGTGCTGGCGAGCATCACGAGGTTAATAGATTTTCCCATGTATCTGGAGTCCAGGCTCATCGGGTTTTCCTGGATGATCTGGGGGTCCCCAAGGACCTTAGCCACTAAAGGATCAGCCCCAGTGGTGGGATTGTATTTCAACTCAGTCAGCACCTGATAATCACTAGTGTATACTCACTGTAGATGCTGGACACTCAAAAACAAATGAGCCCCGGTCACTGCAGTCACTGTGCTGGGCAGATGGACACATAAACAGATCACTTAAAGGATGAGCAGCAAGTTGCTTGGTTCACAACTTATGAATTGTCTAGTCTTTATACTCAGAGGTCCAAAACCAGTGTTTAAATAAATTCTGTTTGGTCTGCATATATTTAAATTTGAAAGAATTGTTGCCAAAATTTATAAATTGGGAGAATTCACATAAATATAAATATTTTCAGGTTTTTTGGAAAAAAAAAAGAAAACCCGACAACACTGGCCCTGCTCTCCCATACAGTGACAATAGGCCAGCGCTAAGGCAAAGTTATGTCCTTTGGTTAAGGCGTGCATTCTCCAGCCTACCACACTCTCCACCACTCCTTATCGTCCCCGACATTGAGGCCAAGTGTCAGTTGCTTTTTATCCTTGTGCTTATACTCCTCCTGGGTCCATTTTACTTATATACATTATCTCCCAGCCCTGAAATCATTGGAGTTGATGACCTCTATTCCAACTTTAATTCTCATGGAAAACTATATAAATAAGAGCCAAATGAGTAGTATTTTATATATTTACCAATATTTAACGGAAGTCTCAGTTTATGCCTGTTGTCCATAACTGGGCCGCACTCCCTCCAAACTGTCCTGATGATGCACAACCAAAGTAGACATTTATTCTCCAACAGAGGGCCTCCAAATCGCAGACCAGGGGGCAAGCTTTCCAGCTCTCTCTGCTGTAGTCTGGAGAGGAAGGCAGGACCATTTTGATAGGATTTATCATAGTTTTACTGAAAAAGTTTAACAGCCTTTGGATTCTTGACATTCATCATCTTTCAAGCTGGCCACGTGCCTCCTTTCTCTTAGGCGTCTGGGGTGGGGACCAGTGGTGACCGTCTGTAGCTGAAGGGACACAGCTCCAGGGTTTCCACCTGCAATTTGGGTGACCATGCTTTGTTCTGTCAGGATCAGACCGGAAGGGTAAAAAGGCACAGAGGCAGGTGCTGGGAGGGACAGAGCCATGTGCACCAGAGTAGTTCTCATGCAATGCCATAGCATCTAGGTTAGGGGGAACCTGCATTTTGTTGCTGGGCATGGAGGATAAGGCAGTGTGGCCTCGTGATCTGGTACGTAGGCCTTGAGTCCAGATAGACCTGGTCTCTTCTCTTCATTCTCCCACTGAGTAGCTGTGAGACTTTAGACTAGAGACTTAGCCTCTCTCTGCTTCAGTTTCCTCTTCTGCAAAAGCAAGAAGCTAGATAGTATCTTATAGGGTTATTGTAAAGATTCAATGTGAGTGAAATCCTTAATGCAGTGCCTGGCACGTTGCAATTGTTCAGTCAACAAATGGTAATTTTATTGTTGTCGCTGTAACTGGTATAGAGTCATCAGATAAAATACAGGATGCCCTGTTAAATTTGAATTTCAGATAGACAATGAATATATACATATTTTAAGTATAAGAATGTTCCATACAATATTTGGGACATATTTATACTAAAAGTTTTTTGCTTTTTATCTGAAATTCAGATTTAACTCCGTGTCCTGTATTTTATTTGCTGTATCTCTCCCAAGCCTCGTTTGTTCATTCCTTCATTCGGGCAACACATATTTACTGAGTACCCACTCTACGTCAGGTACTGTTGTCGGGCTGATGGAAAGTAAACCAAACAAGGACTGCTGATCTTGAGGAGGTTACGTTCGAGCCGGAAGAGGCAGATAAAAAAGAGCAGACATATACGCTAATTGAACCATCTAGTACACGAGGTGATTACAAGTATTATGGAAAAAACGAAAAAGTTGAATGTATTAGAGAGTGCTATGAGGAGGTGGTGCAGATAGCGATGTTTATTAAGGTGGTCCTTGTAGGCCACTTAAAAGATGAGATTTGAATAAAGACGGGAAGAAGGTGAGGGAGCAGGAGTTTGCACAGCGTGTACAGTTTAAATAAGGCTGCTGAGCCAGGGAGAGTGCCTGGCACATCCCAGAAACAGTGAGGAGTCTGAGTCCACTTGCATCCCATATAGGGCATGACCTCAAAGCTCGAGCAGCTGCCCGGCCGTGGGGCGCTGTTCAACCCCAATGCCTCCTCCTTTCTAGTCTACACAGGCTCTCCACCTCACCCTGTGCTGCACCAGGGCTATGCTCCCCTCAGGCTGCTCCTCTCTGCTGGCCCTTCCACATCCGCAGCCATCTCCTCCCCAGGGCCTGCTCTCTCTCCCACCCACCTGGGTCCCTGCGGGAATCCTAGTCTCTCAGGTGTTCTGCATATGTTTGAACCTCATCTGTGGGCTGGGTTTCTTGTCCACAGGGCTTCTGGGCCCCATACAAATCTAGGGATGAGTCTGAGCATCCATTCCAGGATCAGAAAAGATTTCACGGAGACAAGAAGTTCCTGGAACCTTCTGAAAGGGTGCCTGAGGTCAGGTTCCCCAGAGATGAGGATTTGGGAATAAGTGATTTATCAAGGAAGGGCTTCCAGGAAAAACTGGTAAGGGAGGGAGGAAGCAGGACAGGCAGGGGAGAAATTTCAGGCAGATCCCGGGGACGGCAGCTGCAGCCGGCTCCCTCGATCTGAATGAATCTGGGATGTGCAGAGCCTCAACGGTGTCCAGACCAGAGGCAGGGGGCTGGTGGTCATCCTCTTGCACCCATCAGTCATAGGTTAGGGGCTGCCCCAGGGTGGCTGCTTCAGGGGCACTTGGGGCTCTGTGTTCCTGTAGACAAAAGTGACTCCAGTAGCTTGAGGAAATCCTCCAGAAGAAGACATTTTGAGGGCAAAGATTTTTGAGGAGATGGAGGCGTGCACAGAAAACAGGTGAAAGAATCCTATGGGGTCTGGGTGGAGCAGAAGGTGGGTCCAGAGTCCACAGAAAACTTACAGAGACTGCGTGGCCCCCAAACCAACTTAACCTAATAGATCCAGGTGAGCAAACCTCAGTCCCATGGCCAAACCCACCTGTTGCCTATTTTTGTCAATAAAGTTTTATTGAAACGCGCCCTTTCCGTTTATTTACATACCGCCTATGGTTGCTTTTGTGCTACAACAGCAGAGTATTGTCCTCAAAGCTAAAATATATGATATCTCTGACCCTTTACAGAAAAACCTTGCCCACCCCTGTGATAAATCCTGATCTTGACCTCAGCTCCATATATTCAGTTACACTGTTATTATCTTTTCCAATCCTAGGCCTTTCATTGGGATCGTGGAGGCTGATCAGAGTTTGGACCTGAGGATGGGGAGCAACAGCCCAAGAGAACACAGACTGTGAGGATTGTCTCCTGGCTGAGAAAGTTGAGGGAGTGTGTGCAAGGAACAGTGAATTGGCTTGTCTGGCTAAATTCTCGCTTCTTGCTCTTTCAGTTTTGTTTTTTTTTTTTAAAGTTTTTTATTATTTATTTATTTAATTGAAGTCACATTGGTTTATAACATTGTGTAAATTTCAAGTGTACATCCCTGTATTTTGACTTCTGTATACACTGCATCACGTTCACCACCAAAGTCTAGCTGCCATTGGTCACCATACACGTGTCCTTTTACCCCTTTCACCTTCCCCCAGCCCTCTTTCTCTCTTGTAAAAACAGAAGTCAAAGGTCTAGGGAGAGGGGAAGAAGCAGGGTCAGGTGGCTGCTCTGGCAAGAAGGTGGCAGGTGTCTCCCCCAGTTTTTCGCTCTCTGTAGAAAGTATAAGTAGTCCCTGTTAGAGGTCAACGCTTCCTGTAAAGGGGGATACTAGAGAAATCTTCCGTTCTTATCCTCTTTGGAGCCTTCAGATACATTCATTTTTCTTCTCTTTCTGTTCCTCCTAAACAGTCTGATAGTTCTAGAAGCAGAAATCAAGGATACACACACATATGGCAAGTACTTGAGTCCACATCACTTTTTGGAAAGACTGGTTGTATTATAACCTTCCAGGGCAGAGCCAGAAGCCTGGGGGGGGACTTTTTCCCTCTTTTCAAAGCAAAAGTAGGAATTTAAACACTGATGGCACAGTGGGAGTGTGTTAGAAAGTAAAAGTGTGAAGCTTGTGTTATCGGAAAGAAACAGTTAAAAATATTCGATGTGTGTGTGTTGGGGTGTGGGTTAAATTAGACGGCAGAGAAAGGTTTTGATGGCTTTGAGTTATCTTCCCAGGCCGTCATATCCTAGACTGGCTCCTCATTAGGTGCATGTGTGTAATGCTTAGTGTGTGCATGATACGGTCCTTACAGGCTTTGATATGGTTTGGACTTATATGAAGAAGAAACCATTCTTTTAAGGTAAGGTGGAGGGTCTCACCTTAAGAAAGAGTTCATGAAGTCAACCACCATGGTCCTGCCAGCACCAGGGCATGCATGTCTCCGTGACTGAAACCGGCTTCTCTTCACTAGCACCTCTTGGTTGGTTAGCAAAGCCTGCGTGGAAACAGCCTCAGACCTTATGTCTCTTCCCAGACAACCAGTGGCTGTTGTGTTTTCCTCCAAGATGGGCTGCACGACAGGTCTAGTTAGGATTCTGGGTAGGTAATTACTGAGTTTGGTCAACTCATGTAGCTGTGGTGTTTCATAGAGATGGGATTCCAAGATACCTGAGTTCCATTTTTGATTTCCTAATTTACCGTCTGTCTCTACGGTTTAAGACAATCATTTGAAACAGCCCATAACTGTTAAAATAGAGCACCGTGAACAGTTGAACTATAATACGCTTACAGTGGAAATATCTTTCTTTCTTTGTATTTTCTAATTTTTCTACAACAAACATAGTTTACTTGTATAATACAAGATATCAGCAACAACAAAAACTGGAAGGAAAAAGATATCCTAACTGATATCTTTTCCTTCGTCTGTAGTCAAAATGTGGTGCAAGTGGTGACCAGAACCCCAGGATCCAAAGTGACCTCATCTGAGGCCCAGCGATCCACTTCAATGCTGCGTTAGTTCAAGAGTTTAGTCGGTCTACATGTCAGTCAGTCTTACTGCATCTTCCTCTATGAGAACCTTTATTAGTAGCATAAGTGTGTCTAAGCAGACCTCACATCTCAGATAAGAGTGCAAGATTTGGAAATGAGGACGGTAATATCTATATATGGTAGGAATCTAAGAAAAGCCAATCTCTTTTCTGCTTTTATCCAGCATCTTAGTAAGAGCATCTGCAAAGAACGTCAGTATTACAGTTCACCCTGAATGCTGTTATTGCATATAGGCCCCTGGCTCTTTGACTGAAGTTCAGTTTTTGGAAATACTCCGGTTCTGGATCCTTGTGGTTATTACACTGGCTCTCCTACCATTGCATATGTGCCAATAGCCTAACACCCGGGAAACACCCCGACTTTCAGAGACGATGCCCAAATGACCTCGACAATGAAGGCCCTTAACACAGACAGAGGCTGCCATGCGGATACCAGGCTTCAGTGGTGCAGATAAAGCAATGGGAAGAGTGTAACTTGTTCCTAAGTGACATCTCAGCAGGTCCGGTAAAGCTAGAAGCCCTAACCATTAAGAGCACAACTAAAATTCTTCAAAGTGGCATGAGAGTTTCCGAGAAAGTTCTGGAGTGGACCTGCCAGTCTAGGTCCCAGGTCAGCTTCCTGTTTCTACACACATTGCATGTTCTTCGCTTGCTGATGGGATTAGTCAAATAACCCATAGGATTCACTGACTTTCTCTTTCACTTTTCAACTGATTTCAACTCATTTGCCTTTGGAATGATTGGAACTCTCTTTGTATTCTTATCTGGAGCCCCTAACTCCCAGTGATAATGAAAATAACAACATGTAGGGGCAAGTCCAATGTCCCTTTATGTATCTTTTACTAGTTCTGCCAAGCACTGATCATTCAGGCTATGTTCACCTAAACCATAGTGGACTTGGTAATTAGATAATTGGAATTTATCATCAACAACAGTCATACTTTCCTGAACTGTACCATACATCAGACACTGTACTTTACACTGGTGATGCAAAGGTGTGTGTGGGGGGGTCAGACACCATTTCCCTGGGGTTCACTGGGTAGCCACCGTGGTGAATATTCTAATTTCTAATATATTCAAATGCCAGCTCTACTCATGAACTATGAGGTCATGGTCAAGCCTATTAATTTTTATGATTCTAGGTTCTCATCTATAAAATAGAAATTATCACACTTCCAAGGGCTTATATTAGGAGCAAATGAAAATGTACATGAAAGAGCTTTGAAAACCATATAAATATGAGAATATATTGCAAAACTACACTTATCTGTAAGCCAAGTCCACAGGTTATTCCAGGATCTCTGGCAGTGATTTTTTAATATGTTAGTGTTGCCTGGTAAATATGCAAACTTGATAAATGCTGCAATGAAGGCAGCACAATGCCTAGTGCATAGAAGGAGTCCAACAGCTTTTTGTGGAATTGAACAGAATTGAGTCTTAAAGACTGAGTAGAAATTGGATAGGCCAATGGTGCAGTGGGCAGACGTTAGGAGCAGAAGGTACAGCACCAAAAGTGCTTTGGGCATTGGAGAAATTTTAGGAAGTTTGGTGAGGCCAATACACAACTGTGTGCACTAGGAATTGACGAGAGATGGGGCTGAAGGAGTAAACAAGGGCGAAGTCATGAAAGACATTGTATGCTATGCTGGAGTTTGTTTTTCATTCTGAAGGCAATGGTTTAAACATCGGAAAGATTTTAAGTAAAGAGAGCGATGTTTGTATTGGCCTTTTAGAATGAATTCTCTGGTGGCGAGTATATGATGGATAGAGAGACCAGGAGGAGCCTATCATGGTGGTCCAGGGGAGGGGTGGGCGGGTTTGAAGTAAGTAGTGGCAGCGGGGCATGGAGACCAAGAGACAGAGTCAAAAGGAGTTCACGAGGCACAACTGGTAGGACTTCCGGTGACTTGGTGAGTGTGTGTGTACAGGGAGCGGGACGACTCCCAGACGTCTGCTTTGGGTGGCTGATGGATGGAGCCATTAACAAGGACAAAACAAACAGAAGGAGAAAGTCCATCAAGAAGAGGGTAAATTACATCTATAATCTGCCTTAAGAAAACACAGAAATGTGTCATATGTTTTAGATAGATTTTCATCAGTATTCTGAAAACCTACTTGGGTGCCATATTCTTCCCTGGACCACAGCTTTCCTCATGGTCCAGCAGATAAGCCAAATAAGTCAGAAGGACTATTTGCTTGGACTCTTCCGAAGACGGAACAATGGATGAGGAGCCCAGACTGTGTGTTAGTGAGGAGCTGGTTTCATCTGCTTTGTGACAGACTGCTCCTGACTCTTTCCAACCATGGATTTTTGCTTAAACTCATCAGCCATTGCCCCGCTGCACTTGCCACTGAATAGATTATGTGTATATGGTTGGTTTAGTGGAAAATTCTTATTGGAACAGCTTTTGGAATCATTTAAAACAGATACTGGTGGTTGTCTTGTAAGCCTAGGCTATTTCTAGCCATTCATTTGCTGTTTCAAAGTCGGCCTCAGAACTGCTTTTCATGATTTTATTTCTGAAATTTATTTTATTTGTGAAATATTGTAGTATGAGAAACGTGGAATGACCTTAATTTCTGGAGAAATAATACTGGCTTTTGCACAATGAATGTGAGTTTCTTGAGGGCAAGGATTCATTTTGTTTATTTCCGAGTCCCCAGCACATAAAAGTTTCTGGCGTGTGGGAAATGCTTAGCATATATCTGTGGACTATGGAGTGATTGAATTTAAATGATGGCTATCTTTTTAAAGAAGACATTTTAGAATTTCCTAAGTAAAATGTAGTTCATAATAATAGGTATAATCATAGGCAGGACCTTTGCCAGAATATTTTTAGAGTATTTTAGATGGAAAGAAAGCTCGAAAATGACTTTCTTTTGTCTTTCTCCACCCATGAGGGCAGAAGCATCAGCATTTTTTTTGCTCCTCTTAAAGTCGTTCTTGGAACTTCCTGGCCACTTTCCTTGCCCTTTTACAATGTATGGGCACTCAGATTTTTGGTTCTGTTGCTTGCTCCAAATCACTTATCAAGCACAACACAACGTTGATATATGGCTCTCCATGTAGCATAAGAAATGTTTGCTAAAGGTCACTAAAAGTGTGCAGATTGTGATCTAATTTTTAAAAAAATTTTACTGGTTTTTTTAGCAAGATGTTCTTGTCTTCCTTTTGAATTAGTAAATTCTATAATAGCATTAACTCACCCCTCCTACTCACACTAAACTTCACGCAGGAGCATATTCTAAATGCCTAAATTTTCCAGAACATGCCATGACAGGCATTGTTTAAGAGCTGCAAAACCTCTTTCCCAGCAGAATTCTCTAGAACCCTTGGGCACAGCTGGTGTTAGTAGTAGACTGTGGTGGCTCTGGGTTTTGTCTGCCTACCATGGTTTCTCATCTTCTGTCTTCTGGTTCTTATGGAGACTTCCTCCTTCATCCTTGTGGTCCTGTGGGATTATCATGAGGCCCTACCCCTCCCCCCACAGACAAGGGTGGCCCTGTGACCCTGAGTGGCCCACTCAAGGTACATCATCCCCCAACACAGTGCCTAGTCTAGAGACAGGCACATGACTCAACGTCTGCGGTCTCCGTCGGAGAAGGAAGCCAAGCAGGACAGGCTGATGACATTCTTGGAACCACAGTATCCAGCTGTGCTTGAGGTCCACAAAAGGACTTCCCAGCCAAGTCAAACAGCAGAGTCTCTTTGTTTAAGTGAGTTTGAGTTGGATTTCTGTAACTTCCAACCACAGGAGTCCTAATTCATACAGTATTTCGATTGAAAGTTGAAATAATCATGATGTTAATCAGTCTGTCTTGAACCCCTTCCTTTTCTTAACTTTAGGGATTGTAACATATGCTATTTACATGCTTCCAATTTAAATGACGTACCTGAGTTGAAGACACGCTTAGCCTAGAAGCTCATGTCAAACAATTCTTTATTTTTTATGGTATAAATTAAAAGTGACAGATCCGAAGCTGTTAAGAAATACACAAAGTGCAGCTTTACTGACCATACAGATATTGCTCTAGATTAAGTACAGTTTTGTCAGTTTTTTTTTTTTTTTTAACGTTAAGCAAACTGTGCAGATAAATCAGCTTTGGTTTCAATGTCAGAGCAAGTAAGGAGCTTTTAAATATCCAGTTTGGCTTCTTGGTCACAAGTCCATCATGTCAACTTCTCGTCATGATGAGTTTTTCGAAACAACCCAGTCCGTTTTCCTGCCCTCCTTCCTGCTGCCCACTCTGAGCACAGAGCAGCAGCTTTTTGCGGGGCCTCATCAGTGACCCTGGTGACCAGTCGAGATCACAGCACGTAGGATAAAAAAAAATCACTTTCTTAACAACAAATCAACAAATGTGCCTCACATAATTTCAAGTTGAAGACGAGCAAATTACATGACAAAAAGCTTATTACAAAATGCTATCCAAACAGATTTTACAGTCAAACATTGAAATGAAAATCAATTTCCTTTTTCTCCATTTTTTTAAGCTTGGTCATTAACTGGGTACAAGTAGAGTGCTGAGGTAAAACACTGATGAACAGTTTGTATTTCCTTTTTTTTTTTTCTTAAAATAGG
This sequence comes from Equus quagga, assembly GCF_021613505.1. Lineage (NCBI taxonomy): Eukaryota > Metazoa > Chordata > Mammalia > Perissodactyla > Equidae > Equus > Equus quagga. The sequence continues at coordinate 36,511,406 of NC_060274.1, read as the reverse complement.
AACAGTGTAGTATTGCGAGATTGTCAGCAACATTTAGCCATATCTATACAATGTGCATATACCTACAAACATTGAGCTTTGGTCCAGCGTAGAGAAGATGAGCAAAGGCATTTTACAATTTCTTTTTGGTTATAGCTTGAGTTCTTTGATACGCCTCTACTTGGTTTTTTTTTTTCCTAGCTCCTTTTGCTTTTTTGTTCTCTCTTTTGTGGTGTGTGAGAGTGTGTGTTTGTGTGTATGTGTATTCGTGTGATGACAACATAAAGAAACTAAACTCTGGCAACGCAATTAAAACTCTCAACGGTTCAAAATTAGTTGGGTTGAAAAAGGGGAAAAACCCCACAAACGGGTGTAAAATATAACATCAGTCATTTTTCTTTTTCATCAAACAATGAAGAAAATGAAGATGACAATAATTTACAAACATGTAAAAAAAATAGTGAAGCTTGAAATACAATCACGTATGCCCAAAGTGGCTTTTATTTTTTGTTTGTGGCAGCCTTAACCTTCAGTTCACAGAAACATAAAAGACACTTAAATACTATTGGCATATGAAGTTGTTCACAAGTGGAAATAAGAAATGTCATAACAAAATCAAGCAATAGGTGTGGTCCCGAAGACTTACGAGTTACATAGTATAATTTATATTTCTAAGAATCTGTTCAGGCACCTTTTTTATGCCTTGTAGCAAAAAATTTATCTGTAAAAAATTAATATAAGAAGCATTACAACACCTTATAAATAATTTATAAAACAATACAAAATTATAAAACTATAAAAAAAATCACTGCACATGAATGATTTTACGACTGTGGGATGAATATATTTCTTTTATTCCACTCAGGAAGATTCCTTTTATTTTGCATTTTCACTGTCCTAGTTACACCTTCCCAATTATAGATCTCCGAACGGAGCAGGCCTTATGTAACTGCTGTTGGCATATGTTTAAACATTTAGCATCCATCATATGTTATCTTGTTAACTTCTCTTCTTGGGGAGCTTTTCTTGATGGAATTTGGAGCAGGTCCCAGGAGAATAGAAAATCCGTTTAATCAATATAGTCTTGGGTTTCTGGGTTGTTGGTCTTTGTGCAGTTTTTGAGGTGGCAAAATGAGTATCACGACGTCCTTGGCATTGAAGGTCAAATTAGCTGTGGTCCAATTAGCATCAGACTTCAAAATGGAAACACCTTTACAAGCGACTGGTTCCACTTCCAGGATTTCTTTTAGAGTTTCCTTGCTGGTGGTCTCCTCATTGCTGCAGGAATCATCTGGAAGGTGGGAACAAGCATACCCTTGCACTGACACAACCAACAAAGAGGCCGACAGAGGAAGAAACCCAAACCCCCATGGCGGAGGGAGTGTGTTAGCAGAAGAAGATGGTGTTTCCAATCAGTTGGGCAACTTGAGGTTTTTTTCTTCCACAATTTACTTCTAGATAGTACGTGAGCGTGATTATTAATTAATTATTCAGGAATATTTACATTTCGACAGCAGGCAAATGGACGGTTCTCTTTGCCTGTTCCTTTAATTGAGCCCCTTTGCCTGTACCTGGGGGAAGCATCCACCACAGGTGTCAAGTGCTCACCTGCACAGCCATTCTCCATCTTGGCTTTTCTTTCTGGCTTATTAGGCTATTTTGGCCCACAGATCTTCTAAGTGGGTTACTTTGAAAAATGAAATAACCCCCTAGCTCTGATAGTGAAGGCTGTTCTGATGTGTTAGATACACCACTTCTAGATTTTTCCTTCTAATGGAGGCACTTCATTGTTAAAACTTCCTTTTCCCTCCAGAACCCAGCCCCCTATTCCAACGGTCTAAATTTATCTGCCAACTTTCTGCTCCATTTCTATGTCCCAAGAACAATTGTTCCCCCCTGAAAAAGGTCTGCTATTGGAATGAAAGCAGTAGCAGAAAAGATTTACAGGACACACGATGGCCTTGAACGCTCCTGTCGCTACCCCTTTCCTTTTGGCCTGTTCTCTTCGTGTGTGTGTGTGTGTGTATGAGTGTGTGCATGCTATGTGTGTCTTTTGACTGAAATCTTGAGACATTTCTTTGGCTATCAGACTTCTGAGAGAAATTGCTTTGCACAGAAGCATAACATAGATGTAAGTATCGAACCAAATGTGCAGCTTATGTTTATATTACAAAATTAGTTTTGGTCAGCTCTCCATGTACGTGGCCAGCAGACTGAGAAAAATCCCATGATCTGGCGTGGACAGTGAGCACAATTACAGCTTATGCCAGTGTTGACAGATCATCGAGCAAAGCCCTAGTTATTTTGGAGTCTCTCCTACATTTCACTGGGATGTGAGTGGAAAACACGCCCGTTCCCACTCCGTGGCCTTCCTGCAGACCCCGGAGGCCACGCATGAGGGAGACAGAAAAAACGGAGGAAAAAAAAGAGAAATGCGAGCTCCGTTTTCTTTTCTCAAACCCACAAGTCATAGTGAGAAGAAAGCAACGAATGCTTTGGCACACAGATCCAGGATGCCCCCCCTCAAAACAAAGAAAAAAATAAGAACCCCGTCACCCCAAATAAAAACCAACAGTGAGCCTCATAGAATGGCTTCAACAATGGCGGCCACCCCACAGGTGGTGACAATAGATGGGGAAAGACGGGAGAAATCAGGCTTCCTATGATTTCTTTAAGTACAAACGTAAAAATCTGTAACACAACTTTACACGCAGAGTAGACTAACGGTGGTGTTTGCAATGCCATGTTTCTGACTTTGGTTAATACGTTTCATAGTGAATTAGCACTTAGAACCTGAAAAAATGCGGTCCCTCCTCCAGGTGGCAGGCTTGTATTCGCTTTGATCAGATCAAAGTTTTTGTGTTGTTGTCGATTGTTCTTTTTGGTTTAGTTGTTTTTCTTTTCCCTTAAAATGTGTTCACATTTTCATAATACACAGAAAAAAGTATGTGGTTATTTGGTTTGCTTTAAGTCCCTTAAAAAACTGGCTTTGGGGAGACAGGTGGCGGAGGCTACTATTCTTAGCACACGCCTGCAGGGTGTGTATTCCTTGTTTAAAAATTTTCAAAAAAGTTTTTTTTTTCTTTTTGGAAAACCAACGGACACTTATAAACCACCCTGTCCACTTGGTTGTTTTCTTAGTCTTTTTCTTATAAGGGTGATGACTGGGGCTGTTTGTAAATTTTACTTTAAATTTAATTTTTTTTTCTTTTTCTGGTGGAGTCCCGGGCCGGAGTTGAGTTTCTGCGGATTTTCACTTTTGCTTCTGGGTGGGCATCTCTTTAGGAGTTTTCTTCCAGAGAGTCTGTTAAGGGCTCCAGAGGGACCGCTGTGGCTGGCTCGTGCTGTTTTAAGCGTTTAATTGTGTTCTTCAGGGCTTGCCTCTTATTGCAGAACCAAACTCTAACTACCTCCCGGTCATAGTTCAGCTTCTCGGCAATTTCGGTCATTTCCTGCCCAGAGGGGTGTGTGTTCTTCTCAAAGTGGGCATTGAGGATCTCAAGGGCCTGGGGGGTGAAAGACGTGCGCCGTTTGCGCTTTTTGGACGGTTCGCTCCCGATAAACTCGGTCAGGTTCTGCATGCCTGCTCGATGGCGGGCCTCAGCCTCAGCCATCCACCGCTCAAGCACCGGCTTGATCTTCTGGGCACTTTTAGGGGTGATGTCCAGCTTTTCAAACCTGGCAGGATACAAAAGGCCAGGGTTCAGTTTGGCTGTCAGACTGCTAGCTATAGTGTTCTCTTGGGCTTCCTGTGGTAGGAAAAAGTGGCTTCTCAGGATGGTGTGTCTGGGGGGAAAATTGAGAAAGAACAGTCTTACACTGAGTCCTCTGCCAGGGTGGGCCTCCTGCCTGCCTGCCTGACTGACTGGCAGAGCGAATTCACTCCAGATTAACAGCCAGCTGCAAGGTAGCCACCCGCTCAAGCCAGCGCCCACCGCCCCGCATGCTCCATGCCCCTGCATGCAGCCCGAGCACCCACGCACGCCCACCCACACACACAAGGAAAGAGGGAGGGAGCAGGACACACGAGCCGTCACGATGGCAACAAAAACAACTCGCAGATCTTTTTCCTGTAAACTCTTGAGATCTAAGCTTTTATTTTAATCAGACCGGCACCATTTCCCCAATGTTCAGAATCCTTAAGGCAGAAATTAACACCAGAAAGTGACATCAAAGACAACAGCTGTCATGTTCTTCCACTTAAAATGATTCTTTTTTATGCTTTACATTTGTTTTTTCCTTAAATTCCTCCCATTGACTTGGTTAGGAAAATGTTACATCTATTATCATAGGCGGGGATGGCAACTGGGACAAATTTCTTTTACGGCTCTCCTTTCATCTCTGTTTTGTGTCTCCTTTTAATTTCTCTTCCTCTCTTTCTGTTTCTCTCCCTCTCTCTCTCTTTTCTCTCTCTCTCTCTTTCTCTCTCTGGTAACAAACAATTTTCACCATATGTCAGTTAACAACATGCCCTCTTTTCAGGTAAAACATAGCCCATTGCTAGTTTACTGTTGGACTCAAACAGCTGGACTCATTGTAATTACTGTGAACACCCCTCTCCTCGGATGTGCTACGGCCACCTCATGCCTTCCAAACGCCGTCCAGTGTAATGGTGTATTTTTGCACCAGGGCATCAAGCTGTGTTTAATGTGTGATATCTGCAAACTGTACTTGAATGATATCATTTTCTGTAAATGAGGTCTTCTAGATATCAATTGCCATCAGCAATTCTTTGCTACACTGACTTAAAAAAATATGAAGCGTCTTGGACAAAATTATATAGAAGGTTTTAAGAGGTCATCGTGGTACGAAATTCAGACTCACTCTCAGTGAAATACAAAAAGGTACCAATTCCTTTTATTCGTTTGTTTGTTTATTCTAAATCCAAATTCACAACCCTCCAGCATGGCAACTTTGGACGCAGGGAATTTTCCCTCTCTTTTAAAGTTCAGCGCTGTTGAAAAACAGCCATCTGACTGTGCAGTGCCCCTTGTTACAAGGGTCTGTTCTCATAGAGCCAAAATGAACCTGCTTCAGTTAGAATATGTTTTATAAGGATTCTTGCAAAAGGACACAAAAGTCTAGGCTTTGTTTCTGTGGCACAATCTTATTTTTGGCACTGCATTTTAGATACCTTCTGTTGTGACAGGCAGTGCAAATAGTGTCAAATTTTCACGTGATTCCCATGGCTTTCCCTTCCATGTATAGTTCAAGGAGTTGTTTATTTTCTAAAAACCCAATTTCTAGTACTGCTCAAAGAGGGAAGAAGCACCTTTTGCTTTTAATACAAAATAAACTAATCGTTTAATGTCATTAAGCACAAGTGCCAAGCTCCCTCGAAGCTCTCTCATTGTCATGTTAATCTGCCACACACCACATTTTGCCATCATTCACCATAAAAGCCCCAAAGCTGAAACTCTTGATGGCATGACAGCAGGCTTTACAGTGCCATGGCATGGGGGGGTGAGAGGGGCGGTGCACCAAGCTGGTGATGGGGTGTCCAGCGTGTTGGCGGTGCTTTTCCTCTGTGTCTCTGATAAGGAGGGACTGGTCAAATGCAGAATCCTTCCTGCCCTTTAAATTAATTTGAATTGCTCTGATGTCAGATCTCGGTCTCTTTCAAGACTTTCATTCTTTTTCTTGGTAGTTAGCTCCTAAACCTATCTCATGGAAACCCTAGAAGCCAGAGAAAGACCAAAAAGTCAAGGCAGCTGATGTGTTCTATTATACGGAGAATTCCCGAGGTTTCTTTTCATTTCAGCCATAGCTTTTTTGGCTTTGCCTGGGGGAGACTTTAGAAATCAACATATTTGATTGGGAATGCCCAAGAAGCAGTGAGTGTATTAGCGAAAACATTAGATGGCACTTAAACCAGTAAAAGGAAATCACATTTTAGGACTAAAAATAAGCCAAAGAGGACTTTAGCCACAACAACAAATTGACACCAACTTAAAAACCTGTGGCTGCCTTTATCACGAGGCTGTCGAGATGAAACAAAATTAACGTTCCCCTACAGGGAGCCGCCGTATTCACATCATTGATGCTGCTGGTTAGTGTTGATGCTTCTGTACATGTTGTTTGGAATATACAAGCCCTGAAACAAATTTCTCAGCAGTAGTATCCTTGTGTAGACTGAATAAAGGTTATTTTCTACAGGGAGGTATCTTATAAGAAAAAACAGTAGGGGAGGCCATAGAAGTGAGAGGATCCTATGGCGCTTTTTGTATTTAACAACAATCAATGGGTTTTATGGAAAATCATTGAGCAAAATGTGAGCTGCAAGCTACTACCCCATACTGATGTTATTTATAACCTTAGTCTTAAACTGCGGGAAAAGTACACTTCCGTCCTTTGGGGAATACATTAAAAGTATAAAGAGCAGATAAAAAGACAGCATTTCATGGATCACCAAGAACAAAAATCCACTTAAATGAGTTTAGAGTTGGTTTCTTGGCTTTTCCTGATGGAGGAGGACTCATAAGGCAGTGCCCAAGAGGAAAAAGCTCTTCCTGAAGTGCCTTTGTTACCTCATGCATAAACATAGGATTAGTGCAACACACACATGCATGCGCGGGGTCGGCTGCTGGCGGCTTGACCCAGATCAACTGGAACACAACCAAGGCTGGATTCTGTCATTTATTTATTTAATTTGAGGGGTGAGGGCGGGGGCAAGGTTAGGCCAGATTCTCACTACTCTCTTCTGAGCCATGTAAAAGCAGTTGTTTCTTGCAAGTTAAAACATTCCTTTGAGGTCACAAGATGTCTAATTATCTTTTTAAGGCGTGTTTTCTTGGAAGATCCTGTAGCCATCCCTGGGTAGAAATGGTGGCAGCGTTAATACCAACTGGGACTGGCAGCTTTACAGGTTTTGCTCAGGATCCCAATTTGTAGACAGGAGACAGTGGCTCTAAGCTGCCTAGGAGGGCGGGTCCAGAAGGAAGTCTCTGGCCTAGGGTGGTGTTATTTCCAATGAGACCGCCTTGGAAGTTCTCTGTGAGTTGACAGGAGTTATCAAGCCAGCCCCCAAATCTGCTTGAGTACCTTTATTTCCATCAATATCACCAATTTCCACAGATAGCTACCCCAAACTTTGTTCCCGCACTCTGCGCCTCCAGCTTTGCCCACCCAGAGAAGAAAGCTGAGCCTCGAGGACAAACAAGGCCCAGGCCGGCCAGGAGAGGTGACAGCATGTTACCTGCAGATGGCTGACTGGCTGTACGCGGGGCCCTCTGTAGCACTGAGAGCCTGTCCCACCTGAGTCTGTGTCAGGCCAAGGGACAGGCGCCGGATTTTAAAAGCTTTGGCAAATTCTCGGATCTCCTCCAGATTAACCCCATCCACCTCACCCGCTGCCGTTTGAGGATCTGTGGAGATGTTTTTAAAAATAGGATCAATACGTCAACACACATCTGAGTAATATCTGCTTACCACCATTTATAAGAAAGCGGCTCTTTTTAATAGCAGAGCAGTGGGGAAACAACATTGCAGAAGGTTCTCTTTGTCTCCTAGCAGAGGCACCCAAGCCCCCATTCTCAACTTATTACACCTCCACAAATCATTCTTCAAGATATTTCTATCCCACATAAAACCACATGTAGCTCACACTGCCATTTCCACAGTACAAGAGCGTGTTCCTTAGGGCTTAGCAAATAACAGCCAATGCGCGAGGCCTCCTGCTATGGGGCATGCAACTCCATTTTGCCCATCAGCATTTTCAAACATTGTGCAAAAATACAAAAATGGAAAGCTTTTGATTTGCAATGTCTTAATTGGACTCTTTAGTGCTGAAAACTGCCCTTGAAGAAAACAGTATTTTGTGTTTTTCTTTTATCCGCTCAGCAATGCGGCAGGGCTAACAGATGTAATGTTGCCTAATTTCTTAGGTGCACGTTCGTCCCTCAGAAGAGCGTGCTTATGAAGCGGTGGGAATAATATTGTCTTTTTTTCCCCTTGATAGCAGTTTACTGACACAGATGCCTTTGTCCCCGGAAAGGGCACATCATAAAAAATGCCTACCGCAGGAAAGCTCCTTTGGTGCTGGATAACGCGGTCAATTTAGGACTTATCAAGGGAAATGACACAACAGCTGGAGAATGAAACTCCCCTCCGTTTGGCTACTGATCCTTGGCTAAATGAAAGCTACACCAAGCAGGAGACAGCATGGGTTGGGGATGGTGGAAGATTTCAAAGTGCTGCTCCATCCTGCCTGGAGCGAAGCCATTCTCCCCTCGAGCTGACTCTATTGTTCTTTACCTCACTCCTGACTTAGGGGAAAAGTTTTCTCTTCCTCTTTATGCACAATGACCCATCAATTTCAGTAAATTCAAGGACTTGTCTAAGGACTGTGGTGGACTGTATTACTCTTCTGGGCTCAGGGCTAGAGAAACTCCTGTAATCATGAAAAGAAAGAAACATTCGTATCCCAACAGCCAATCTTTTAAGGACTTTTAAGTAAAGATGTTAACATCTGTGGGGTCTTGGAGCTTCCTGTATAGATTCTTTCATTATAGGAGAAAAGGACTCTGTTAATAGAATCAACAATACAGGTGTACGTTGTACTTTTATCTTCATATTAATAAAAAGGTCTTATCGAATTTTTACATGTCAATAGTCAGAATTTTGTTGAGGAAATTTTAAACAGTGGTACAACCACTGCAAGCAGTCTGTAAGTATTTCTTAAGTGAGTCCTGGGAGTCCTAATGAGTGGAGAGACGGGGCAAGAGAAATAGCAGAGGAGTTCCAGCCCCTACGGGGTTAACAGTCTATAAGGGGTTGGGGCCCAATACTGTGAATGAGAAACAGCTAGAGAAAAATACCAAGCAGACCATAATCAAGAAGTAATGGTGAGACACCCACACGGGAATTTATGGAGAAGGGAGAGGTGACAGGATTCTTCGGGGTCTTACCCAATGGGCAGCTTGCAGAGAATGGAGGGGCCATATTCCAGCCGGTGGGAGCCCAGTGCAGACAGGCACAGATGCAGCGGGGAGTGGAGCACTGTGAGGGCCTGCGAGGGTTTTCGTAGGGTGGGGTGAGGAGTGCGTGCTAGGAGTGGTGACTATTTCGGTGAAGGTCACTGAGAATCTGTGTCCATGGGCAGAGGCAGAGGTTGACTGTCAAACTGGTTTGGCTGTTAAGTTTAATGAAAACCCTGCTTTTTCTCCCCAAATTTCCCCAGATGGCTGGCAACACTGGTTAATTAAAGCCTTGTTTGGGTCATCCCTGGTGGAGGCTGCCTTCCAGATCTGAAATCCCACCAGCACAGCAGCCTGAAGCCACTTGAAGGGTTTGCTAAGGATTCTAGGAGGTCACGTCGTCGCACACAGCGGGCTTGAGCCCCTGCCCACGTTTATTCCTTTAAAACTTTCTAAAGCAGAAGTTGCAAATGAGCAGTTTGAAAGTAAAACTCAGCTTTCCTAGAGCTTACACATTTTTTTGAATTACTCATCAACATTTCAACACTGGGAGATTTCTACAGAAAAATCTAGATTTTTCACGTTCCTTTGAAATGTTAGAAGATTTGGCTATGCGGCGTCTACATCTGCATTCGGGAACAATCAGTCACTGGGGCTGACTCTGGCTGCCCCTTCAGCTCCCCAGGCCCTCGTCTCCAGCCCTCCTCAGACTTTGCCGAGTCTGTTTTGTGACCCGCATTCAGAGCAGGCATTCCCAAGGGGGCGAAATTGGTTCTGGGATGGTGGGGAAAGGTGGAAAAGCCGTAGCTAGTACAATGTTGTGGTCCCCCAAAGGGCCACAGTACATAAACAGAACAGATGTACAGTATATCTGTGGTGTTAACATTTCACAGCAGAAGAAGGGCAATTAGAATAAAAAAATCTAAAAACGCACTGTGGTGGGGGTGGAGGAAGGTGGGAGGAGGGCAATGATAAAATAATAGTTGAAACACTCTGGTTTAGAACAGAGAGGGACACCTGGCACAGCGGAAGAGGCCTGGCCTCTCTCCAAGAGAGAGCGAAGAGGCGCTTGGCAGACTGACAAGTGTGGTCAGCGGAGGGTCGAAACTGAGGGTGAAAAAAATGGAAGCCAGAGACATTCCTTGTAAGAATATGGCTTTTAGGATGGTGGTTTTCTTAATTTGACAGGTGTAAGAGTCACCTGGTGGGGCCCAGGGAGGTCCATTTTTAACAAGTACCACAGGCAACTGGGATGCAGGGGCTCCTCTGACCCCACTTCCAGAAGCCTTCCCTATGGCTCTGGCCTGACCGAGGCTGGGCATGGCATCCTCTGCATGACCTGTCTTTTCTCGACCCATTACCACCGTTATCTACTAGGTTTCACTACACAGAAAGCCTGCTCTACTGCCGGGGTAACACTGACAGGCTAGAAAGGCCCTGTGAGGGCAGGCACCCATCCTTGCCCTTCGACCTCCCCCAGCACCACCATTTATGGCAAGTGGCCAACATGTGGGTGTCAGTGAGCTGGGGTGACCAGTGTCATTTGCGTTGAGGGGGAGTCTTTCTCTGAGCAAAGCTAAGTAGCCCCTATGGGAAGTAAATTTGTTGCCTTATATTCGCCTCATCTCTAGATCAGGCGGAATCAATTGAGTTTACCAGCCTGGGAGGGGTGGGGCTTTAATCTGGAAGGATTTCCGTGGTCTGCCCCATCCCAGGGTTTGTGCTGCCACCAGATTCCACAGTGCCGTACTGGGCAGGGTTACAACTTGGGTTGCAATTGTATGTAAATCTGTTCTGATTTCTTTCTCCTCCCCAGCTGCCTTTATTGTTTCTGTCCTTACTAGTTCCTTCAGACTGGTAACTAAACCTGTGTGTGTGTGTGTGCAGGTTGCTTTTTGTCAGCTCACTGACAAGAACCAGACCTGACGAGAAAGCTGTGGACTCTTACCCACATGCACTCAGCAGTGTGCTTGTCGAACTTTTGCTCTCAAGCTCAGAAAGGTGGGCGCTTGCTCCCCTGAGCCTCGTGTCTTCTCTGAGGCCCCAAACAAGCCTTCATTACAACCGAGAAGCTGAATTCCTCCTTCCTCATGCATTTCCCATTGTTGTCTTTTTCCCAGTTCTATTTTTAGAGCTGATAAGATAGGAATTCTTGGGAAATTTTAAAGAGGGTGATGGTCTATTGGACAAAGGCCGAGGGAGGGGAAATCAGTGTCTGTTTGTTTGTGCAATTTGTTGATTGCCAGAGATGAGCTGCCCGGCTCTCTTTATATTAGCGTTCTTATCCGTAAAGTCAGATGGCAAAATGTATTAGCACGGTTTTGCTCCATGAGTCCCAAGACTACAGAAGTCTGTCCATCCAAAGAAGGGGCCCACCTGTGGACAAATATTAGTTTTACCCTGATTACAACATGTGGGACTTGCCTTCACGCATTGGGAACATTCATCAGATGGTGTCTGTAAGATATTTTGAATCAAAAAAGATGCTTTTTTTTTTTTTTTTTTTTGGATCCTGGAGTTTCTGCCTTAAACTCTTGAGGATTTTTCCCTCTGTTGGCACAGTCCCCTGCCTTAAGGGATGTATGGTTTTCTGGTTGAGGAGGAGAAAGAAGAGGTGAATGTGGTAAGGGGAAGCTTCTCTGCACTGTCACTTAGTTGTCAACGTACTCCAGAGGTTGAATTTCCACCTTGGGATATGTCAATCTGGCTTTCCACCATCCACTCTCCTGGTTCCCAGGAGGTTGGGTCAATCTCAAGGATGAATCTGAGGCTACCTGGATGGGCACCTCAAAGGAAGCCCACAAAGTCCCCACAGGGTGGATCCAGCACCTTTAATGATCTCTAGGGCAACCCAATCTGGGGTTTCTCTGCCCTGAGGAGGACGAGGTGCCTTTATAGAAGCACCAGATTAAGTCAGCCCAATATATTAAGTACAGGGTCAGAAAGCAGTAACAATGGCTGCCAGGGGCCATGCTGAGTCTGACCATTGCTAGAGCAGCCAGAAGATGAACCTATGTAGGGATTAACTAGCCTGGAGATTTAGACTAAACTGGCATTAAGAATTGGCAGTGACTCCTAAGTGTAAAGATGATGTTTCCCAAATCAAATCTGGAATGCGTGGACTGAGAAGTAAGAGGATTTTTATGGGAGCTGGTTGCGTGGTCACTGGGTCCAGACTGAATTGAGTGCTCAGGACGGATCAGCACAGATGTTTTGTTTTATTTTTAAAATTTAGCTCCTTCCAACTGTTAGTCTGAGTATCAGTGTAAGGGCTTGCTAAATGGCTGGAACAGTCACCATCCATCAACGTCATCTTCCTGAAACCTCTGCTGTGGGATTGTTATGGAAGAAATATGCATCTTTAAAGAAGCTGCCAAGTATGAATTAACTGCCTTATGTAAACATCCATCTGCTTTTTAGTGCTATTCTCACAGCAAATAATGAGCATATTTACCAAATATTTCTGAGAAATAAGAAACCATTTGGAAACATGCAATGCAGTTTGGGACTGACTTGCAATACGGTGACTTCACTGGGTTGTGGAAACTGGTGTGAACTGTGATCATGTGCCGTAAGCCATCACCAGCATCCTTATGTTCACTTTACAGTTTTGGATCTTGTGGTATTAGCCATCAGTCCTTTGCTGTCTAAGAATCAAGTTTACAGGCCAAGGGTTTAAAAAAAGTGTGCTGAAAAACCGAAAACAAAACAAACCCAGCGAACAATAAAGAATCCCCAAACTACCTATTTTTAAACAGTACTGTATAAATCTTAAGTCAAATTAGGACATTTGTCAAGTCATTTGTTTGACTCCTCTAGACTTTCCAGAAGCCCTGATTATAGAAGCTACAGCTTCCTCTGATGACTGTGGAGGCTGAGCAAGGGTTACCCAGAGCAGGCTGTGCAGGTGCTATGAAAAGCTACTGTGCAGATGTTCTAACAGTTGTGCACATTGGGTAATTCTGGGCCCAGATATGGTGTTCTTTGAACATTAAGATTCTATTGTGTTCTTTTGCCTGGAATGAGGAAGATTTTTGGACCATCTGCTCACTCTAGTTCATCTGGAACAATGGCAGTTTGCCCAAGGCTAAGGTGAAAGCCTTTGACCTTGGTGTGGGGGGATTCACTGACCAAGATTTTGACCACAGGTTCAAATCCAGTTTGATCTGGTTCAAATTTATGGCCTTGGCCTACTGGAGGGATTTGCTGATCTATTAACTGTTCAACTCAATTCAAGGATTATTTACTCTGGCAAGTCCTGTTCTGTCTCAACCTCCAAAACTGAGATAACCAGATACTGTATTGCCAGAGTCCCTATTCATATGTTGATCACAGCATTTATTTCCCTTTATCTTAACTTGTTTCTTTATTACCAGTTCCCTCAGGGCAGGGACCACATCTTGCTTATTTTTGCTTTGTTAATTTCTATTCTTGCGCCATATACATGGTGTTCAAGAAGTGCTTTGTCTTTCTAAGTTGTCAGCCTCTGAGTAAAACACCCTTTTCCCCCCCTGTAATTTAACTTGCATAACAACTACATCTGAAGTATGGGGTTGGGTCTCCCCACTTTAGCCTGTCTAAAGATTTGGTGAAGTTTAATCTCAGACAAAAATAATTTTAAATGTGTATTTCATGCTTGAATATAACATTTAAAATACGCAAGATGTCTAGTTTTTCTCTTCATATTGGCTCAGAGAAAAGCATATTGTAAGGCATGGGTCTAGGCATTTAAAAAATTATTTGAAGACTAGGTGATTTGATATATTTTTGTCATTCAGATTTCGCTGGATAAAATTTATGTGTAAGCATCTCCTCTTTTAAGACAGCTGTGGTGTGTAGGATATGTATGACCCTTTGAAGCAGACTACTTGTGTTATCATCCTGGCCTTGACACCCAGTAGATTTGTCACACAGGGTGTCACAGTCTCTCAACTAAGACTGAATCTGGTCCCTCTGACGCAAGCTGGTCAAGATGAGTTGTACTTTTCAGAATCCGTTTAACGCGAGCTTCAATATCTGAAAATGAGGATTTATATTATTTTGTTGTGAGTGTTAAAATGAGTAAAATATTGAATGTGCTTTGAAAACCTTACTTTACCCTACTTTCGAAAGCTCAGACAGAGGTTTCTTGGGGTCATCTGCATCAGACAATGCTCCGTGTATTATTCATTCTATAGTTGGGCTTTGAGACAGAAGGGAATTAACTAAACAACATGTTCAAAATCTGTAGCAATGATAGGCCCAGCAATAGGCTTGTGTAAAGTCTGACTCCCGGTGGTCCTGCTAGACGTTTTTGTGTCTGCCAGAGAAGGCTCCTCATTCAGGCTCTGCCTATGAGCTAGGAGCTTCCCGCTTCAAGGGCTTGTGGTAAAGGTGTCTGTCTCTCCCACTTCTTCATATCAAGGGTATGTAATATGGTTCACTCATTATATTCCTAGAACTTAGATGTCTCATTGGCCACTGTACATTTGAAATTCCATCCTGCCCATTAAGTAGCTCTGTTACTAATTTCTGAAAAAGGCAACATTTTCCTTGCTCAGCTAGAGACAAATGGATAGAGAGAATCCAGTCCCATCCATCCATCTGTCTGTCTATCCATCCAACATGTTTTGAGTGTTTAGCTTGTGGAAAATTCTGTATTCATGGGGTGGGTCTTATTTTTATTTCATATTTAACTTATTTCTTATGCATGAGATGTTTGATCTTGGTTTCTTTTCTTTCAGGACCAAAGCTTAACAGCTTATCCTAAATTTATGACCTTGCTGCTACATAGAAATAGAGTATTTTGCAGCAACTTATACAGAATATCAAATTGGAACAAAGTTTGAATCTTTTCCTGCAACAACTCTATGAGGAGTTTCTTTATTGGGAAAAATCTGGCTATAATTAAATTCGTTTTAATCCATGATTTTATTGAAGTAAGACTAGAGTTTCTGGCCCAAATGAGAGGGGTTCTATATCTAAACAACGTGAAATAAGAGGTCGATGGCAAACTCCTTATGTATCCTGAAACTCTGTTTGATGTTGACTCAGATTTAAGATCAAGAGCATCCAGGCTAGTCAACTGAAGTACTTGGGCATTTTAATATCTTTCCATAACCCTTCATTCTCTTCTCCATCCCACAAGTATCTTTCTTGCCTGAATTATCCATATAATTGAATATATATGTATACATACACATGTATATGTATAGTGATGCACCGCATAATGACGTTTCGGTCAATGATGGACCACATATATGATGGTGGTCCCATAAGATTAGTACCATATAGCCTAGATGTGTAAGAGGCTGTACTATCTAGGCTTGTGTAAATACACTCTATGATGTTCATACAGTGACAAAATCACATAATGACACATTTCTCAGAACATATCCCCGTCGTTAAGAAACACATGACTGTACATATGTACACATATATATATTCTCTTGGGGGAGGTTGTTCTTGGAGAGGGGGACACGCAACCCTCCATTTTGCTTTGCATTATCATACTTGCCCCGTGGTATGTAAGGATCCCTACTGTCCTTGTTATAACATGACACTTGACCAAACATAGATATTCACGTGTCCTTATTTTATGGCACAGATGCCTGTGCACTGCTTTAGCCCTTAAAACCCATAACCACTGGATTTTTGGCTCCTGGAGAACTACAATCTATGCACATGTTCTGTGATTTTACATATAAGTAAAAATTATACTAAAGGTGAATAACATTAAATTAGACCACTGTCCCATTCATCTTAACACGTTTCTATTTGCATGAGAGACATATGCTGTCTTCTTTTAGGGTCAAATACCATTTCTAAAAACTTTATATATATGGCCTACTCAGGGAAATGGACTTGCAGGCTTATTTTATTTTATGAATGGTCGTTCAGAGATTTTCCATTGGATTCCAGCCCATGCAGCTTCCCCCACATGCCACTGGAAGCAGTTCATTGTGCACACACACCCACCCGCCCACAGGCACGCTCTCTTTTATTTCCTCTGACACCTACAAATAGAACGGCAGGGGAACTTCAAACACACAGAAAAGCAGCTTGACCTGCCGGCAGAGTGCCTGTTGTTGGGTATTTCAGTTCTGAGCTGGGTGGCTCCCGCCCTGCAAGCTGATCAGTTTCTCCCTTCTGAAGTGGCAGGACTGACTCAGCACATCACCAAGCACTGGAGATGGAAACCGGCCCCTCCGTGCACTCATCAAGGTGGGCTTGCTTTGGGGACCTGCTTCCCTGAGGAACTGTCTGGCCCTGGGCGGGCACTTCAGCCCAGTATTGGCCTAGCAGGGCCGGGAAGTTCCTCTTTGAAGGGTTGAGAGAACAAAGAGAGGGAGGGTAAGGGAGGGAGGGAGAGAGAGAGAGAAGGGAAGGCATTGCAAACAGGCAACAGGAAGGCCACCTGACTTAACCGAGCCAGAAGGGATACTTACTGCTGACTAACTGGCCCACGCTCAAAGCTGAAGAAGAGGAGGATGAGGAGGAAGAAGAGGAAGCCTGGCGGACGGGACTTTGAGACATGGATGCTTGGCTGTGAGCCAGGTGCAGGAGGCTGCTTTGGGAGGTTGCTTGACCCACTGACGTCTGGGAGGGTTGGTGGAGCTACATGGGGGGGGATGTAAAAAATACACAAATGAATGCAAAATGCGGGAGGAAAGGCCAGGGAACAGAAGTTTCATCTGGGGTTGAATCATTTTATTTCTAAGAATATACACTTCTGAGGAAGAGTGCACACGCTACCCACCAGGCAGGATTTTTTGGTAATATAATATGTTGCTGCTTGCTTGACAGGCATTTGATTAGTACCTTTAAATATAGTATTAATTCTCTACTTGGCTTCCCGGAGCACCCAATTTCCTATATTTCTCAACCAAGGCCTGTGGCTGGACTCTTTCTTCCTGTTCATATAATTACAGCACACTTGACAGGCTTCTCAAGTATCTACAGATAAAATATAAAGCTTACAATCAACTCGGAATGCAAAACTAAGTCTTAAAGGTGTAGCTGTGCCCAACCACTTTGGCCTATGGAACTAGTATTTTTAGGGAAGTTCCAATTTAGGCTGAGGGTATATGGAAACTTTCTGCTCTCTCGGATCAAAGATTCTGGTGGATTACTGTGCAGTTCGGAAAAACGCTCTCTGATATCCTATAGAAAACTGAAAGAGAAGTTGGGGCAGTCAGGAAAAAAGTATCCAGCAGGATTTGCAGCTCTCAGTTGTCACTTTCTTCCTCTGTGTTAAGGACTTTCATGCCTTTCCTTCTTTAATTCTCATGTCAGCCTGGGGAGTGGGCTGACCCCTCTTTTGCAAACAAGGAAGCCAAGGCACAGAGGGTTAAAGGATTTTGCTGGTTCATCTGGTAGGTGTGGAGGAGCTGGTCTCCGGCCATATGAGGTCTAACCCTACAGTGCTAGCTTGTAGTCACAAGGCCACAGGTAAGAATTAACTTAAATTTTAAAATTTAGTGTAGCATTATGTCCATTTATTCATGAGTCCTTTCCAGGTTATCGGAGGATTGTTGTTCTGAGAGGGGAGAGGCGCTCAGCTGAGATGAGGAAGAGAGGGGAAAGCGAATGATTGCAGGGGCCAGGTCCCCTCGGAGGCCGTGGGAGGGGTCTCTCTCGATCGGTGGGTTGTCCCCCAGAAAGCTGACACAAAGGGCAGCCCCAGACCCTGAACAGGTGCACAATTAGCCTCAGCCATGGCCACCTTTGTTGACTGGATATAGCACTTTCTGGTTGACAAAGTGCTGCCATAGCCCTGTGCACAGAAGTGTAGCAAAGTTTTTATAAAAGGAAGTCAGCCTGGGAGCAGAATCACGTCAGGCCCTGAACTTCGGTGGGACAGCCAACGACCAAACAGGCACCAATCTTTGACCACCTTCTCAGTGTCTGAGAGTCGGCCAGGGATGTTTCAACTTCACATTTGTCACTGCTTCCCCAATGTGTGTGTGTGTGCGCGCGCGTGTGCATGCGTGTGTATTCATTTTTTCATTCAACTTTATTGAGACATAATTTGCACATAGTAAAATAGACCCATTTCAAGCAAACAGTTTGATGAGTTTTGTCAGATGAATACATCTGTGAAATCACCATCATAATCAAGACATAGAACCTTCTCATCATTCCATGAAGTTCCCTAATCCCCTTTGCAATCAATTTTCCCCCAGTGCGTGGCCCCAGACAACCACTGCTCCGCTTTTTGTCACAATGGACTTGTTTGGCATGATTCTAGAAACATACAGTATGTACTCTTTTTTCATCTGGCTTTTTTTGGCTGGGATACTGTTTTTGAGATTCATCCATTTTATTGCATGTATCAGTAGCTCATTCTTTTTTATTGCTGAATAGTATATATGGTATATTTCTATAGTGAATATATCTACATTTATGAACAGATTGTTTATCCATTCATCTATTAATGCACATTTGGGTTATTTCCAGTTTGGGGTTATTATGAATAAAGCATTTAAAACATTTATGTATAAGTCTTTGTGTATACCTGTGTTTTCCTTTCTTTTACGTAAATACCTAGGAGTGAAATTGTAGAGTTACTGGATTATACTCTAAATAGATGTTTAACTTTTTTTTTTTTTTGGTGAGGAAGATTGGCCTGGAGCTAACATCTGTTGCCAATCTTCCTCTTTTTACTTCAGGAAGATTGTCACTGAGCTAAAATCTGTGCCAATCTTTCTCTGTTTTGTATGTGGGACACTGCCACAGTATGGCTTGATGAGTGATGTGTAGGTCCGTGCCCAGGATCCAAACCTGTGAACTCCAGGTCGCCGAAGCAGAGTATGAGAACTTAACCACTACACCACCAGGCTGGCCTCTAACTTTTTAAGAAACTACGAAACTGATTTCCAAAGTGGTTGTAGCATGTATGAGAATTCCAGCTGTTCCATACCCTTACCAACACTTAGGGTTGTCAGTCCTTTTAATTCCCTAAAGTGTTTTTAACCATTAATTGACATTTTACCTTCAAACAATTGTTAGTAAGCTGCTACTTTGGAAATGTGCATAAGGAGCTATTTCCTTTATTGGACCCTCTTGGCAATGCGTTTTCTCCCTGAATTCACATGATACCTCTAGGCAGCAGATGTGCCTAGCATAATTATGAGAAGTAAATGATGGGCCTAAGACCACGTGGCCTGTGGAACGTTAGAATCCAGGCTCTCCCTCCGCAGTTCAGGGCTCTTCCCAGGATGCCATGCCGTCCCCCTTCAGAACTGCTTGCAGCTAAGTTCCAAATGAACATCCTTATTGGTACTCAGCTGTGCTAAGTGGAGACTAGACTGTGAACCCAAGATAGATAGAACCAACATGGAGCTCAAATTAATATGCATCAAGCATATGCCTACAGTAATGAGCCAATCTGCTGTGCACATAATCAACAGTTAAATCCAGTAAATTTTATTCTGTAGGGACACATATCAAAGATTAAATCCATTTTTAATTTGCTTAATAAAATGTGATGGATATTTGCATGTCAGTCTGCCCCCTGGAACTTACTGAGTTGTCCTTCTAATTATTGTTACTTGACACAAGCTTTTCACAGTTTTGAGTTATGGGGTCATGAGTTAGTCTTCAGTTTTACCATTCCGTCAATATTTTATTGGCCCTAGGTGTGGTAAAGTACCATCAAGGAACTGGGTGAGACAATAATCCATTTAAATTTTTCTTCTTCAGACACAACTCGGCAAAGAAAAAGATTACTAGGCTGCAGCCTCACTTAGGAGTCACTAAGCAAGCGAGGGCTTACGCATTAACTCTGCAGGAGAAGAAATTCAAGAGGAAAATAAAATGGTTCTTTTAAGAGCTTGTTCTACGTCCACACGATCAAAGGGAGAGATGAAGCTAAGCTATCTAAGAATCTAAGAAAGATACATTTCTTCCAAAGTAAATAAGCATTTTTTTTTTTTTAAGGACATCAGGGTCCTGCTTACCCTCTAGAGTTCAACGAGACAGATCAGAAAAACCAATAAAAATCCTGAAAGGCTCTAACTTGTTAAGAATCAAGATGATATAAGCAGTAACATCTTAATAGAGCCCGTATATCTCATTCCAATTGCCAGTGTAGACATGTATCTGTTGATTCCAGAATCACTTGTAAGCCCAGATAGACTAGCTTATTGTTCATGTCAAAATCATCCCAGAGATTGGCCTCTCTTTTGTAACTCATTCCCACAGACAAAGAGGACATTAGAGGTACCATTTCTGTTGGCTCCCAGCCCTAAAACTGCAATTTTTTCAGGTAAACTGTAAGAATAGTTGTATCTTTGATTTTCTTAGTTTAATGATTTTGGTGCATTAATCTTTAGAAATCTTATACCTAAAAATATATATATGTATATATGAAAATATGAAAAGGGCTTTAAGCTACTTCATGAAACATTATATTAGAGTGGGCCCTAATCTAGTATGACTGGTGTCTTTAAAAGAAGAGGAGATTAGGACCTGGCTAAGAGCAGAGGAAAGCCCGGGTGAACACACAGGTAGAAGACGGGCATCTGCAAGCCGAAGAGAGAGGCCACAGAAGAAAGCAATCCTGCCGACACATTGATCTCAGATTTCTAGCCTCCAGAACTGTACAACAATAAATTTCGGTTGTTTAAACCACCTGGTCTGTGGTGCTTTGTTATGGCAGCCCTAGTAGATTAACACAGGCTGAGGGCATGGAGAGTCAAGAAAAAAGGAGAGAGAGAAGGGGCCACCAATGTGAGCCTGCAGCCTCACATTATCCAGAGAAGGAGGGAACCATATCCATCCCATACAGGGAATGAGAAACAGGGACAAACAGGACTCAGAGACTGAAAACACTTCTTGCTGCCTCTCCTAGGCTGGCTTCCTTGGGTTGTTTGTGTTGGTTGGCACTACCAGGGGTGTTCACTATATTCAACAAAAATAGGTTCAAGTACGAGCACACTTTAAAGACTTGCTCGATTTCCTGTGCCACCGCTCCCCATTTATCTTCCATGGGTAACACAGTTTATCCTTAATAATGTCTTAGTTTCTGGAATAAAACATCATCTAGTTAAATTCTTGATTGATATAAAAAATAAGTGAGGGTGGCAAGTGTCTTGGAAAATGGAATAAAATGCGGAACATACTAGACAAGTTGGAAAAGTGAATGCATATAAACAGTAAAATTCAAATGGGATTAAATTTAGAGAAATTCATTTGGGGAGGAAAAAACTCTCCAAATATGCAAAGACAAAATGGAGGAGATCTGGCCTTTTGCAAATATGTCAGGGAGCCATGATGAACCATGGGCTAGACAGTGCACCATGTGGTGCAATGGAGAATGCAAATATGACAGAGAGGTCTAGCAGAAGCAAGAGCACGCAGGATGTCGTGCTCTCCCTCCCTCGCTCCCAGTACTGGCTGGCATTTTTCTGTTTACTGTGTACCTTAGAATGCCTTGAAGAGAAATGAAATCAGTGGTTCTCAAGATTTAGTGTTTGGCAGAATCACTTGGAGGGGCCATTAAAACACAGATTCCTGGGCCCCACCCCGAGAGTTTCTGATGCAGTAGGTCTGGGGTAGTCTCAAGAAGTGCATTTCTAACAAGTTTCCAGGTGATGTTGATGCTGCTGGCTGGGGGACCACACAAGGTTTTGGAAGGAGCTTCTCTTAGAAAAAAGATAAAGAAAGTGGATTTATTATATCTAGACAAGAGAAACCAGAGCCCAGATTTAATAAGAACCTTTGATAATTTGGAGGACATAATGAATGCCTGAGTGTCGTTGGAGAGTTCTTTCTACTGTGGACAGGACAAGAGCACAGGTGTTAGACTGGCTGTAAGATTTAGGGTTATCAGGACAATCGAACTTGAAAAATTTGGGGGACCTGAAACTTGACTTCCAGGGGGGATTTTGGTTATCTTTGTGGAAAGTTGGAAAAAGCAAGGCGGCAGTGATCCTTTTGGCAGAGTTCGGGAGACTTAATGAGTTTTCCTTCCACCTCTCTTCCATGACTGAACCATTTCTTCATCCTAAGTAGGAAGAAGAGCCCCGAACGTGAGGCTCTGTTTCAGACACCTCCCGTCTGCAGGGGAGTAAGTATGGCAGAACTGTCCACGGTCACAAGAAAGAGAGCTGACAGCAGTGTCACTCCTGCCAGGCACTGTGAGGACATGAGGAAGTGGGGAGAGTTAGAGTGGGAGCAGGATTCAGGGGAGCTGCCCAGACACAGGCAGGCAAGGCCAAGGTCGTCATAAAGGAAGCTTGGGACATGCAACCAGGGCTCAGCAGGGACAATGACAGGAGGGGAGTCAGATTTTAGTGCAGAGCAGAAAATGAAGGATTAAATGTAGTTGAGATAATGAGGTGGGAGGGGGTTGTGAGAGAAGGGGGTTGACATTCAGAAAAAAGGTCAACAGAGAAGACAGGGCTGTGCGGAAGGTCTTTCCAGGTGCTGGCAGGTGCTAATGTGGAACATACTGGAAAATGAGAGAAGACACAGAATGGAAAAGCCACAGAAGGGCCTGAGCTGGATTTCTCTGGAAGCATGGTTCTGGGATGCTGGTGCCCTGGACAGGGAAACACTACAATTCGGCAGCAATTAAATTGAACACAATTGACTAAGCACACACCACAGGCTGGGTCCTGAACAGCGTTGAATCAGTCTGGTCTTAGGTATAGACTCCTAACGATAACACAGTTTGGTAAACATGAACGGAGCATGAGGAATGCAGAGATGAGGGAGCGACTCAGGAAAGCTTCCTGGAAGAGGGATCAGGGACAGTGGATCTGGATGCCAAAGGATGCATGAGCAGGAGTTTGCCAGGCAGAGAAGGTGGCAAAGCCATTCCAGGATAGGGGCACAGAATGTGCAGAGAGCATGCGCCCTGTCAGCTGGGCTTGGCAGGGAGTGACGAGGGGACACCAGAGAGGTGACACGCCCAGATGCATAGCTGGAAGGTCAAAGGACTGTTTTGTATTGGGGTCACTGAGATACATATCATCCACTTAGGAAAACACCCTATACTATTTTAGGTCCCTTGTGGATGGAAATATCTCATTTACATCTCATTCTGGGTGGCTTCAAGAAAAAATTGAGAGCCAATTCAGGCAAGGACAGGGAGAGGAAGTTGATTTGTAAAAATGGTAAATCAGTACATTTTTGTATGAAAAAATAATGGTTGGAAGTGGATCATCACGTGGCATTTTAGAGAGCTAATGTAAATAAACCACCTTCCTTTGGGCTTCCTATTAGCATCAAAATTACTTTTGGAAAAAAATCGAGTGCCTTCATGGATGATAGTCTTCAAGTATAATAGCTACGGTATTTAAGTTCTGAAAAGTTTCAATGCTTTGATTTTATGAATTGCAATATATTTCCTTTCAAATGTCCCTACCCTCTTAATGACACTAAAAACTCTGGCTAACTTTTGTTGGGATTCAGTCAATGGAAGAATAAATATACACAAAAATGATGTTTATGCCATTTATGAGGAAATCATTAATTCACAGTCACAGGACAGTAATAAGGCAAACTGGGAGGATCTGGGGCCCTCTGACTTTGGCAGGGAGCTCACCATAACCCACAGCAGCCGAATCCCAGGGAGGGAACAGAAGATTATTCTTGAGCTCCACCAAATATTTCTGTAGTAAGTAATTTTTTTTGTGCTCAAAAAGATACTTCTCTCTCTCTCTTTTTTATCTAGTCTTTTTCTGACTTATTTTCTTGCATTGCTCACCAAGGATCTCTGATGTGATACTGCGGAAGTCATATCTAGGCCATCAGATCCTGGTGTATTTTTTTTTTTTTAATATTGTTTGTATTTCAGATGATAACTTTGCAGGTGCTCAATCTTTCATCACGGGAATAAATCATCATCAAGAGTAGTTGACACTCTGCTCTTAGATTTTATTCAGGCTCTTTTCATTAATGATAGGCAGATGTAAAAGTTGAATTAAATATGTGATTATTTTTGCTAGGTTAAAGCAAATCCCCTCAGGACGTCTGGTCTGAGAGCTCCGTATGTCACTCCGCGAAAGTGGACTTCCTTCTGAGTGTGGCTTAGGGAACTCTCTGTCCTGTAATTTATGACCTATTTTACTGTTGGAACTATGCTCTCGTGAGATCGAGCATTCATCATAAATCACATGAAAAAATAAATTGAGAAACTTCTCTACTGTACCATAGAAATCCTTTATTTTTTAGTGCTTGTCCATGTTATATTTCTTCAATGTAAAGGATAATATTTAAAGAAAAAGCTGAAGACCACTATCCTTATACCTCTAGCTCTGAGCTTTTTACTTTTGACTCTGGGCATTTTATGATCTGCTATCCTCAGAATCATAGCTTTTATATCCCGGACTCAGACTTGTGCATCTCCTGTCGATTCACCCAACTTGTTAACTTTACTACTCGTTCCAAGGTGTTTCAACTAGAGCTGATGCCAAGAAATAGTAATAGTCATTCATCTATTTCCAACACTTCCCTGATATTTCTGACCAGGTTCACCATCGGTTCCCTTGATCTTTCTGGGATGAGGCTAGACCACTGACCCATGACTTGAACAAGAGGGACGGGCCCACCAGTGCGTGCTGTGACTTGGAGATTCAGGAAAGCTCACATGTCACTCTAAGCTGTGCTCACATGTTCTCTCTGTATGCACCTACATGAGAAGTGCCTGCACATATACAGTTACGGGAGTCCCGCTCTCTGGCATGTTGGTTGTAGCTGATATGACTTGGATTTGCAAGGCACATCCCCAAGAAACTGAATGTTTATTCCCAGTTGCTAGACCTCCAATTAAATGGTGAAGAGGGTGGCGGTGGTGGTTAGACCAGTAGAGGATAAGATGTTCCCACCGCGGTAATGAGGTTTCATTCCAGGAGCCAACAGATGCGGTATGAGAAAATTTCTCAGGTGTGTCTGTGCTCATGAGACACTGTGGAAATGGGCTAAGGATGTCTACTGTGGGCAAGGGGTTGAGGAGTGGCACCATACCTGCCTCTTGTTTGCCATTTCCTTGTTAGGTCTTTCTCTTGGGTCAAAACTGTGTCACCTCCAACCTAGAGCTGTAACTTTATGTAACAGCAATAGTCTATCACCCACACACCCTCCTTTGAAATTCAAGTGAGAGTGAGAGCTACTTTGTATTAAATGTTGATGATTTCTAATTAATTCATCACCTTTGGGCAATTTACAACTTGGCTTTGTTGACAAATAGTTTTTAGCAGATTATACGAACAGAGGGTAATCTCCTCATTTCCCCTCCTGGGGTTAATTTTGGAAGTAAGTTTGAACAGATAGAACTAGGGCTTAAAAAGCCAATGAAAGATAGAGAATCTTGCCTTATTTTGGGAACTGTATAGAAGGTAGAGAATCCAATGGACTCTCGTAAATAGTAAAAGAAACAAACCAGCTGAGAGATGGGGTCAGGGGAGGGGCTGAAGTCCTCAATGATATATGTGGTAGGGACTGCCCCGCGGCCTGTGATAAAGCTGAGGAAGAAGAGGATGGCTGGGAACCTTGGCTCTCCAGGCTAGAGAGTGGCCTCCATAATTTAGATTTACAGCGAGAATCAGAGGGAGTGAGACAGAGGTCTCTGAGTCTGGGCAGTGTGTTCAGACCTGGCTAGGTTCTTCCTCGTGTTTTGACCCGGAGGAGGTCCTTTTGCTGGACACTCTCATAGATCCCCTCACTACTCCCTCATGGCACTTACTGAAGATCTCAGGGACATATTTGTGCGAGTCTTTGATGAACGTCCATCTCCCTCCTTGAACTGTAAACTCCCCGAAGGAAGGGCTCATGGTATCTGTCTTGCGCACCAGCCTAGCTTCCTGGTATGGTGCTTGACAAATAGTAGGTGGTCAATAAGTATTTTGATTAAACAGATTTTTTAATATTGATTGAACAAGCAAATGGATTTTCCGAACACAGCTTTCGAGTGCCACCAAGAATGGGGTCTTTCAAAGGTTGGATCAGAAGCCAAAGAGAGGCAATGGCTGAGGTCTCTGGAAGGTCACTTCTATTTTCTTGCAGATGAATGAGGTCTCGGTGCTTTCTTCCTCCCCTTCCCTTTGTATTTTACTTCCTTGCTAAGTGCTTTACATTATGCAGTTTCTCAAGAATTCACAGAGCCATAAACTCGTTCACACACTCACTGTTAGTCTCCATCCTTCCCTTCTACGCACTTCCCTTTGTTAGTGCACCCTCCAACTGTAAATCTGGGTCTTAGCCCATCTCTTGCTTCTTAACTTACACAGTTAATGGGACTACTTGTTTCAATCAGAGACAATCTACACTTTAAAGCATTACAACAAAGAAATAGAGGAATTAATGTTTCTCCATTGCTTTACCTGATTTCATCTCTGCATTTGATACTCTTGTTCACTTCCTACTTCTTGAAAACCCTTGGGTGCTAGGTCATCACACTCCATGATCCTCTCCTACTTAACCAACCATTTCTTCTCTCTCTCCCTTCCTCTTCCATTCCTTAAAAGTTGGTGTTTCCCAAGATGACTCCTTCATCTTTCTTCCTTCCTTTGCTCGTCACGCTTTCTCTGAATATCTCGTTTGTTTTCAGCTACAGTGTATGTACTCCTGACTCTCAGATCTAGCTCTCTTCTCCTGAACTCTCCTGCAATTCCAGACCCTTGGTTTCAACTATCTAGCACGTGCTCTCTGAATTCCTATTTGTGACTTGCTATTGTCTCCTAAATGGTTTGTATACCATAGATGTTTCAGCACTTCAGTTCAACTTCCATCTACTACGAGAGTTGTTTTCTTGAAAAATAAAGCTGAGCACATTATTCTCCTCTTTAAATATACCTCTTACAGATTCCGAGGGCTGAAGGGTAAATCAGCATCATTACCATCATCATGACGATGTAAGTGCTTGCTGTGCATCAGGCACTCTTTTAACCACTTCATATACACATTAGCTCATTTAATCCTCACAACCACTCTGTGGGGAGGTACTGGTGTATCCTCATTTCACAGATGAGGAAACTGGGGCACAAAGGTGATGGTCATTGTATTCAGGATCACACAGAGGCAAGGTCCCTCCTTCTTAGCTTGATCATGGAGCCTTTCCCATGCCTGCCCTCAGCCTCCCTCTGTGCTCCAATCACATGACCCTTCCTCCTGTTTCTCAACATCCCATCCTCCTTCACGTTTCCCTGCATTTGTGCCTGTTGTTTCCACTGCCTGGAATTTTGCTAACCCATATTTACCTGGTTAACTCTCACTCATCCATCAAGACTCAGTCCCCAAACCATTTTCTCTGTGAGGACTCAGAGCTCTCTGGACAAAGCTGATCACCCCAACTCCGTGCTGATATTAAACTTTGTGCACACCCGTTCTCTAACTGGACCTTTTCTGCTTTATTGCACAATGGGGCTCTGCTGATATATCTGTGTTCTCTGCAAGACCATGGGCTCCTTAAAATGGGGAAGCATCAGTCTTTCATCCCTGTTTCTTAGCACTTAGCAGGGGCCTGCTGTACAGTGGATTATCAAAATATGCTTGTTGGAGGAACCAATTAACCAGAAACTCTATGAGGTCAGGGACCGTGTCTTTTTCTTCAGTACTGTGTACCCAGCCTCTAGCATGACACACTGGAAATGCCTGACTGACATGTGAATGAAAAAATGAACTGGATTTTCATGGTGTTAATGAAATTCAACCAAGCAGAACTTCCTATTTTTCATTCTCTGATTTGTAGGCAGCAGTCTCAGTGGCATCAAGTTGGGATCTCTTGGTGTTTAATAATTTTTTTTTTGTTTACTGTGAAGGCATTGGTGGGTTTACTTTCGTCTTGACTCCATCTTAAAAATTGTCTGGAAATTAAGTACCATAAGCGGAGATAAGTAAGAACACATCCCTATTGGATTTTAGGCCACTATCTCTGTTTATAATTTAATACATTCATATTTTTAAGCTAGAGAGCTATTTCGTTATCACCCATATTCACTAAGAATAAAAAATAAAACCTACTTGCCTTTTTATAGTATTAATATATTAGGATTCATGGCATTAAATATTTTGTAATTTAAAAATTACTTTTCATTGACTGGGATCAAACGGAAGAAGGGCGGTGAGGAGAGGTCTCCATGGAGCTGTACTGCCGGGACGTGAGCCTTTACCTGCTGGCCAGGCTTGATGGGTGAGAGCGTGATGCCCTGGGTGTTGATCACCGGCAAGATCTGGTTCCCGATGACTGTGGCAATGATCTGGCCCTGGGCGTTTGTCAGGAGCTGGGGGGTGATCGGCTGCACTTGAAGGCCCTGAGTGCCGCTCGCTGCTTGACTCGATGGCCCCGGATTCGGCATCAGTGGAATGGTCCCAATAATCTGCAAGAGACAGGCCCAGAGGTGAGGCGCCGGGCTCTGCTCAGGGTCTGCGCATGCAACTGAAGACCAAGCACACCCTGGTCTCTGTAGGAGGCTCCCCAAGAGCCGACTCAGGCTCCGTGAACAGCTCTGGAGATGTGGGTGTGGAAAAAAGTGGCAGAAGATGAGCGTCTAAAGGAGAGATGAGCACACATGGACTGAGTGCGTGGAGGGAAAGAGAAAACATCTTACTCAAAAATAAAAGCAAGCATCAGTGAGGGCAGAAACATGTTATTTCTGCCAGGGCAGTACAGACATCTGTTTTCTCCCCCGGCATTCAAGGCCCCAGTCTAGCTGGGGAGCTGCCTCCCTCCCTGACAGGAGCTCCTCAAACACAGTGTGCTCCTTACATCCTTGCCTCTGCTTGGTTCTCTGCTCTCCATCCCTCCTTCCCTCCACCGACATCCTGCTCCTCTCTCAAGGGCAGGAGCCATCTTCCTGACATCCCAGAAGGATTAGGGGCCCCGCACGCTGGTGCTCCGGGTGGTTGGGGGCCAGGCTCTGGGGTCAGGGAGACAGGATTCTGTTCCCAGCTGTGCCGCCCGCTAGTTCTGCAGCGTGAGTCAAGGAGCCTAAGCTTTCCGAAGGCTTGAAAGAACTGGCATCATAAACTGATGTTTGGAACTCTTAAAATAGAGGTGCAATGACTACTGAGGCGAAATTAAATTTTTAAAAAGTGCATTTTAAATGATGTGTTTTAAACTGGGGCCTAAACATTAGAGGTTCAAAGCTTCGGTGGCAGGTGGCAGGGAAAGCTTTTCTTTGCATCTAGTGGCCTCTGGCTTCAATGAAGGGGTTGGGTGAGCGTCACAGGAGGGGCCTGGCCGGATCTAATCACTTTGCTAAGGAGAAAAGGAGCACGGGCAGGCGGCAAATGTACAGGGCGCCTATGAGAACCAGAAACATAGACCATATTCATACGCTGTTAGGGACCAATTTAATCTCTAAGGAACGAAAATGTGATCTCCGTCTCCCAATGTTACGGCGTCTCCTGGGGAGTCACGGAGCTGGCGGTGGGATGTTCTTCCCCTCCGCACACCACAGGATAGTTAAGCAGTTCTGTTCTGCTGGTCGTCTTCCGGGGCCACCTCCTGGATGTGAACTGTGGTGACGTGGCCTGGGGGCCACCAAGACATATTAATAATTCTCTGTCAGGAACGGCTTTCATGTGTATTTCGTTTCATTTCACGTACTTACAATGGCTCCGCGAAGTGGGCATTGGTCTTGCCCCCACTTAGTAGATCAGACAGTGGAGGCTCATTTCATGGAGGACTTTTTAAGTGACAGAGCTGCAGTGACTTCAAGTCTGCCTGACCCCCAAAGGCTTGCTTTTCCATTGTCACCCAGCTCCCACCACATGGAGGACATTGGAGATGGCTTGCTTTTAGAAAAGGCACTGCCTCCTGTTGGCAACTGCCCACCAGAGGAAAGCTGCTTGTGGACTGAATTTATAAAAGATTCCGTGTTCTACCCCGACAGGACCCCAAACTGGGTTTTGAACATAGTTTCTCAATAAGTGTCTTTTGAATGGATGGTTTCTGGGCTCAGCTATCACTGGGATCCAGGTGCAACTGGGACTGCAGAACTGCAAGACCACACCATTCAGTGACAATGATCATGGTGGAGGAATCGTGCCCTCCTCACTTGGCAGTCACTTCCACCACGAAGGCCCCTGTGCGGTGGCACTAATGGAGGAGCTGTGTGAATATCAAGTATCAATGGCTGTTGTCCATGGATGCTGATAAAGGTCAAGTCATTACTGTGAGAGTGGTCAGCAATCCCTTTGGGAGTTTGCAGCTCTGAAGTCTCACTGAGCAAGCCTGCAATCTCCATCCCGCAGCATCAGCAACGAGCACGTCCCATCAGTGCCAGCAAGATCAGGAGGAGTCCACATCGATAGATGAGAGCACATAAGCACTTTATTGATGAGTGGTCTTGCATTAAGCAGCTCAGGATTCAAAGGCTGTTCCTATGACCCCCCCCCCCCCCCCCCCCCCCCCCCCCCGAGGCAATGTGGAGAGTCCTGGGGAGCAGGCTCCTTGTCCTGAGCCCACGCTGGATACTTCCCCTGTCCACACTTGCACTGTGAAATGTGCACTTCCCCTTTGCGCAATGCACTATGAATTCTAGGTGGCTGACCCATCCACTCTGGCTTCCCTGTGTCTTAGGCCTGAGAAGCCCTGCTCCATCTGATTGGCCTGAGTTGAAAGCCTCTGAAAGCTGGATTCATTTAGATGGCAGGGTTGGGGGTTCTATTTTAGGCAGGATGTCAGCATGTTGATGAGCCGGAGTGAATAAGTAGCCCGGGAGAAGGCTTCAGAGTGAGGCACAGCACCTGACAGCTACAGAACACACTGTGATGCAGAGAGAGGTATTCCGCTCCGAGAAGATTGACACGAGTCTGTGCTCGCCTCGCAATAATGAGATGCTCTGCCTGCTTTCCGGGTGGAAAGAAGAAGGGCAAACACACGAGACTCACCAGCCTCTTCTCTGTGCGTAGCCTTGCCTCCAAACAATGCGCGTGACATTACTAAAACATGGCACCACTTATGTCCCTCCTTACCTGCTCCTCTCTTCTTTCATGGGCCTTAGCATCACTTACTAAGGGTAGGATTAGTGTCAGCGCTAGTGTCAGAGCCAGAGGGGTCTGGAATGGCACGACCGAAGGAGCCCTTAACAAGAAGAGTTTGTCTGCGAGGTAGGGGTGGGGTCAGGGGCGGTTCTAAAGTCAAGAAGCCTTCTGTGAAGTTATCTCTTTCTCATTTTTGTTCCCCTTTTGGGGGCGTTGGGATCACCACCTCAGCAAGTCAAAAACTTGGCAGTGCCTCATGGGGAATTTTCTAATATTCCCCCATGTATTATGAAATACTGATTTTAATTTGCTCCCGTTCATCGAAGGGTAGAGAGGATCACACACTGCGTTGTCTAAAAATTCTCAGATGTGTCTGTTTTACTGAGGCTGGCTCCGATTCCCTTCAGCACTTCCAAAGATTTCACCAAAACTCCTCCTCAGATTCTGACTTCAGAGAGCATGACAAGGAACGAGAAGAGCCGAGACCGCCAAGGTGAAGGCTCTTGGCACCCATGAAAAGTTGACTATTTTACCTGTGGAAATCGTAGGTTAAAATGAGAGGTCTTTTGATATTCAAGGGAAGTACTTGCATCTACACACATTTCAACTAAATAAGGAAATTAAAACTGAGATTTGACAAGGTGTTAGGGGAACTCTGATTTGAGGGCAAAGGTAGAAAGAGGATGCTTTTTGAGACAGGCGTAGTCCTAAGACTAGCTTTTGGAGCTTGTCTTTCTGGCTCCCAGAGCTAAAGATTTACCGCTAGGAGATGCCCTGATGAAAGGACATGTCACTGAGCAAACAAGGCAGCTAGGCTGTGACTCTTGCTCAAGGCGTTACTACACGAGACAAATTCTAGCTCTCCTAAGATGCTGAGGACTCTGGCAGAGCAGCCCAGGATACCTGCAGACCCTTCTCTATGTAAGGCACCCCATCATATGCCATGGAGGATACAAAGAAGATGAAATTGGGGAAAAGAGGGGGCAATAAGACAGGCACATCACGTGCAAGGATTCTAACAATCCAACGGAGAAACGATATGTACCAAACGAGTGGCAAGGACTGTCCAATGAGAATCTCCATCCCCACGTGCTTGGTGCTCAAAAGAAGCCTGGGAAGGAATGAGTGATTTCAGAGGAAGAAAACGAGGATGGTTAGGAAGACTTCATAGAAGAAATGGGGGCAGAACAGCGTCTTGGAGGTTGAATGGGATTTGGCAAGACAGAGAAACCATTCCAAACAAGAGACTAGCCCAGAGGTGAGAAACACGGGGTATGGTGTGTTGACTAATTTGGATGAAAAGAGGGTTGAGATAGTGGAGCAGCGACAGGTCAGCCTGGAAGGGTCAAACTCCATCCAGGCAAGGGGTTTCGATGAATGGTTTTTCAGGGGGAATTGGGGAGGAGTGCTGAAATGGAACTATCTCAGATGTGAATGTGACAGTGTGGATAGAACGGACTGAGGTGGCGAGAGACTACAGACCAGGAGATCAGTCGCTAGGATGCCATTGTAGCCATCCAAGTGTGAAGCAAAATGCCTCAATGAATCCTTGACATACGGGTTGCTTGATTCGTTGACTTCCAGTTCACTTCAAAAAGTGCGGCCTACTCTATGCCTAGGTTGCAACATGAGAAATTTTTGAGTGAAGTTATTACCCCATCAGTCCCACAGCAAATAGCTCAGTCATCGTTTGCAATGATCCTGTACGTCTTTGCCCTGACTCTAACAGTAATGGTTCATCTTTGATGAATGCTTTAAGTAGGCTGAGGCCCATACTGGTATTGTAATGATAATTTGTGACCTAAAAGCCTTCCAGCCTCTCTGACAGGGGATTTATTTGGTTGTTGCAGTTCATGTCCACTTGTCTTTTTCCTTAGAGGAGTTAAGAGCATAAACCACAACTGAGAATAAAGTTCATATTGCAAGAGCAACTAAAAAAGTTGTTAAAATGACTATTAGTATTCATTGGCACTTGTATCCCTGTTTTCATAAGAATTTGGGTAGCTTACACATAAACGTTACTATCATTAATTCAGCAGTAATTATAATTTAAGCCATCATAAAGATTATCTTGTGATTGTAGCAAATCCCAGCAATTCATGGCCATGAAACTCCTTTGGGTCATCAGCTTATCATCCCAGTGCCCTTATGGACCTCAGTGTAGTTGAGGTATTCTGTAGAGATGAATTATGACCGGTGGAGGGTAACGTTCACTGAATTTATTCACTGCCAGCATGTAGGTGTCATCAGCAGCAGTTGAGGGTGGTATCGCAGAAGCCCAGGGCATCCAGACAAGTCGTCCGATGGGCCACATGTTGTAATAGTCTATGACATGCTGTTAAACTCTGCTACGGAGAATGCGATTGCAGATGTCAAATTGACAAGTAATTTTGTTGCACATATCTTTAAGAAAAGGAAACCGCCAACGCTGTAAATCGGTGACTTCCTCAGGTCTTTGAATCCATCAGCAGAGACAATTCTTTGCCAAATATTTGTGTAACCTCAGCACTTTTTGGTCAAGAGGCTTTTGTTAACAGTAGTATCACCATGTCCATTCCTGAACAAAGGGCTTATAGCATTCGAGAACCAAGGAGCCGGTGGTGAGCAATCGTTAGAATGGAAACAGCCAATCACTTTCCCTTTCCTTTCTCATCTGGCCACAGACACTTCTCTTTCTTCCGCCACAGGACGATTTTTGCCTCCTTTATGTAATGCATTTATTCTAGTCTCATGGTGCTCAGAGTTAAACTCAGAGTTATTTTGGCAGTTTTGATTAGCATGTCGATTCAGGAAGAGCAGAACACAGTTATTTCCCAAACAAAATGTATTTTTCCAAGATGCAATCTAGTACCTTTTTGTGTTTGGCTGTGTCCAAGATGGGGAACAAGAAAAGTGTGAATACTGAGAAGCCCTCTAGGAGAGAATCTGAACGAGAGAATGGTAAAGGCATGAAGAGAAGCACACAAAGGGGTTCAATACAGGAAGACACTCAACTAAGGACAATTAGATTTAATCCTACAGGCAATGCCGATCAGTTGGTTGTGGCTCCCTGATACTCTGGAAGTTCCAGGGTTCAGGAAGAAATAGTGCCATGATTGATTAACAATGTCTGGTGAGGGTGTGGGCATAGAGAATGGCAGTCAGTGTGCCTGAAGGCAGCATTACTGAAGCCCACGATATGAGACCAATTATCTTAGACCAACCAATGGATGACATACATTTCTTTAATGAGTGATTGTGAAAAAGAATTTTTTAAGGTGAACATTTTAATGCTTTTATATTATGGGTATTGATAGGTACTCTGCCCCTGGGAATATCTACCTGCTCAGTGTTTCCCACTGTCAGTTACAATTAGGATCCCTGCCGGGTGCTCTACTGTTTGGTTTCAACTTTAGAAACATACGACTCACAGACAGGAGGAAAGAATTGGAAGTGTCAAGATCTTTGAAATGTCACTTTCAGTCACATTATGAGAAGACTAATTTGTATGAAAACTGAGCTGTAGAAACAGCAATAACAACAATAAAAACAATCCTCTCCCCTAAAAGCTTCTTAAAAGCCATTAAAGGTAATTCTCCTTAAGAGTTCAAGGTGTATATAGAGGAAAAGATTCCCCATGGGCTGGGTTCAAGGCCAGGCTTTGCTCTTAACTTGTGGGAGATTATTGGTGAATTACTTTGTTTTTTAGAACCTCAGTCTCCTCATCTGTAAAATGGGAACAATAATGTCCACTTCATAAGGTTATTGTGAGAACTAAATAAGATAATGTATGCAGAGCATCAACACAGTGCTTTGCCAACCAAGTAAGTGTTCAATAAATGTTTATTATTGACTTTGCTTACATGCTTTTGTGGTTACTCCTGGGCTTTTGCCCTAAGCTGTGGAAGCTCTTTTGAACTCTTTTAAGTGTTATAATTTCACCATGAATGTAGTTTACCATGAGGAACAGAAAACACTAGTTTACCATGAAAAAACATTAAGTTGTCCTTGTAGTAGAATACTAAGTTGGAAGTTTTCATGGAGGCACCAAAATTCAACAGGTGCTGTGTTCCAAAGGAGGGGTTAGACCATTTTGCCGAATTTACAGAGGAAGTTTCCGGAAACCAGTTAGACCACTCCGGGACTCAGACCCTCACAGTAAGGGTAGACACAGAACGCTTTTTAATTCCGTGCCCCTTCCTCGCTCCCGCGGACAGGGCATGGAGGGCTTTCTCCTCACCTCAAGGTTAATGAAAGCGGTTGAATAAATATTGTCCCCTCAAATTTGGGGCACATACCCCTGAGGAATCTAAGGGTAAGAGGCTGTGGCTTTTGAGCTGAGGAGGGAGGAGAGAGAAAGGCAGGTAGAGGAAGAAGAAGAAAGAGAGGAAGAGGAAGCAGAAGAAGTAAGAGGTGGAGGAGGAGAAAGAGAAGAAAGAGAGAGAGAACTGCTCTGCGTCAGCACTGGCAACACTCCCACTGACAGCAGAGCAAGGATGAGTGTGTTTCCCTGGACTCATTATCATGGGGAATCTTTTCCTCTATATACACCTTATCATGGTTCTGAGCCACATAAAATCCTGTCCCAGAGGATCCCCTGGGCAATGGGAACTGGGCCAGCATCACAGGGAGAGCCTTGAGGAGTGGATCTGCGGAAAAACCAGCCCTGAGAGGAGAGTGAGCAGCTGGAAGAAAGCACACTGCCCAAAGCGATGTGCCAGTGGAAGGTTCCAGCTGGGCCTCCAAAGACCTCAGGAAAGGTGCTCACAGAAGCCGGCTTGAATTGTCTGGTCCGCTGGCCCAGACGGTGGAAGCCATCTTGTGACAGTTTAATAAAGTGGGGCCATTCTTATCCTCCATCTGTCCTCTCTCCACCTCAGCCTGCCCTGTCAGAAACAGACTTAGCAAGCTGAGGAAGGGAGAATCACCTGATTAGGGAAAGAAAGTGGGGCTGGGTCACCCTTTCCCACAGTAGCGGGCAGTAGGAAGGAGGAGCTGCCAGGGCTCATGGGGGAGGGGAGTGGGAAGTTTGCTGGGTCCACAGTTTTGATTATTGCCAGGGAACTGGGCATTTCATTTGCAAGTTAAAGTGACCACAGAGATGGTATTCCCCCAGAGTACCTAAAAGGAGTTGTGGGGTAAGATCCCCAGCTTTCATCCAGGGGGAGGGGAAGGCCTATGGCCACAGAGAAGGTGGAAAGGGACAAGGGACAGTGGGAGGCTTTGATGATCAAGCCCGGAGAACCAATTCTGTCCTCTTTCCCCACTTCTATGGGAAGGGGTTTGATCATCATAAATTACTACAGAAAGAAATTCAAACTTGTACTTCTCTCCTAGTCTCCCACCCGCTCTTGGCCATCTCACCATTGTATGTGTGAGTGGATCAAGTGTGAGAGTAATGTACTCTCTTTCTATTTTTTAACTTAATTTTAGCATTTCAGGCCTATAATTAAGCAGCTTGTATAAGTTAAACACGACTTACTAATGAATATTAGTGAGTATTTTCTAAGTCATTGCTATTTGTAATTTTCAAAACAGCTAAAGATAGGGACTGCCTTTATCTTAATTATTAAGGTCAATAACACTAAAAAAGGAGATTTTGTGGGGCACACTGTCAGGACTTTGTTAGCTAAGAATGCTTGAAAAATAGAGGAGGAAGGGAGGGAAGAAGGAGACAAAGAGAAGAGAGAATTTAACAAGCTACCAGAGGTAGAGAATTTAAAATTGTGAGCAGAATATACATTTTCCTGCAAACTGTGAATTGGGTTCATTTCTGAGAGGTAGATGCTGCTGTTTATAACACTGATTGTCAAAGTTTCAGTTGACTTAACAATGGATACTATTCAAATGCCTTCGTTGCTAAAGTTCCTCTGAAGCTTTTGAAAACCTGAAAATGATAACAGGGAAAGCCAGTGCCCACCAAAGGAGAAAATGGTGATGCGATGTAAGAAAAGGGAAGGTGGGAAGAGTCAGGAGAAATTCTGACAGGGTCACTTGGCACTTATGTTAGCAAGATCATTCTCATGACATACAGCAGTATTCATAAGATATAATAAAGATGTGCCTTTATGGGTCTCCATTTCCTCTCCTATCTTTAATTAAACCCAAGACTACTCCAAACTCCCAAACACAATATTGAACACAGTCCTTTGTTTGTTTAATTGTTGGGAAAGAAGAAATCTCATGTGTGTGCCTTTGTTTGTCAATTAAAAATGATGAGGCGGGGGTGAAAGATCCTACTAGATCTTAATGGCCTAAAACAGGATGAAAAATGTCATTTCCCAAGGTGTTTTACAAGACGATTTGTTTATACAGCACGGCCTGGATCCTAGTTATGCAGTCCATTAGCAGCAAATATCTTGCAAGAAACTCCATGTCTCAGGGAACTGACAGGCCTCCCAGGTAAGAGTCAACTCAACTGATACAATGATCATTCTTATTGGACCTGAATCTTTCTTGAGTCTTCCGGCAAAATGAAGTTAGCAGCCGCAGCCCTATTCTAAACTGTTGACAGTTCCTACTACAATAATCCTCCAACTGAATCTGGCATTCTCTATACTCTGGAGGCAAGGGTTGTCGGGTTTTTCTGTTTTTCTTAAATTTTAAGATGCATGATAGTACCCATTCTTACATATTTTACTTTAATTGTGAGATTTGCTATTTTCTCTTGTATTTGAGTTACCACTCAGGCATTAGGAAGCATTGATAGAATAAAAGTTTTGATCCAGAATATAATCAAAAGATTAAATTAAATTTACACAAGATGATATTACATTGAGATGAGAATTAAGCAAGGAGTCATCATAACCGCCTGCATGGTATATTCCTGGAGTCACAGGTGGACTGGGATCAGTGTTCAGGAAATGAATCCTTTTCTTGAACACAGTATAGGTGCCCACCATCAACACAAGTTTTAAAATTATGTCTGAATTATATATTTACTATACTGAACAGCATATTGGCAAGCTCTGGATTATTTAGGGGTTCTTGATTTCTCTATAGTGCTGTTTTCCTCTACTGCTCTGCTTACTTTTTACTCAACTGGAAGGTGGGATGAGGAAGACAGAAGAGGGGGGAGTCAGTTTTGCAAAATGTTAGCTCAAGCTTCAGTTGGGCATGAGGTTGGAATCAAAGGTTGACTGGCTTCCTCTGTGACTGGTAAGAAATAGTGAAACAAAGTAAGTTCTCCCTGCAAAGGTCAATGAGCAAGACTCACCACCAGATGCAATTCTCTTCGACAAGGAAGGAATTTGGAGAGATGCTTCTGGAAATGGACAGAGAACCTGACACTTTGTTCTATCTCTTCCCCTCGGAAATTTATTGCTATGGCTCTTATATACTCAAAGGCTTGGAGTACATGAGTTTGGTTGTTTATATAAATATTAATTCTTTACATATCAAAAGTATGCTTACGTGGATAGATAATACAGACATATTGGCAGCATTTTCATTGTCAAGAGTGGAGGATTGAGGTAACTGTATAGATAAGTGTGACAAAGGGAAAAAAACATCTTCTACTTTGCCTAGAAAAGCCAGGCAATTGTCTGAATCTCTCTGCTTTATTCTGAATGACTTCAAAATTAAGAGTGTTGTTTGATTTGTGCATCTACTCATGCACAGGTTGATCACTCACATACTCACTCACTCGCTCATTCACTCAGCAAATCCTTTCTGTGGCCTGCTGTGTGCTCAGCTCTGGGCCATACCACATTGCTCTCATTCCCAGAGTAGAAGACTGGGAAATCATCCAGCCATTGGAATTCATGAGAACCCTTTCTTTTGGATTAGTAGAGGCGTTCTGTAAATCTTGCTATCTATGGCACCAGCAACATGCCAGTGAAGAAGAAAGTCTAGGCTCCCACTAGTCAGGACAGTCAAGATGGCCACAGTTTACAGAAAGCTAAAACCCCTGCTGTTGACAAGAGTCATGCCGGCTCTTTTCTCCAGGGACACTGCTGCAGTGGTCAGTGACTTGAGGTGATCTCCCATGGTCCTTCCTTTTGAGGACTGACTGTTTGTATACTTAAATGTGTTATTGGACAGCTGAATTCACCCTTCATTGAAATAGGTTCTTATAT
Source organism: Equus quagga (assembly GCF_021613505.1). Taxonomy (NCBI): domain Eukaryota; kingdom Metazoa; phylum Chordata; class Mammalia; order Perissodactyla; family Equidae; genus Equus; species Equus quagga. Next base: position 36,472,540 of record NC_060274.1, on the reverse strand, counting down.
TCTCTGGAAAAGTGGTAGCTTTAAAAAAAAATCTTTGAAGAAGACAATATTATTCAAATTCGATTTCTGCATTCCATTTATTAATGCTCACTATGTGCCAGGCACTGGTTGAGATTTTGGGAGTCTGAGAAATAACAGACGACTCTAAATTTTGTTTTTAAGTCACTTTGATTGTAAAAAGAAAATGGCTAACATGTCTGCAGAACTCAGCACTTGGGGCTGGATTACTTTACTGGGGGGGTAGGTGGGGAGTGGATCCCTTGGGACCTCTGGTCCCCAAGAACACATACTGAAACTGCTGCTTTCCCACTGGAGAGTAGAAATGACAGGCTCACAGTGGGGGATGCCCTTCAGTTTTCACAGAACAATGTTCCTCTTCAGCGACCACTCCACAGTCATAACCTCTGCCATCTTGATTCCACCACAAGGTTCCATACGAATTCATTACGTGGTTACAAGGACTCAGTTCCACCATGCTATCACAAAGCTTCCCCTTCATCTATGAATATATTATTATTTTCGTATCTATTGAATCCTAATTGAAATAAAAACAAATGTATATTTCAACCCATAGTTATTTCTAACAAGGGCAAGTGTGGCGTCTCATACAAAAGTAAACTCCTTCAAGCCATCATGGCCCCAGTTTCAATTTGTACCTTCTCACTTTATTTTCAATGGGAAGAAATAATAATATTTGTAAATATGATCAAATGCTTCAATTTCCAACTCTCTTCAGAGATTTTACATTTTCATTGTAATATTCATTATATTTGTCCAGTAGGATGTTCCATGTCCCAGAAAACAAAGACAAATTCTTAAGGATGAAGTGGAAATATTTCTTTTCATCATTTCTTTGTCCTTTTCCCCAATGACTACAAATTAAATCATGAGTACTTTTCATTTTCCTTGCAGGTGCCGACACTGTGGAATTGCTAAAACATTTTTTTCCTTCAAAAGAGAATCACAACTATGGGCAAGCCATCATTCTGCAGGAAGACCAACTTTGTAAGACTTTACATGGCTTTGCCTAAGACTTTAAGTTTTAATGCCAGCAAAAAAATATCTAGAATTTGGGGAAGTATTTCTGCTTCTGCCTACTGATCCCAGATTAGGTGACTAAATCAGATTAAAGTTATTTATTGCTTGGGAGAACACCTCTTGGGTTGACCCAGCCTTGGTCCTTCGAAGCTTTAGCAAAGGTTCCTAAATGAAGCCCTGGACCTATGAACTGTTTCTTTTATATTTCTTCCCAAATGAGAGGAAAAAGAGCTACAGCAGTGACAGCAGAACAACCCTAAATCAGGGACCAGTGATATTCTAAATTCTTTGGAGCAGTGGGAATTGGGGAAGGAAATGTTTGGCAACTGCTCAAAGAAGTACCGCAGATATTTAGCATCAGGTAGTGCTCTAAGCACATTCAGGCTGTAAAGCTGAATTTAAATTAGTGTAAACAACCGAACAAGCCTCTAAGAGAAAAAAATGGGTGGGGAAGGAAGCCACTCCAGGTGTCATTAAAGATGCATATGTTTATCACAACCCTGTTTCACGAGTCCAAGATGATTTGTATGCTTTTTGTGAAGCGAATATCCATTGTTGTGGCAGAATTAAATGTATTTTGATACTTGCGTGCAATATTTATCTACCTGTTCAATCAGAAAAAAGTCCTCATGACTCTAACATGTATTACTTCTTCAATTTCCTCTTAGTAGATTTTTTTAATGTTCTTTAGGGTGAGACTGCAGAATTTCTCATTTTTCCCAACAAAGACCATAACTTATTAGAATTATGCTGATGAGTTTTTCTCATAAAATTGCATCCTCATCTTTTCATAGGTGACCAGTCTGTACTCTTACCCCTAACCAGTAGGCAGATTCTGATGGATGTAAGTAAAGATGGCTGCTGCAGGCTTCCATTTGTGGATTCTCATAGTTTTCTGGTTCCTATGTTAAAAGTCCCTCAAACAAAATTATATGTGTGTGTGTGTGTGTGTGTGTGTGTGTGTGTGTGTGTGTGTACTTAACTACTCTGGTACTTCAAATTGGGTCCTGGGAAGAGGTAATTTATCATTAATAATAAACCACTATCGTAATGATTTTCTGACCATTCTGTTCTAAGTTCAATACTTTGTAATTTACGCCAGGAGTACGAATTTTAGAATTTTTAATTTCAAAAGCTGTTTTCGAAGTACAGCCTTAGCAAGAATATGTTTCACAGTCTTCCTAGATGAAATCCTTCACAAACTACACCTATATATTATTAAATAGTGTAAAGTTGGCATAATGATACTTACATTGAAGAGGAATTGAGAGATGTAGTCACAAAAGTATCGAATTAATCCATAACTCACAGTTAAAATATAATCTGCTTAACTTCTCTAAAACATTTGGGGCATTTCTAGCAATGTTTGTGGTATCCAGTTTGGTTTCTGAGAAGGCTAAATTCTTAGTTCTTTCTGATTCATCTAGGTTCCGGACTGCAGGGAAAACTCTAGACACACAAAACCATTGATATTATCCTCATTTCTATTGTGTTATCTCCATATGAGCTGAGAGGAGCAGAAACTCTACTTTTCAAAGACTTTTAAATGTATATGAATTTGTGATCTCAAAAAATCAAAATGAGTGCTCAGAATCCGAAGTAGCCGGCCATGTCACTCCCTTTTGTGTTCGTCTTAGTGATTTGTATATCACCTTTTAAACATAAATGATTTAATATCCTTTTCCCAAGAGAGTCACCCTTTATATTAAAAAATCTAAACAGTTCTTTTATAACCCAATGATACAGAGAAGATCCTCACATTAAAATCCATTTTTAACTTACAATCAAATCTTTAAATTCCATGTGAACTTAAAATTGATTTTCGTTTTTCTGGCTGTACATATCACTAACCTCTTCCTTTTGGTTGTCTGGGAGAGCTTGCTAACATCACCTGCAGATTTACTGAAGGTAAATGGAAATGTTTGTATTCTCGAGCATCTGTGGAAACGCACAGTAGTTAAATGAACCTGCCCTGCGTTTTGATTAAATCAAGTACAACATTTGTTATGGAGAAAAGTAGATGCTGTCATGTCCAGCAGCTGTATAGTCATGTTACTGAGGCAAGCTAGACATCATCTAGCCTTCTCTGCCAATAATCTGGAGAAAACAAGGTAGTCCGGCTTACCCTGTTAACAATGGAGAGGGCAGCAGACTCAAAGTCATCAAACTGGCCCTCTCTGTGCTGGAGCGGCCACGGGTTCAAGGCCGAGGCGGTCAGGGGAACAAGACGGAAAAGCAGCACTTGCTTGGTCCTCACTATGTGCCAGGGCTGTGCCAAGCATTTAACATCCTTTATTACTTTTCATCCTTACAACAACCCTGAAACGTTAGTAGTTAAAAAAATTGAAGAAAGTTAAGTAAATAGACAAATGCCATTTGCATCAGACATGGTAACACTGGATGGCATTATGCTTAAAAGCGTTTCCATGAGAAACCTCAATACATTAAATAGACCCTACTTCAGATCAGCTACCCTAAGCGGATTAAAATGCACGGGGGTGAAGAGACCACGATATTTATGGAATGACTATAATACAGCAGGCGCGGTGTTAGACGCGTGAACACGTGATTCTGGAAGCGCTTCACTCAGAGGAAGGCTGGCTTTGACGCAGTCGGATCTGGGCTCAAATCCAGGTTCCATCACTTACTAACTGCGTGGCCCTGGGACGCTGCTTAACTATGCTGAGCCTCCATTTCCTCAGCTGGAAATGAGAGATGATATCGCAAGATCATTCTGAGAATGAAATGAAATGATGCGTTTATGCAAAATGCTTATCAAATAGTACATAAGCTTATGTGAAATACTCCATTCATGCCGTCCACAGATTTCATTCCTATATTTGTGCTTACCACGTGCCAGGTGTTATTCTAGCCACTGGGGATATATCAGTGAACAAAACAACACTTCAAATTATCAGAGCACAGGGATTGAGAGCAATCTCTGAGATCAGACAAAACTGAGATCGAATCCTGCCATTTCCAGCCAGGTGATCTTGGAAGTTTCTTAATCTGTGCAATGGGGAGAACCCATATTCAGTGGTTGTGGGACAGGTGAAATGAAATAATATATATCAAATGCCAAGCACTCTTTGGCATGTAGGAAGTGCTCAATAAATGGCAGCAATTTATTAATTTTTTTTTATCATTAGAACTAATTTTCCTAAGAACCCTGGGAGGAAGATATTGTCGTCATTGATGGAAGAGAAAACTGCAGCTGAGTAGGATCAGACGCCTGGGGTCACACAGCTGCTTGGGCATGGAGTCTGATTGGAAAGCCTGTGATCTTTACCCTGGGCTGCCTTCCATGTGAGCCTGTGGACATTTGCGCAGTCCGTCCACCTCTGTGACTCTGACGAGACTGGTTTATCGCGAATGTCTGTTGGAAAGTGTCAGATCTAGGGAGTGTGTAATGTGTTTTCTTTGTGTGTTTGTGTGTTTTGCTTGATTGATGCCATTTGTTTATAAAGTTGCATCTCGTCTTGACTTGACTGTCATATTCTGAACGCTCCACTTTATGACATCTTCTGAGGATCTACTTACACTGTTAATTTTATAAGGTGCAAAAAGTTAGCTGATGAGATGAATAGCGATTTGGAGCAATGTTTTATGGCTAATGCGTTAAATTCAATTGGATCGTGCAAAGGCCTACTTGTGTACATTTGAACTTGAACCTGGCTTCTCTCTCTGCTCTGAGTTGTGACTTTTCCATTCCTATCTATCTCTGGTCTCTTCCTCAATTCTCTCTTATTGGCCCAGGGTTGATGACATGATGCCTACATCTTTAAGAAGAATGCATCATCTCAACAAATTACAGGCCAATATGAAACTTGGGTGCAGTATTGGGCACGTGTGTAGCAAATGGTACAATGAACATTTATTTGGTGGTTGAATGCATCTCACATGTGAATTCAATGTTCTCCCCTCTCTGATAATGCTCTGCTTAACCATAAAAATCATTTGCAGAAAAAGCTGATGTTACTCCAGGGCTGCTAAGTCAAAATTCAGCACTTCCTCTCTTTCCTTGCCTCTAGACCCAAATCAAGTTTGATTTTCATTCTCTAGTCGGAAAAAATGAGCTTCTACTTCCATCCTTGACTTTTCACTAGAAACTAAGTACAAAAAAGCCATCATCAACAGCCCAGTGGACAGTCTTTTGGCTACTGAATTTGGTTAAGGCTATTTATCAGATAAATAACACAGTCCCCCAATAAGACCTCTACATTTTTTACATTTTAATATGTGTGAAATTAGGCTGCCCCTAACAGTTGATATATTTTTAATGTGATTGTATTTTCTTCCATTCCAAAAAAGCTGTTATTAAATTGGTGATGTAACTAAAATCAGTGGTTTCTTAGACGCATAATATAGGATAGATATTTCTCTTCTTCTTAGCAAGGGCTTGCTTCATTAGAGGTGCAGCTTCCAAAGGGGAGGCTCTAGAAAGGTCTGGGGCCTTGCCACTCTGGGAGCTTAATCAATTCCAAAGTCATTTTGCTCTGTGATTTTACAAAAAGCCCAATAGAACATTCACTGGGATAGAATTTCCTGTTTAGCTCTGAAAGGCTCACTTTGGAGAGTGCCCCTATGAAGCCCATACCACGCATTTCTTTCCTAACAGCTAGGAATGCTTGCTGGAAGGCAGGAGACCCGGAAGGCTGGGTCCCCCAGGTCCTGATGCCTTGAGACTGATTTTCTCTGGTAAGGTGAAATGGACCTCTGGGATTGATGTTTCAAGATTATCTCATTACTTTAGAGACTTCTCTGAATCTACTTCTCTGGTTCCTTTGATCAGCAAAAATAGCAATGGTGAGAATATTGATTAAAATGCCCTATACGTATTTATTTTGGTAAGGTTTACAGCTCTTCACAGTTTTCAGGTGTGGGGGGGGCGGTTATATGCCTTCAAGAGAAATCTGTGAGCTTGATAGGGCAGGAATTACAGCTTCCATTTGCAGATGGAGAAATGAAGGTTCTGGAATTGTGACACATCTGTGGAGCATCCAGGAAATGAACTAGGTCTTTGAACTCAAGAAAGTGAGGGTGGTACGGGAGGATGGGTGTGGGCTTGGGGCTCAGATCTTGGTTTTGCCACTTACTAAAGGTGTCACCGCATGAAGCCAATTTAGCTCTCAGCATCCTGAGAGCTTGCTCATCTGCACAGCTGGGATAATCAAACCTACAGATTACAGGTAATCGAACCTGTGCTCGCGCAGGATCACAGATGCTACCAGCGCCATGGTGGAGGCTCAGTGCATGGGAGATATCATTATTTCCATTACTCCTTTGTAGAAATCACTTAGCATAAGGAACATTCAGCTAAAAACTACCGCCTCTCTAAGATCTAAGTCCGTTAAAGAGCTTTGCACACTGAAATGAGCCACACGAACATTAGTTAATGATATTATTTTGACAGAAGGGCGCACTAATTGGAATGTAAACTCTGCTTGTGGAACACAGATCTGAGAAGTCAAACTAGTTCTGAGGGAGCTGTCTGCGAACTGGTGGCTTGTACCTTATTTCTTGTTTAGAATTATCGCTGTTAATTAGGTTGCTCCGTTTGTTAATTGGCCCCTCTCCCATTCTTCAGAAGGAAGGTGCCAACAGTTTTGACTCGGGAGCCTACACAAGAAAAAATTTCCCTATTCCCAGGAAAATGAAATACTCATGGATAAAGAATTAAAAAAAAAAAAAAAAAAAAGATGCGGTGGCCAGAGGAAAAAAACGTGACAGCTCAAAAATCCACGTTCTGTTTAGATGAGAGAGACCTTGGTTCTCTCTGGCTCCATCTTCCCAGGGAATTCCCCAAACTGGATTTTTTTTTTTCACTTGCATATTTCTGCCCATCCCTTTAACTGTACAGGACAGGTTGCACTGCTGAGTTCTGCTGGGAGAGGAGGGTAGAAAGAAAGATTTCAGAGGGTGCGTTATCGTCAGTTCTTTAAGTTGGCCGTCTCTTTGGGGTGAAGACACTAATGCGATTAACCCTTTCGCTTCAGAAATGCGGGCGGTAAGGGAGCGGGAGAGGCGACCTTTGGCCGGGCAGCGAAGGTCTGGGCTGAACAATTGGCTGTCATAATGAGGGACAGCGCCGTGCTTCTGCTGATGGCACCGATCGGCTCTGAGCCCTGATTACGTCCCTCGTGTCATCAGCTCAGCCACTACAGAAGCAAGGCCTCGCATCAAATCCATCTCCGCGTAATCACCGCGGAACCGAGGGCCATCAGGGCTCATTAGCGCCATTTGCCATCCGGGACGCCCTGCTCCTCAGAAGGGAGAGGACTGAGGGCGAAGTCCGGGCCCATTCCGCCCAGCGACCCCCGCCACCCTACCTCTGACCAGTCACTGCAGAGGACAAAGCTCCAGAGCGCGCGCCGGGGGCGGGGGGGCCTCGGGACTGCCGGGCGTTTATCTGCCCTCGGTGTTCCCATTAGGGTCTGTGGTGCGAGAGCCCTTCTTTTTGCAAACGTGCCACGTTTAGGTGTGTGCACCCGAAATGGCAGCACGGGGATCACCGCTGAGTCCCCGCTGCAAAGCAGAACCCATTGGAGGTGCTTCCTTTCGGATTTAAATCATTAGCTCCCGCTGGAAAACGTGCATAGGCAGGGATGTGAATTACTTCCTGCCGCGTTTCCCAAAGTGCGCTCTGCCAACGGCAATTCTGTGCAATGCTGTGTGGACAGTGAGTTTAGGAAAGCGGGCTTAAAAAGGTTAAAGAGGTTTGTGGCGCGTCAGCTCCGCGGGGCGGGTCGCCCACCTGGCTCCACTGTCACCAGCCGCGCGGGACACGTGTCCTCGGCGGCCAGGCCCGGATCGCCCCGCGCATCCCACTCGGGACCCCTCGTTTGTGCAGCGTCTTGAGGGGCTCGTTTCCCCCCCCACGAGGCGCACACTTAGGGAAAAACTGCTTTAATGCAATGGCCTCTCCCGAAATGAGGAAATAAAGCTCTCAATTGGGCTCAAAGGGGAAATTTGATATGTTAGTGGAAAGATTGAGGTTGTTTATTGTTGTTATTATTTTATCTTTATTACTCGGATGAAGCCAGGGTAAAATTCTTATGTTACTAACCCCATGAACATAGATTTCCCAGTCTCTAGAAGGAGCTTCTTTTAACAATGTTATTCTATTAAAAAATGCTATTTGATATGTATTTCACTCAACAGGATTGAATTTTTACACCTTTTACAAACTTTGTATAATAATATTTTCAAATGAGAAAATAAAATCTTTTGTCAGACTGTTCTGAGTTTTGGTCTAGAAAATATGGCCAAACCCGTTGGTTGGGCATATTACATAAATAGATTGCTCTGTTCCTAATATTTGGGGGAACATATAGAAACACCAACTCTGAATGTTTAGACGCCTACTCTGAATTTTCAACAAACGTGTTTGATTCTTCTTTATGCAAAATGTCCAAACAGTATATTCTTTTTGTATTTAAAAATGGTATTCTGTACATATGATTTTGTAGCTTTTTTTTTTCCCAATCAATATCTTGTAGTAAAAATGTAAAACTTGCACAGAAAGGACTCACCAACGTTATCATCTCAGTCACCTCGGGAAGGGAAAGCAAGGCACAGGAGAGAGAGGGTGTGAAGGTCTTAGCTCTATCAGTAATATTTTATTTCTTTTAAAAGTAAGCAAGAGAACCGAGGCTAATATGGAAAATTGATAACATCTAGGTACTTGAACAAGGATGTCTTTTGTATTATTTTTTTGTAAAAAATTTTTCCTTTATGTTTAATGTGTTTCATTATTAAAAATGAAATACAAGCATATATGTGAAACTTCCTAAATTCCTGATCCACTGGCTTTAGCTGGATCTGTCTGATGCCCTCATCTGCTCTGGTCACATGGTCAAAGTGACACACTCATCTCCTTTGCACAGGGTTTGAAGTGAGTTTTACAAACTCAGGCAGCTATAGCTTTGTTAGTTCTCTGACACAGACCTAATAAAACCCACAAAGGACTCAATGGACACTTATAGAGTAAATTTATTATATCTCAATTGTATCTTTGGCTGAGATTTGCATTTATTATAACTTTATCTGCATTCACCTTGTAGTGGTTTTCTCTAAAAGATTCTCATCTTTCTATTTAAATTGTGTGTTGAATTACTTTAGCAACCCATAGTTTGGGGTCAGTTACTGGTTTTTCATCCTAAAAAGAATAGCTATAACTTATTAGTTTTTAATACATTACTATAATTTATGAGATGCTTAAGACATCTCAGGCACTGAGCACTGCCCCTGCTAGTATCAAGTTAAGCCCACAACAAAAATAGGTGAGAAGTCTTATCCCTCTGGTTTTACTGATGAGGAAACAGAGGCCCAGAAAAGTTCTGTAATTTATCCAAGGCCACACAGCTTGAAATGTGTTCTGATCAGACCCACTTCCTTCAAAGCTCATGCTCTTAACTATTCTATTGCCTTCTAGAGACATCATTTAGCTTATTATCATCCAGAGGAACATCCTACTGTAAGCATCATGTTTCTTCAATTCTAAGACATATTTTTGACCGCATTTGAAAATTATGATATTAGAATGATCTTCCAGTTGGTATGTACAAACGTGGTGCCGGTGGTGTTCCAACAGCCCACTGTTGAACAGAGGTGACTCACCATCAATGGTTTTGTGCGGTCAAGGTTGTATCCTCTAAGCCACAGTGCACAGGCTGCTGTTAGTATCAGTAGATTGTTTTCCTTCAATCGTGGCATTGTGGTCATTTTAGGAGGCAGCCACTATCCTACACTGTGACAGCAAACCCCTCCTTCTCACCGAACCATCTCGGCTCAGCCCTCATTCCTTCATGGAATGGTGTGTGTATTCTTGGGTAACCTGAATAGGTAAGTCCCTTTAATTCTTTCTTCTTTTTATATATTAAGAAAATGTTATATGGGTGACTGGGTCAAAAGGTACAAACTTCCAGAGATGAAATAAATAAGTCATGGGGATATAATATATAGCATAGTGACAATGCTTATTAATTCTATATTGCATATTCGAAAGTTTCTAAAAGAGTAGATCTTAAAATTCTTATCACAAGAAAAAACATTTTGTAACTACGTATGTGACGAATGTTAACTAGACTTAGTATGGTGATCATTTCACAACATACACAAATATCAAATCCTGTTGTACACCTGAAACTAATATAATGTTATATGTCAATTATACCTAATAAAATTTTTTTTAAAATAATGTCTAGTTGATTTTTACAGACTGAAGGGAGGATCTTTGACTTGACTCGCTGCCACTTAAGACAATTTCGCAGTGGTCGAGAACGAATTTCAACAGGAAACATCCTGAGCTTCAGTTAAAATGTAAAATGCTTTCTCTGGCCCCAGGATAAAATAAACTTTCATTTGCTTTTACTTTTCTGCAATAATGCCAATAAGGAGATACTGCCAGGGGCACCAGGCAAGCCAATTCTATAGCTGAGCAAATCGATGGTAAATCTACTTGCCAAATCCTGAACATACCCACTGAATGAGCGTTAGGAACACACACACACACACACACACACACACACACACACACACACACACTCACACACACAGCTACTGAACTATCCAGGGCAAGGATGAGATTTCCTTAAAATAACTTAATGTCTTACTACTAAGATTCTCACATTCTCAGACTCCTCACACTCAGACAGGTTTGTGCACACTCATGAACTAAAAGCGTTTGCATTTTGACTAATAATAACAGATAGCTCTTATTAAGTGATAGCATTAATGAGTAATGACTGTGTGCCTGACCCTGTTCTAAGCACTTTAATCCTAGGAGCTGGTGCTAAAAAATTATTATCCTCAGTTTTCAGATGAAGAAATTGAGGCACAGAGAGGGTAAGTCGATTGCCCAAGGTCTCACAACAGGTAAATGGTGGGCTGGTTCCAGAGGCCATTCTCTTTGCCTGTACGCTGTGCTGCCAAATACAGGTTTCCAGAAAATGCTAGACAAAACTCTAAACTATGACGGTGATGATGATGATGCTAATTACGGCAACCATTTATTGAGTCTTTGTGCACTCAGTTACTATTGTAGGCTTTTTTCACACATTTTCTCATTTAATCTTCATAATCTAGGGGCCTAGATTTTATTCTCCTTATTTTATAATGAAATTGATGCTCAGAGAGCTCAAGCAATTTGCTCAAGGTCACAGAGCTAGTTATTGGGCAACCCGGGATTCAGACAAGTGTATAGCTTAGCACTCATTCCATTGCCTAGCTTCCACACTTGCACGAGTTCCTGATCTGCTAAGTGAAGAGAACTAGAATGTTCTTCTCATCAATGCCATAGCCATTATCAATTTCATGATCACTAATTACCAGTAAAATATCTGCTACTTCCTTATTTCAGAGTAGAGTTAGGTAGAATACATGTTTAAAATACTTTAACATCCCTGGGTAAGATATGAGCTTTGTGGCTTTAGGATGTAGGATTTCTGTTAAAATTAATTACTCTTTGGAACAATGTCTGACTTCTGAATTAACTGCAAATAAATGGCAGGGTCAGAAAGGTGACAGAAACTTTTTCTCTATATTTGCTTGTAACTACTGGTTGAAAAAAAAATCCTTAAATGTATGAAGATTTCCCATCCCTTTAAATTTACTGAGATCCAGTAAATGGAAACACAGTCAGATTCCAAGACAGGGAAGCAAAAGCATAGCCCTAGGTGGTGAGATTTCTTCTTGTTGAGAGTGGAAGGCCGAGTCTGCAGGAACATTCCAGGGGGTGGGCATCTGCCCAGCCGAGGAAGCCGACCTAGGACCACTTGCCCTGGGAGCACAAGCCGCTGGCCCAGGCTGCCCCACAGAGGTTCCGTTAGAACTTTGAGGATGTCTCCGGCTTACATAGGTTAAGTCATAGCCCCAAGGTCATAAGACGAGAAAGACGTAGAGCCTAAAGTCAGCCCCAGGCAGGTCTGAATTTGGTCAGGGCTCTTACCTACTGGGTGATCCCACTTTGGTTTCCAGGTAGCCAAGAGCATCTTAGCAGTGGGGAGCAAGGATCAGGGCATTTCTGGGAACAGAATGCCCCTGCTTGGTGCCTTCTCAACAGATCTGCCTCACTAAATTATCAGAGGAGGAAAACATGCTTTTCAAACTTAGGTTTAGATTTTAATGTTATTACTCCCAGGTGAACTTTCCAATGTAACAAATAGCTGGCGTCAAGAACTCAAATGAAAGAATCTCTAAAGATATTAAGAGTTTTCTCTTTGTGCCTTTTCTGGGAAAGCTCTGTGGAGATTTTTAAGGAACTGAAAATGGGCTGGGTGTAGTAACCCTGGTTTCCACGATATTTTGAGGAAGACTGATTATATTAACCTCATTCCAATGTATTCTTGCCTTTTGTACCACATTAATACAAGCCAAAGGAATACACACGCGCGCACACACACACACACACACAAGAAAGAATTTTGTGGTTCTTTGGTGTAATTTGACTACCTCATAAGGCTCAAACAAGAATCTTTGCTCCAAGAGATGCAGTGCATGCATCTTTTTCTGGGAGGCTGATTATGTTTATATTACAAAGATTAAAAAAAAACCCAAACAGTGCTACATGAATGTGGCCAATTCATCTACTTGGGAAATGTGAGTGTCTTGATCTCTTCTTGCACTGGAGGGGGGGACCAGATGCCACTGGGCATGTGTCGAAAACTCTCAGACAAGACTTCATGAGTGGGCATTATTGATTTCTCTGTAAATGTAATTTTTTTTCACTTTAGGAGCTTTGTGTACCATATCAAATCAACTATCATAACACAGTTTCTAAAATAAAAAAAGTTAAAGTAAAATCAACTCTCATTCAATCAATGCAGAGTACCCATGAAGCTTCTGCTTTGAAGCCCGTTTTCTTATGGGCACTTGTGGGTTGGGAGAGCTATCCTTGGGATGGGAGCTGGCAAAGGCCATACAAAGCAAAAGCTGTGACTCTAGCCCCTGAGAAGGAGGAGGATTTGTAACTGGCAAAACGATCAGCCATTAAGTCATCGGAAGAATAAACTCCTAATAATTCCTTCTAAACAATAAAGCATTTTCTCCATCACAAATACTCAAGTGGTGGGCATACTGGTACATTTGACTTGGACCCTGGAACAGAAAAATCAGAGGGAAGTACACATCAGTGGTTATGATGTCTATCTTGAACTCTTACAATTGACATCTCAAGGGCCAGTCGCCTGGCAGGAATGAATCGGGGTGTTCTATTTTGGGCACAACTCTAGGCAACAGCTTCTAGAATCGACCAGATCTGAGCATGAGTTATGGATATTATAACTAACTTGTCCTCCACACCAATACCCCATCCCTCCAGAAATCTTAATAGGCTTTTGAGAGCCTCTATTTAGAGCCGGCTGCATAAAATGATCCTTTGATGAAAAGGGATTGGAACAAGGGTTAAAGCCGACATTGAAAGGTGACTGTGGAGGGCACGGTGTTCATACAACCCTCCTTTAATATGTGTGGTGTGCACCTGTGATAAGATGATTCATTACCTGGGGCTGCTCTCTGACAAGCTCCATCGTTCAGCCCTCGGGGTTCTGACGGGACAATCCTGCACCCGCCCAGGAAATATAACAAGGTCAGCTTTTTTTCCCTGGGACGTGGATGGAGACAGTTTAGCTTATAATGCATCTCTGTTTACTCTCTATGTAAAATAAAAACAGGGTTCAAGACACTGCAATTTCTGTTCTCCACGGAGCAGGCCACGCAGAGGGTAGGAAACTCACTGTGGGGTAAATGAGTCTGGGAGGACAAATCTTGGCAAGGATGCAAGCTGCTTCTCTCTGTGTTTCATCAGCAGAAACAGCAGAATCTGAGAATGAGGCGCCCCAACCACTGAGGCTGGATGGGCTGTGTGTCAGGCCTGTGAATGGAGGGCATCCCTGACACCATCGGCTTCAACTCTTGTTTGCTGTTCATGCAGCTTTTATTTTATTCAGGTTTATGGGGCTCTTGAAGAGGGAGCCACCCTCCTGGATGCTCTGTCAGTGTCTTGGTGATCGCTATGTGAGCACATTAGCAGTGTAAGGGACCAGGCGTGCTGCCCACCACATGAGGAAGGCTCGCTGGCCCTGGAGGGACTGGAGTAAACCCAGGCGCACACAAAAGGCCACCAAGCTTTGTGAGAATCATCAGGAGGCCGGGCAGGTGCAGCCGACTGGCAGCCGGCTTCACTCTCACTCACCCCTTTTCTTCGTTGTTTTCACAGAACTTTTTCAGTTGTTGCCCATGAACTTCTCATAGACTCAAAAACTGGCTTTATTAAGGCTAATTTAGAAAGCTTGGAGCAATTAGGGAGGGAAACTTACCAGTTTCCTCCATTATCCAAGTTAAAAAAAAGTGAAAAAATAAAAAGACAAAACCAAAATTTTATTTTAAAAATGTAACCTTTTTTTTAAAGAGTGCCCCAGTCTTGAAAAGTAATTTCTTCCATTAAGGTCATAACATGAGCCATCGTATAGAAATAAAACCAAAATAAAACTTAGACATTCTAGGCGGAAGGAAAAAAATTCTCGCTTCTAAAATATAGAAACACCTCCCAAACCTTCTCCTATTCTTGACATTGCTAGTAAACATTATTTATTTGCCTCGAATGGATGCGGTTACATATCACTGTCATGCAAAAGAAATTCATTTCCTTTCCGAGTTCAATCTGCCATAAAAATTCACTCTTGTCCCCATCTCCCACTCACCTGTCCTTGTGCATTAGTAACTAGTTGACCCGTGACCCCCTGAAGACTGGAGAGGGCATTGCCAAAGGCCTGTGAGCTTGCTATGGAGCCCATGGCTGCTGCTGCTGCAGCCGCTGCAGCCTGACTTGCTAGTGGATTATTAACCAGCTGCAAAGAGAGAAAAGATCAGGGTGAAACCACTGAGAGAGGCACAGACAGCACAGGATACAATATTCACTCAGCAGGACATTCTCGCCCCATTTCGCTCATGCAAAGGGCCCCAAACCCCCCGGAGGGGCCTGGGGAACATTTCCTCTCAAGCTGTGGGGTTTGGAGGAGGTTGGAAGGAAAATACTTTCCACCAACCCTGGGCTGCTAAATGGAGCTGGATTTAGGACTAGCCCCAGGAGAGGGTGAGGTGGGCCCCAGGGGTGAGGCGGGCCCTTAGGATCTTCCCAGGTAGAGAAAGGATTTTGAAGTCCCTGGATTTTGTCCTCTAGCCGAAATAAAACTCTGAGGAAGTGTCAAGTTTCCTTGAGGTAACAGAACGTGGCATTAAAAAGGATGGGGTGGGAGTGGAAGAGAGGAATAGATTTTAAGGATTTCTGCAAGTGAATTTATCATTTCCATTTGTGAATTTGCAGTTTCTTTTAGGGTCATTGGTTGTGGCAGATGCCTCCCTCCACCTCTTTCTCCAAGGAAAAAGGGAACCAAAGTTAGTAGAAATGGAAACTTCTAGCCTCTCTGAGGCTGAGTCTAGGGTTGGGACCTTCTGGGGGCCTCATCCTGACCATGGAACTCAAAGCCAATGAGAAAGGTCCTTTGGTGAATGGTCAGGTTGACATCTGCTTGCTGTTTTTGCTAATATATGGCCTTCCTGGCCTCTTTCCTGGGACAAGAGGGAAACAGGGAGGAGAATTTGACTGCTGGGGGGAACCTGTTCAAGGAGGAGGTTATGGCTGCCAAAATCTGTTTTTTCACGGAGACCAATTCAATATTCTTTATCCTGCCAATTTTCCACGCCACAGGTTTTCAGGCCTTCTGACCATGAGGCAGAAGTGTGGCTTGAACTAAAATCTGCATTTAGGTTAATGACTAGATATAAATTCAAGAAACATTTAAACTATTTTCACAGTATTGGTTTTGATACATGAATTTCATTTGTATTTATTCTAGGGTGTTATTTTTTCCCATACAGTTTCTCTCAAGTACAACAATTGTTGTGTATAATAATGCATTTTCCATCACCAGTTCCCACATCCATGAAATTCCTGCATTTTAGCAGAAACCTGCCAAGACTAAGTCTTGGTGGAAAAAAAATTAATGCCATACTTAATTCAAGTCCTACAAGCTCTTTTAAAGAGGCCTTTCTTTTACTTTCTCCATTCTCTGTCTCAGTCTTTTTCTTTCTCTCTTTATTTTCCTTCTTTCCTCTTTCTTTCTTATCCTCAAAACACGTTTTATTACTTAATTCCTTTGGAAATTTGCCTAGAGTTTGTATCATCTGATGAGGAGGGAAATACTAATTGTCAGAGGAAACATCAAAAAGGGCAGGAATTTAATAATTCTTTTTTCATTAGTGTGATATCCTCATCTTATTGGTTTCTTTATTCATTTATAACCAAATCTCACATAACAAGTCCTATTGTAATTCCATTGACCCAGCACATTTTTTTAGAAATGAAAATCCATTTTAAGCTCGTGACTTTATGTGTCTTTTGCCTTTATCTCTCTCCTAAAAGACGACAATCGTTTTCTTTTTAAGGAGAAAAAATTCTCATTCATCGGCCTAAAGAGAAACCCTGTCTTATCCCAGATTACCACCATGGGATTTAAAATTCAGGTTGGCCTTGCTTGATCTTAATTTTCTGAGCATGGTTTTATAGTGTATATGAGGCAAGTAATGGTATACGTAGAGAGAAAACTCTCCTTGTTTTTGGCTTAACCACCTAAGGTGAAAGAGTTCATATTGTGGGTTTTTTTTTTTTTTTTCACTCCTAAAGTGAGAAGACCCCTGGAGGGATATTTTCCCCCAAATGCCAGGACAGACACTGCTCCTCTGTGCACCAAATTCAGGTCATCTGCCTGCTGCTGTGTTTCCACTTCTTTTATGCAACACAAGCTGAAATCATCATGAAATTCCTGTGTTCAGGGAGATCTCACAATAAGCTTCTTAATCCTCAAAGAAATATCAAGTTAGGTGCAGTTTAGTTTTAGTGTCGAATTTGCCCATCAATTTGCGGTGAAAAGTTTAAATCAGAACATACAGAATGCCTCTGAAGAAGACGGACAGTGACTCCTATTGAATGAAGAGAAAACATTTTTAGAAATTGTAAGACGTTTCCCTAATGTCTAGGTCAATCAACAATTTACATAGGAAATTCTCAAATTACTCTCTGGATACAATACAATACTGCACATTGAGAATTCCCTACGTTTAGGACACTAGTGTGTTGTTCAGCTATAGTCCTATGTATTTGCTGTAAATTTAGGCATTACATAAACTATTGTTCTGAATATAAAATACAGTGTCTACTTAAACGTGGGCTGCCGAGGCTTTGCGTCATGGGGCCAGGAATGGGTGCACGTCTACCGTTTCAGAAGATTGTTTGAGCAACCGAAAATATACACATTTTGTCCAGGTTTAATGTTTATTTCCTCTATATCCTGGTCCTAGGTTGAAATACAGTTTGTTCCTCTTTTTTGCTGCTTTTCCCTCTTAATGGAGCAAATGCCAACTCGATGACTCTCTTATTTCCTATCCCGCATCCCTAGGTTTTTGCGAAAGGCATGCAGGCTCTGGGGAGATGCCTCCTGGCCCCCAGAAGCAGAGCTAGAAGAAAGGTGAGGGAGTGTGGTATCCACAGACAGCGGGTACAAGTCAGTCTGCAAGCTGACAGTATTCAGGTAGACCCTTGGTTGATGAACGCAGATTCCTAAATATCTTTTGGCTTTTCTGTCTGGGACTGCCAAGGCAGGGATGTAATATGCATTAAGATATGTGGCAGGGATGGGGGAAGGGATGGTCGGGAAACCATACGTGCTCTCTTCATCACCTTAGGTCATGTCACTCTGTATTGTCCCCAGTCATGTCATATTAGCCGTGTTCCTATCAATACTTCTCCTTGATTGGAGACTCAGCGTAGAGTTGGACAGCGGGGAGCCCAGGCACAATAAATGCACATAATGAGCATGTTAACGTTCCAGGACCAACTGGATATTTTGAAGTTGCTGCCAAATTTATGCCTTCAGATCTTTCACTGCTAATGTACCTAACCAGCAAAGGATGGCCCAAATGAAGTCTGACTGTATTACATACTTGTGCTTTCAACAGACCAGCTTGAAAGACATGCTGAATTCTGGTGCACGCTTCTTTATAAATGTGGAAGCTCTCGAAGCCAGGATTTGCAAAGGGCTAGAATTCTCATGCTACATCCAAATGGATTCTGGGCCTTGAGTACATCAAGTTCTGGAATCCTCAGATAGCCCAAAAACTTACTAATAGAAACACTAATTTCTTAAGATAGTCCCCTGCCCCTTGCCCCTGAATTTTAGAGAATAAAATAAAAGAATAATTTAAAAAAATAGTTTTGAACCAGTAAGGAAGGACTCCAAACCTCACAGAACCCTGCCCATCCATTCTTGTAGTTGAGGGCATCAGCTCTGAAGGCAGACTGCCTTGGCTTGTGACTTTAAGTACACCACGTCTCATTTGTAAGGATTCCCTTGTAAATCCTAAGGGATTTTTTTTTACAATGGTTTATTTCTCTATTCACATATCAATATGGATACTGGGTGCTCATTGCATCATGAGAATAAATCCGTATTCCCAAATCTAAAGGGTTTTTTGCACATTCTTGTTGTCTGTGGACACTAAATGGTGATGAGAAGAAAAACTTTGATAAAGTCTTTTCAAGGAGCACTCTTAGATGATATCATATGTATGACATCACATGAGTGTCACCCTAGATGATGTCACTACATGATGGAAGGGTGTCTTTCTCCAAGTCTTGCCCTACCATCTTCACATTCTCTGAAAGATTCACATCCTACAGCTTCCTAAAGAATCTGAGTATTTCTTGAATTTGAGTATTAGTAGTCATAATACTTTTCATGAAAATTTTCTGGTTATATTATTCTGTTATTACAAATATTATTTACAAAAATATGGCAGCATGATGAGGCAATTTAGCTATGGTGGTATATTCCTATGTTTATGTCTTTATTCCAAGAGGGCCTTACGAAGGCAGCAGGCTCAAAACCTTTCTTTGGAGTGTAATTGGCCATGATCTATAATTTTATCATTCTCCTCATGAGCTATGTGGATTTTATAGAGTATGGATTTTGGAGCAGCTCTTTTGTTACTAACTTTTCAATTTAGAACCCTGAAATTATGGTGCCATTTGTTTTTAAATGAGCACGTTCAGAAATGCATTCATCACAATTCGCTACTCATTGAATAACTTGCAGTGGCTGCCTGGAAACAGGAGGGCCAACGTGGCTTTTCAAGTTCATTTATATACATTAGGTCCTTGACTTCTCTTATACTGTGCATGTGAAAACCGTGCCTCTTGGTTCCTTGGAACTCTTTTAACCAAATCAGTACTTCCACTTCTTACCCTCAATTTTCTCTTAAAAGGTCAAGGAAATACCCGTAGACAAATTCTGGAAGGGTGGCCATATTCATCTCAACAACCTCCTTGATGTGTATTTATACTACCAGGCTTTCCCCCTTGGTGTCATGATTATTATATGTTATAAAACCCTTGTAACAGAAATTGGTTTTGTGAGGTTTTCTATTGAGCCAAGCTTTGTCACTTGCTCTCTGCCCACTTCCCTGCAGAGAAGGCAACGTGCTGGATGCTGACCATCCAACTTTCTGGCAACAGAAATCTCCATTACTGTTGCTGAGAAGTGTCAGGCTGGAGTGCTGAGATTTGCCGGGATGACTGAGGCACTGCAATATCCGAAAATACCTTTGATTCATCAATATAAAATCACATTGATTTCCGTATAGTTTTAGAATTAATTATATTTTACTTTTCTTTTATGGTAAAACTGTAAGTATAACAACTTTCTATTAGTGCTCCAACATCCAGCCGTGTTGGCTAACAGAGGAATTTTTAAGATGACCTAATGTCTGAGGTTGGGTTCCCCTGAAACCGGATGGAGAAGGGAGAAATTCCATCCTGCAGGGGCTCTGGAGCGTGAGTTAAGCCTCAGAGCAGTCCCAACCCAAGGCAAGGAAGCTAGGCCTTCACACTCCACATCTGACAGGACCAGTTAACAGCCTCTGGGGTCAAGGTGAGGTTAGAAATCAAATCCCTGGGCACTGGTGGCACTTTGCTCTTGGGGTAAAGTGGAGCCCTTGGAAGAAGAGCTGCAGGTGCCGGTTGTTGAAAGCCCCACAAAGGGGTGGGGGCAACTCATGAAAAGAGGGATTCCAGGGGACCTGGGCGGGCCATTTACATTGCCTGCTACAGTGCAAACGTCACTTCCTTTCACTCATTAATGTCCTCATCCTACAAACATTTATTCAGTGCCCACTCTACTTTGGGCACTGTGTCAATGACAGATTGACATAGTCCCTACCCTCATGGGGCTTATAGTCGAACAGGGAAAGAGATTTTGGTGGGAAGAGAAATAGGAGAAGATGAGCTGGCCAGGGAGTGGTATCCAGACCTGGGGGGGGTGGCAGTGTCGGGGTCAGTGAGAGAAGAAGTGATGAGTTCAAAGAGACCTGGGAAGGACAGCTCTGAGTCTGTGCCCCTGCACTTGCTCGGGGTCGCACACGAATGTGACTGGCAGTGAATGAGTCATTCTACCCGAAAGAGGAAGCAGCACAGTGTGAGGATTAAGAGCTTGAATTTGGGAACCAGATTGCCTGAGTTCCAGTTTCAGGGCTGCCAGTGACTGGTTGTACCTTTCTCCTATGGCTTGAATATTTGTCCCCTCTCAACGCCCCCAGTTTCATGTGTAGAAGTCCTAACCCTCAAAGATGATGGTATTAGGAAGTGGGGTCTTTGTGGGGCGCCTCAGTCACAAGAGTAGAGCCCTCATCAGTGGGATTAGTGCCCTTATAAAAGAGACCCCATGGAAATCTCTAGCCCCTTCTACCTCTTGAAGACGCAAGGAGAAGACGCTGTGAACCAGGAAGGGCGCTCTCACCGGAACTCAACCATGCTGGTGCCTTGCTCTTGAACCCCCAGCCTCCAGAACTGTGAGAAGTAAATTTCTGTTGTTTATAAGCCACCCAGTCGGTAGCATTTCTTTATGGCAGCCCAAACAGACTAAGACACTTTCTGTGTCCCAGTTCTTTCAGTTTTAGTAAGACGGGAATAACAATAGTGGTAATGACTTCATAGGGTTATTGTGAAAACTACGCGTGCAAAATATTAGAAGGGTTCCTGGCATACAGTAAGCGCTATATAAGTGTTGCTATAAAATTTTATTCTTTCTCGGAACTTCTGGTCGTACTGTTGTTTTAGAACTGAGCCCCCTCTGCCCCTCATTGGTGGTCGCATTTGCCTTTGGGCGAATCCTCAGCTTCATCAGGATGTTCGCATTTGCTGGTTGTATGTCTGCAACTCTCTTTCCCTTCACACGTGTCTTCCCTGCAGTCACCTCCTTGAAGACACCTTCCTTGACTACCCCATCTAAATAGCATTCCCTTTCTTTTAGAGATTCGTGCCAAAACGTGTGAGGAAATGATAGGATGTCTGGGATTCATTTCAAAATAATCCATGGTGGCGTGGGGAGAGTGGGCGGGGCTAGAGAAGAGGGTCTTGGGTCGATCATTGTAGAAGCAGAGTGGTGAATATATATAGTTCATTATACAATTTTTTCTGCTTTTATATATACTTGCAATTTTCCATAATAAAAAGTTTTTTAAAATTCCCTTCCACTCTCCATCTAGTTGTGTCACTTAATACACAGCACTTATAGAGTCTATTATAGTACTCATTGGTTTATTCTCTTCATCCCTCTCTCTAGAACGTAGATTTTGGTCCACTCCTATATCTTCAGCTCCTTCAACAGTACCAGGCACCCAGTAGGCCCTCAATCAACGTTTATTGAAGGAACATATGAAGGGGTGAGTCAAAGATATCTAGGCCTGACTGGGACCTTGGTGGGAGTTTGATCCTTCAATATTTACAGAAAAGAATAAAAGTTTTGGAGGCAAATTTGTCTAAACTCTTCTTTCTTTAAATATATCACCACATTTTTCAGTCTCTCACCCCATACTGGACTGACTAGTCAGAGTCTCAAACATGGATGACTCAGTCCTGAGGGTTCTTGAATAATCCTGATGAGTCCATTCAGCACCAGCACTCACAGCCTTCCTCTCGGCTGCCCAGGCGGATTCCCACAGGGTGAAAATGGGCACCAAACAGTCTTTCTGACTAGTTGGGAATACTCCAGGATATGCAACTCAACAATGGCAGCGTCTAGAGATGAAGGCCCAGCGAGTTCCTGGATATCTTGGACCAAAAGCCCCCTGATGGCCCTAGAAACTGCACAGCTGGAATGGAATGGGTACAGGGCTGGGCGGAGGGCTTAATCTCTGGGTTTGATGTTATTTGGGAGCTGAAGGATAAGGTGGCAGCGAGTGAGGGCTTTTCTAGTTTTATCCTTGGGCTGTGGTGGTGGCGATGGAGTTGGGCTATGGAGCCTGTATTCCCCCCGCCACCCCTAGCCTCGTGGGCTAGAGCAAAGCCCATGTTGACAGCAGCCTGGGGGAAACAGAAGGGAGCGCTTTCCCCAGAGGAGGATGGACTCACGTGCCCCTGGGCACAAGCCATGCTGCTCCGAGGCCAGGTGATGGAGTGTGACATTTCTAGTTAAGGAGAGGGCATGCTCTCCTTTCGTGCAGCCTCACTGTGTTGGGACTTCACGAGGTATCGGGCCTCGTGGACATTTAGATGGTCTGTAGCTCCCGAAGGTCATTGGATGCAGGGTCAAAAATGAGCCTCTACTCAGATGGCTTCACAAACCCTGGACATCATTGCAGGTGGACAGAGGGGACTCTATGAGCACACATGGACACTCTACAGAATGTTCTAGAAGTATACTGGAGAGACAGATCCTGCAGGGGGCCCAGGTCCAGGTTATACAGGATGATCAATGAGATCTGCACCGAGGGATCAGGGAACGCTTGAGGAAGGGGAAGGAAATAAACAAGTCTGGCCGACACACTATGATTTGGTGGCAAACTAATAGAAAGCTCTCCAAAGGGATGCATTTCTTTTTTACTTTTAAATTTACTGATAAAATAGTCAAGTCTGGAGTTGAGGGAAAACACTAGCTTTTAACTTAACCCAATACATTTCATTTTGAAGTAGAGAGGTCAGCGTTATGGAAACACACCAACTCTAAATCAGATTTCATCCAAGTTATATGTAGACAAAGACTGTGTTACCACAAGCCTCCACATCTCATTTCCTTCCCCGTCTAGTCCATTTCATAACCTGAAAATCTATCTTTTTATGGAGTTTCATGCTATTTTCTTACTTACATACAATAGTGCTACTCTTACCAATTGCCTTTTGTCATGGCACATTAGTTAGGTGAATTTGTTGATATTTCAAAATTACTCTTTCTGTATTTTTTATTCTATCATCCGGTTTAAACAAGTGATTGGGAGCGCTCCTGTGATGAAAGAAAAAAGGCTATAGTTTTTTTCTTTTAAAGAAATAAATCGCTGCCATGGTGCAGTAGTTGGTATTATTCTAGTTTCTATCTATGGGAAGGCACAGCGCACTCTGTCGCCACCTGTGCCTGATTTACTTAAGTTCCTCCCCAACACTTGTTGAGTCCCACAGGGAAATTATGTGCTACTGAGGGCAGAAGAAAGACGAGAAAGGATGAGAGGCTCAAAGAAGGACAACCCACGGCCTGCCCTATGGAACCTCAGGACAACTCTGTACATTAGGCACTTCCTGATAACCACGGTGCAGGCTCTGAGCCAGGCTCCAGGGAGACAGAGGAGAACAAGGCAAGAGTCTCTTTTTTGGGGGTGCTTCCAGCTTAATCAATTAACTGCTGATTTCCACACCGTGCAGCTAGTGCTGTAAGAAAGGGGCACAGGCAGCCCAGACAGGGGCCCTCACCAGGCCTCAGGCAACACGGGAGGCCTCCTCGGGAGGACTTCTGAGAAAGTGAGTCTTCAAGGATGGTTAGGAGTTGGTTGGGGAGGAGGTGGGAAGGGGAGAGAAAAGCTTCCCAACCACTGGGAACAGTGTGGTAGCAGCGTGGAAGCAAGAGACAGCAGTGGGTGGGTGTGGAGCCACTACACTAGCACTTGGATATTTTGGGAACATGAAGCAGAAGGAGGGATGAGGCAGATGATAAGATAAGGCATGAGCTTACGGAGGGAGAACTTTGTATGTCCCATTACAGGCCTTGTCCTTCATTCTATAGGCAAGGCAGAGGGACAAGATCAGAGCTGATGTTTAGAATGGTCACTTTGGAGAGCGAGTTGGACTGGGGTGGAGGTCGGTCAGACTGGAGACAAAGAAAAGGAGGCCACTGGAGCAATGACAGAGGCAGAGGGCTGCCCTTCACTAGGAGAAGGGGTGTCGCTGGGGGTAACTTTGCACACAGAAGCGCAGTCTAGTTCACCATTCACTGACTCGGCAAACGTTGGGCATCAGCTATATGTCAGGTACAGAGACGTGGTCTCTCCCCCCGAGAGCTTCCAGAGTGTGTGGGAGACAGATAAATTAAGAGCCGATGGGTACAAGCAGAGTAGGAGGGTGCTCAGTGAGCTGCGGGAACGTTGGGGAACTGGCTAGCTCGCTGGGGGAAGAGGAGCTGGGTTAGCGAAGTTTCATGGAATAATTGATAGGAGCTCAATCCTGAATGCACGGCAGAATCAGCAGATGGGAAAAGGGCAGTTAGAGCCGAAGGAAGACTAAAGACAAAATTATGGGAACGTCAGAATGCCTGGTGTGTTCTGAATGTCCAGAGCACAATTAAGGGCAGGAGATGGGGCTAGGAAAATTCTGAGCTGGTTCTGAAGGCGAAGAGAGAAGGTGGGAAAATATAAATGAGGAAACATGGGTGTGAATGGCTTGCATGTGTTCCTACGGTATAGAGCGTCTCCTGAGCGCTTTCCCCGAGAGCTGTTGCTATGAAAGCACCTAAATATTCATATCCTTTTGCAATATTGTGGAGACAGATTAAACAGCTTTGCAGCTCGGGAAACAACGCTAATTGAGAGTCATCAAGTCATAAAATACTTCCATTTATTTTATATAAAGGGAAATCTAAACTGCTGACTGACCGAAAATTAACAATTGAATTTTGAATAATAAAAACAAAGCCTGCATCTTTTCAAACATATAACGTTCTCTGTGACAAAAAAATTATGTTGTATCCATGGCTGCGTCCACGTGCGAAGACTGAACTGTGATTTTATAAATTACAATTACATAAATTAATTATAAGGATTCTATTAACTAATAACAAGATTTTGGGTCTCTGAGAATGTGCCCAGAGAAGATGGAAGGCTTTTATTTACTTTCGGACTATTTCCCTCCCGAATTTGTAGATTTTCTCTAGATACTAACTTTACCATTGAAACTCAAGAAACTCTTCCTAAGTCCAAGCAGTTCAATTTATCACTTACAAAGAACAAAACATATGCCTTTTCTTCCTTCCATCCAATAACCACATTGGTTATTAAAATGTGCTTGTAACAAATCTTATGCATAATATCTTGGTTTTATCCACCCATGCGCAAATGGAGAGCCTTGTTTAAGCTGTTACTGGATTTTATTATTATGCATAATGGCTTGCTTGCCTCATAAAATTTATTCACTGAATAGCTGTTGTAGAAGAAAACCAGTCAGAAGATACGTTATTCTTCCCACAAAACAATACTATGTTTGGGTTATGCATTATTGTTTCTGAAGCACCAGCAAAAATGACCCCATTTATTGTTGGTGTACAACTGAACCTCAGAACATCTACTTTCTTAAATTCACAATAAGGATCCGATCTGCCACTTAGGCTACAGGGAGAAAAAAATGCCATTTCTGGCCATGTCACACCCATCTTTAATTGAGTGTCTATATGCAGCTCTGGGTTAGCACCTGTTATGGCTCCTTCATTGTCAAGAGTACAGAGGTGTACACGGCAGATGGTTTGAGAAGTGACTTCACGTGTGACAGGAGCAGCTGCCACACCTGTGTCAGATGCACTGCAGCCTCAGTGCCCGGAAGAGAACTTTGCCATTAGGAAAAACAAATGGCCCAGGTTATTAGAGAAAATACAACCCTGTAGAAAGGGGAAGATAAGTACACGAAAGAGAATGCAAAAAACATGACTAGAACGCTCAGAGGTAAATAAAATTGTTCTGCACTCAAAATATATTGGTTATAGGTTGTTCTAAAAACATTAAGCTAACAGTAAGAACCACTACCTGTAGGAGCCGTAAGCCAAGAAAATATAAAAAGTTGTTGTATAGATCGTTTGGGAAGTTTCCGTTAATAAAACCAAACATAGGTTAAAAAATATAAAGCTTAATCTTACCAAGAGCCAAAGCAGGGATGTGTCGGAATTTTCCACATTTAGGGAGAAGAGAGCAGAAAGTCATTTAAGAAACCAATCTCCCCAGTCAGCAAAGAGAAAAATCTGTTTAAAAATGCCTTGCCGATATTGCTAACTGTTGAGAAACAACTGGCTGTGCATTTACAGGCAGAAACTAGGTAACTGGTGATGGGACAGAGCATGTGAAGTGGCTGGAAGTCAGGGCTCCCCGCCTCTGGAGCCTCCTGAGTCAGCAGCTAACTGGGCATGCTGTCCTGCCCTGCCCAAGCTCCATTTCCTTGTCTGTAAAATGAAAAGGTTGCACCAGATCAGTGGTTCTCAAAATGTGGTCCCTGACGGGAAGTGAAGCCACAGCAGTTTCAGGGAAGCGTGTGGCGGAGTCAGCTCTCCTGATGAATACCCCTGATAAACACTGAGGCCTCCCAATGCGTCATCCTCATGCTGCCCCCAGGCCTGCAGAAATCACATTTTCCTCCTTTCCCTGACAGCTCCGTGGGGTTTGGGTTGAAGGCCGGCTCCAGGAATGCTCAGGTTCTCTGGAGTAGGCTGGAGGAAAGAGCTTTCTTCTACAGTGGCTTTCTACTACAGTGCTTCTCAACGAGGGGTCCTGGGACTAGCAACATCAGCATCACATGGGAACTGATAAGAATGCAAATTCTCAGTCTCCACCCCAGACCTGCTGGATCAGAAACTCTGGGGTGGCAGCAGCAATCCAGGTTTTTTTGTTTTTTGAGGAAGATTAGTCCTGCACTAACATCTGCTGCCATTTCTCCTCTTTTTACAGAGGAAGACTGGCCCTGAGCTAACATCTGTGCCCATCCTCCTCTACGTTATATGTGGGACGCCTACCACAGCACGGCTTGCCAAGTGGTGCCATGTCCGCACCGGGGATCCGAACCAGCGAACCCTGGACCACCGAAGCAGAACGTGTGCACTTAACTACTGCGCCTGCCCCAGCAAGCCAGTTTTAACAGCTCTTCAGGTGATGCCGATGCACGCTGAAGCCTGGGAACCCTGAACTTGATGATCTCGAAGCCTCCTTCAAACAGTAAAATTCTATGATGATGCTACAATGGTGGAATAAAATTGGGAACGGTGCTATAATTTTTCAAATTCTATTCCTGTAAGAGTGACTATATAAATATGTTAAATAGCAACGTTTTCTAAATCTGCTCTAGCAAGTAGGGACATAATGCTGGAAATAAGCGTTTGGGTCAGGGCTTATAGCAAGTTTCTAGAACAACTGTGCTGTCCTTCCCTCCCGGGCTGGCTTCCAGCAGCCACCGGGCAGCAGCCTAGTCCATGGACATCCTGGGCTGAGATTGGGGCTCCAGGCCTTCCAGCATGATCAGAGTTATCCCAATGTTCTCTCATAGGGAGCAACAATAGAATTTGAAATCCATAATGGATTTTTAATAAAAAACTAATTACCTGATGTTAAAAGATAAATTACCGGAAGTCAACCAAGCAAAGGCTTTCAAGGACCATAGCAAAGGCTAAAAACTGGCATATCCCACTTTTGCCCAAATCCTGAAGAAAACCACTGCAGAAGGAAGGAAGGAGGGCTGG
The DNA here is from genome assembly GCF_021613505.1 of Equus quagga. Lineage (NCBI taxonomy): Eukaryota > Metazoa > Chordata > Mammalia > Perissodactyla > Equidae > Equus > Equus quagga. Next base: position 36,444,701 of record NC_060274.1, on the reverse strand, counting down.
TCATCACTACAAAATGACACAGAGATCCAGCTGCTGGGGATTTGCCTCGGTGTAACTTCAGTAGGAAACTCCAGAATTATTTGGGTTTGGGGGATGATATATTCCTGTGGGTGGATGGTAGAAAGTTTTACTCATGCTTTATTTGATTTTTCAGATTCGCATGTACACGGCTTAGTTCTTGTTTGGTATATCACTTAAAAAAAAGTAAGAGCATATTTTATTATTCTTCGTGTCTTTATGCTTCACCATTGTGGTATACGGAGGAAAAATAAAACAAAATGGCAAAAGTGTAAAAAAAACGAAGAAAAGAAAATAGACAACTTTAGAGGTAATCATATAATCATTTTATAGAAAACTTTATTTAAATAAAATATAGAAATAGAAAGTGAAAATAAAAACTATATTGAACAAACAGGCTTACTTGTCCAAGATTTTTGTTTCAAGAGCTTGGACAAATTGATCAAGATGGTTTCTTAAGAAAAAAGCCAAGTAACAAGGGGAAATGATTGCATTAGAAATTGTTCTAAGAACTTATCAAAATGAATTGGAAATTCATAGTCTTCAGAACAAGGGGTTTTTAGCTCGTAGCCGTACGTGCTGGTAAGCAAGAATATTTCGGTAAACTGTGGAGAATTACAGCAATTCCCAAAGTATGTGTGGTGGAACCCTGGTCCCAGGATTTGCTCTGGAATAAAAGGTTTGGGAGTCATTAGGTTTGGGAAACGCTGCATGAAGCATCTATCTCTTGTGAGATACAGTGCATCTCGGCATGTTCAAGGTTCTAGAAGTCTCCACGGCTAAGGAAACCTGCTCAGCTTGTTAGTGAAACACTACCTGCATTTCCCAATAATACTTGATCATACCCTTTGCGTGTAACACCACTAAGATCCCAAGAACTCGTGTTCTATGTGATGCACTTTGAGAAAAGTTAGATGATATATTACTTTGTTATCCACAGATTTAACAAATCGGCTAATGGAATAAGTATGTAATCCACCTTGGCGGTTCTCATCAACGATATCTAAAGGAAGGACTTTATATTCCAAACCTAGATGCTCCACAAAGCATTTGGCTCTGAACAAAATTCCCTCTGGTGCTTTTGTTAATGTTCATGCAAATTGGTTAAGATAGGATTTATTGATTTAAATAAAATCCTGCAGACCACATGAGCTCTGAGAGTCACAAACACGCCTGCATTATCATTAAGTGAACAAGATAGCAATATTTCTGCATTACTCTTGGGTGAAATACCACCATTAAGGGAGCATGATGGTGTCCGATGGTGTCGTTATTACCAACCGAGGTAGCACCTTTTGCAGCCCAGAGAGAGAAGAGGTCGGAATGGAACGGAAGGCAACGGAAAGCAAGCACATGTGTTAGAGAAGAAACCTTTAAGAAGGAAGAACTGGAAGATCATTCTCTGTTTGAGTACATGTGGGTTTGGAATAGCACCGTGTGTGTCCATGTGTCTCTATTTTAAAGGCTATGGATTTCGAACTCTATCTGTGGCTGATTTGCCTTATTCCAGCTTGAGAATAATACTCTATTATTTTCTATTGTATGTGACCTAATAGATATGTGCTAAAGAGAGGGGAAAAATGTCCACTAAGGATTTTGTTTTGGTTTTAAAACCTCAAGGTTAACAAAACCAAGAAACACACATTTCCATATAGCTAGGATATTACAATTAAGAAAAAAACGTTTTTGTGTTAAGAAGCAAATTTGCAAATTTAGTCCTCTACTTTCCTTAGTCTCTGTAACTACAGGATTGTTTTTAACCTTAGAAATACTGGCGGCTAGATTTATTTGCACCTATAGATGGGTGACTTTATCTCACAATTACAATAAAGGCAAGTTACTCAAAGATGTTGGTTTGGCTATATTCCAAGTTCAAAAATAAGAAAAAGTTTCCTCAACACAAAATACAGCCATTATCAATTATAACTCAATCTTACACTTAAAAGCCTGGTTCTAAAATAAATAAATTTCATACTTTAGAACTTGTCATTGACAAGGTTGTTTTGAACCATGTCAGAATAAAACTAAAGCATGCAGAATTATTGTTCTGGGAAATAAACTTATTCAACACTTGATATAATCATGTGCTACTATCTTTTTCCTTAATTTTCACTGATGTGTGTAGAAAAGTTATGTGGTACAGTGGCTTGTGGCATATTTCTGAAAATGAATGACACTATTTTTCCTTCTTACAGTCATTGTTCCTGTGACTGTTACAAATATAGTTCTCTGTGACAAACATCTTCTCTGGAAGCGGGCGAGAGTCAATAAACTGATGTACACAGATGTCCATAAATGGGCAAAGTAAAACAATAAAACTATGGTAAATAAACCCAGGAAATGTAGTGAAAATTGCATTCCATTTCAGAAAATTTTTGAAACAATCCTATAATTTTCTAAACATTTTTTAATGCATGAACTTTGTCACCTGGTATTCACATAGTAATCATGGAAGACATTATAAAACAAGTTATCTCAAGTAGAAGTGATTTCCAATATAAGACGGGGTTAATGTACTACCATTAAATTAACAGAATAGTTAGAAGATGAACTTGGCAGCAGAATAAGGACCTTCCTCCCCTTTCGGAATTTTTTTTCTTAGAAGACTAAGTCCAGGGAATTCAATTTACCATTAAGAGAGTCATTCCATAGCCAACTTTTCTTTGTTTAAAAATCATTTTGATAATGAAACAAGAATACCAACAGGACACTCAAATAATAGAGGCGAGGAGTTGACTTTTATTGACTGGGGGTCTGTGATGACTCCTGCAGAAGTTTTCTCCTCTGTCCCTGGGGTGGCTGTTTTCCCCATGAGCACTGTGCCAAATAGAGAAACACTGTACTCTGCGAACAGAGATGTGGTCGGTGCTTGCCTTCACCCAAATGCTTCTCATTCTCTTTCAGATCAAGGTTGAAGACCATCTACTCTGCTCCTTCCTGAAGGGTCAGAGCCTGAGGTAGTATAATTTCCTAGAAATAACCACTTCTGGTCCCTTTATTTTTATTTTGTGAGTAAATGATATGAAACAGCTTTTAGATGGAGTAAATGATGCCTCTTGATGTAGAAGTTCTGGCTTTCCTCCTAGGAACTAGGAGCGACCTCAGGAATCCAATGAATGTGTTAGATGTGTGCATTTAGGGGCAGCAGCTGAATTTTAGATTCATTCTACATGACTACTCCACGTAGCTTAGTGCCTGACATCCAGCGGACTCCATCAATGTTTGATTAAAGCATGATGCTTGATTACTGTCAAGACGGCAGCTCAAGAGCAATTGGATCAAATGAAGACAGCTGCTGTTAGCAGAAATTCTCTTCTTTGCAAATGGACAAAGCTAAGTAATCACACCCAGATGATTGGTTCTGCCATTTGAAGGCAGGAGATCCACAAAGCAGAGGTTCGTATGGATGTAGAATGGGTCCCCCAACATACCAACCTAATACCAAGGGGAACAATAGTGTACTTGTTAAAGACATAGCGAACCTATAGAAAGTATATGAAACAAATATCAGGTTTCTATGAGTCCTGCCATTGTGGCATATGTTCATAGAGGAAAGATGGACAGTAAAATAAGGATTATGAGCACCTTCTCATGGAGACAACCACCATGGAGACACAGGCAGAACCATCTGCGGGGTGATCGCAGGGTCCTGGTGATGTGTGGCTTGGGTCCAGTGGCTTCCTGTGCCCCCAGCAGGAAGTGTTCCATGTGGGCTCAGCCCACCACAGGGCCTCTCGGTGCAACGGGTCCTGGGTAGCCCGTGCTCCCAGCTGGTACACAGCTCCTCTGAACAGTGGGTGCCCAAGTTTTGACTGTTTCTGCCCCACTTTCCAGGCCGATGTCATGAGCCCAGTAAAAGAGGAGAAGCAGGGGAACATTGAATATCACAATCATCCAACTGGCCCCGCGGGCTATGCCGTCAAAGGCCTTTGTGTGTTGCAGACAGACTGGAAGTCACCCATCTATCTAAGGATTATGTACAGCATAAGTGTGCTCATAACTGTATCCTGCCACTATTTGGTCCAACTTATTTTTGCTTTCCTTTACATTATCGTCAGAAAGTTACAGACGGGATTGCACATAAGATAAGGAGGGACTCTGGGCCAGCCACGGCATTATGGAGATAAGGTGACCTTTCCCCTCATAGTCCAGTCCCTGTGTTGTTGTCGCCAGAGCGACTGTCCTAAAACATTTGTTGATAGCGCCCTGTCATTTAAAATTCTTGCTGGTTCTCCCTTGGATGCACAATAACATCTCCCCTCTTTGGGATGACGCAAAAGGGCATTCAGGGTGGGCCCACATTTACAGTTTCAGCCTCAGCTTCACTATGTCTCAGGTGTCAGAGAGCGGACTGAAAGCTCTGGAGTCATTGCATGGGGTTCCACCACGCTGTCACCTGGATGGAATACTGGTGGGCTCCACCGGAAGCTGTCTCCAGAGTTTAGGAGTGGGCTGTTAATGGATGCCTGTCTTTGGGACGGAGGCCTCAGGGCAGATGGAGGTGGCAGCAGGAGTGAGCAGGGGAGAAGCCCAGCTGCGAAGCAGGCCTGATGTCTCTGCCAACCCATGGGGAAGCTTCGGAGCTAGAATGGTCAATAAGAGTGGCCTGAGTTGGGCCTTGGAACCCCCACAGCAGTGGGTCATTGGCTGTGGGCCATGCTGGAGGAGGCGAGGCTTCGGATGGGGAGGTCTCTCTGCAACAGAGGCCACGCTCCAGGGGCTGCTGACCCCTGCAGGCTGTGTGACAAGAGCACTTTGAGGGTCCTCAAATTCCCTTCCAGTGAAGGGTGTCCTGGGGGGGTTTCACAGTGTCCACCACACCTAGCCTCCCCAAGCCTCAGCTTCCTCCAGCATCAATAGGGGTAATAAAGTATCCACCTGTGGCATCTGTCTGAAGTCCAGTGCCCAGGCACACAGTAGGTGCTTGGAAAACGTCTTTATATGATCACTGCTGAGCTCCTAATGCTCCAGCCGCTCTGAATGACTTGCTGCTCCTGCAACCCAACATGCTTTCAGACCTCTGAGCCTCTCATCAGAATATTATCTCACTGTGAGCTCCTTCCCCACCCAGAGCCTACACGACCTGGTCTCCCTTCCAAGGCTTACCCCCAGGTGAATGAGTCACTCCCTCCTCTGTATTCCCACAGCACTTTGTATGTGATTCTCATACGGTAGTTATCATGTTATAACTCATTACAGCCATGTCCGATCCCCTTTTCTTCCCCAAGGACCATGAGAAAATCTGGAGCAGAGACATGTCTTACTCATCTTTACTTCCTCCCTCCACTCCTGGTTGTGTTTGTTGAATAAGTACATGAAAGAGAGGAAGAGTCATTTGTGATGCACTGATACTCTTCCTATTGCAAGGATTTGAGATTTACAGAACCTATTGTTTCCTCTTCTTTTTCTTTTTTTTGCTGAGGAAGCTTGGCCCTGAGCTAACATCTGTTGTCAATCTTCCCCTGTTTTTTGCTTGAGGAAGATTAGCCCTGAGCTAACATCGGTGCCAATCCTCCTCCACTTTATATGTAGGTCACTGCCACAGTGTGGCTGATGAGTGGTGTAGGTCCACACCCAAGATCCGAACCCATGAACCTGGGCCACTGAAGTGGAGCATGCTGAACTTAACCACTATGTCATGGGGCCAGTCCCTGTTGTTTCCTCTTCTACTTTCACCCTAAGGAAGCCCCAGATTAAGTTTAAGGAGCAATTGTAGAAACGATATTAGCCTAGGCATTTGGTGTCTTATTTTCCTTTTACTCCGTGTGGATTTGGGTGTTTGTTTTACTGACTCTGTTTATAAGTATTACATGTTTTGATCTCAGATCACTTTTGGAAGTAGGCAGGTTATAAATTACATACATGCAAATAACATCTTCTAAATTCTAGCCTTCCAAAACACTTAGGTATGACTATCTGATCAGAATTCAGCCCTCTCCTTATAAGCATTTGTTTCTAGAATGTAAAACTTCCAAATGTGCTCTGAATCGCCTTGACCCAGTCTAGTTTGCTCCCATTCTATGTTTACGGGGAAATAGCTAAGGCATGGGAGGGATCTGGCCTAACTGTGGCCCAAAGGGCGGAAACACAGATGCTGAGACAAAGGGGAAAATAAGCAGAATCATTTGTTCAGCATACATTTACTGAGTGCCTGTCACTGTTCTAGGTACTGGGGATACAGTAGGGAGCAAGACTGACACGGGGACAAGGTACCTGCAGTCTAGCTGTGGGGAGACAGACAGTAAATGGGTAAGCAACAGGCAAGATAATTTTAGGTAGCAGGCAGTGCTAGGAAGAAACTGAAAGAGGGAAACATGATAGAGAGACAGGTGGGCACAGAGGGAACAGATGCTTTAGACACTGTGGTCAGGAGGCAGTTCTCTGAGAAGGTGAGATTTGAGGTGAGAGTTTAGAGATGACAGGTAGCCAGCCATGTAAATATTTGGACACAGAACTGCACAGAGCAGGGACAGGAAGTTCAAAGGCCCTGAGGCAGAAAAAAGCAAGGCTGTTGACAAGCCCCAGGCTTGAAAAACATTTGTAATTATTTGGATATTCATTATTTTAATTTATACCCAATACCCAATACCAATTCAGGGCCGATATTTTTACCTTGGTAAAAAAATCACAAAACAACTGTAGACTCCAACCGACTTTTCAATTTTCAAGCCATTTTTTTACCCTACATTTTTATAGACTTTAGACACAATCACCAATATGCGCACACTTTGAGTTGCAGTGTGTTGTGTTAAAACTTTAAAAAACTTTATAAGGTTTTTAGCACGGCGATCTGTCACTGCTATTGCCGAAAGGAAACAGTCCAGCCATGGAGTCTGGTCCAAGCCCTAGAGCATTTGATCCGAGCCAATTGCAAGTATTTCTGGGGATGCAGTATCCATTATTTTACGAGCCACAACCAATAAAATTCCTTTTTCTAGACTTTATTGGAACAAATGAGAACCACTGGGGCTGGTTCGAATTTATCCCCCACTCCCTGACCTCTAACTGGGCAGTGCTTTCGACGATGAGATCAGCCTCTGCATCACAGATCTTGCAGCTATTATGTTTGAGTGATTGGTTATTTATCACATATTTTAAGACCTCTCGCTAGGGGGCCCATTTATCATGTCCAAATTAAGCATTTTGGAAGACGACGATAGAATTAAACCATCTGCCTGTGTAGAAATGGGTGAGAGAGGACAGCAAAATCCCAAGATGCATCTCCACGCGATCTCGTGCAGCAGGGATGCTGAGAGGCAGGCACCTGACAGATGGAGAAGCTGGAGCTCAGAGAAGTTGCCCAGGTTCTTCTAGGTGGTGCAGAAAGCTCTGACTACTGAAAACGTGTGCAGCCTCCCCAGTGTGTTGGAGAATCGCTGTGGCTTTGGTGGGTAGAAATGGCCACTAGTCTTTAGGCACCTGGGTTCTAGCACCCTGAGCACTGTTGTGCGTCTGACTATAGAAACCTTCATGTAACTCTTCTGGGTAACTCTTCTGGAGAAGCGTCCCTGAGTGACCTCTGTGGACCCAGTGTCGATTTCCATACTCTATTGGTAAAGACAAAAGAGATCAAAGATACAGCCCTCGATGCTGAAGAGTTTACACCATTGGCTTGATCCAACTGGGGATCTTTGATCTCCTGATCAAAGGAAAGTTAACATTTTCCTTATAAGAATAAGCTAAAATATTGCAGGAGACAGCAATACAGAAAGTTTCTGTTTTCGGTGGTTTAGACTGAGGTTCTCATTTCAAAGATGAAGGAAAATCTCACTGTCTGGGGTTCCTAGAGGCATGAATCTCACCAGATCGCCAAGACTTCTAGCTGAGGGTTTTCAAAGACAGTTTTAATGTTGTACAAAGAAATATTAAAAAATGCGTTGCCAATTCCACTACCTTCTTTTACCCTTTATCACTTTTATTAGACACAAGCTACGTGTTTGTTGTAGAAAATTGTAAAATAGAGATAAGCAAACAAGACATAAATTAAAACTACCCCAATCCCAGAGGTAACAAGGCCAACATTGCGGTGTCTGTCCCTTGTCCTTCTCCCTGGTCATGCAGCTGTTAACAATAATAGGAGCACAATATAGGTACTTTTGGGGCAAAGGTAATCCTTTTTATTCACTTTCCTTTTTTACTGCATTATATATAATTCATACTTTTCCATACCAATAAATTTTTTGTGCCTTCCTAAGCCTAATGGAATTTCTCTTTCCTGATGACTCTGGGCGTTATTACGAAAAGCAATTAGTATAATTTGCCCTGCCTGGCTGTCTGCCCCGGTCCTGTCCTTACAGGAAGGTTAAGGATCTGTTTGGGGAACTCAGCCCTCACAGAACAACAGCACACTTAGAGCCACTCTGACTCCTGTTCTGTTCCAAGGTCTTCTAACAGGGTCCTGGGCACGTTCTCTTTTGCGTGTTCCTACCCTGCCACCTGCAAGGTGCTGTTCCTTCCAGCCTGGGCCCCGCTTTGTTCTTCCCAGCCTCCCAAGGGAGCACGGCTCTGTCCTGAACCCTTGGTGTGGCTCCATCTCCTGGGATCTGGGTCTGAGTCTGTTCCAGCCTCCTGCCTCGGTTCCTCCTGCTGGCCCAGCCCTGGTGTTCTGGGCTGGTACCGCCCTCTCAGCTAGCGGCTGACGTGCATCCTTTTTCTCCACCGCACGCAGACGCGGAGGGCTGTGCTTCCTGAGTTGTCTGTTTCTGGATATTCCCGTCCTGATAGGCAGTGCCATTTTCCCCAGCTGTCCTTGGACCTGCTTCTAAGAGCTCCTCTTCCCTTGTTCCTCGTTCCTTATAATCTGCTGTGGCTTTTGCAACCAGATAGGCAATATTGTGGCTCGGGGTGAGAGCTTAAGTGTCTTTTCTCTCCTCTAAAGAATGTGCTTGGATATTTTGACAAAGATTTTACAAATCTTATATTATTATTATTATTATTATTTTCTGTTTGTCTCTTGGTTCTCAAGTGTCTCAAAGAGTCAAGTTGCTGGATAGAGAAGTTTCCAACGCGAGAGCTGTTACCCTGAAAAAATTCGTTTTTCTTATGCTTTGTCTGAAATTACATAGCTCTTAGCTCAAGAGATTTCTTAAAGATATAAACAGGTTCTAGAAGAGTTTGTGTAACTTTACTACAGACATAAACTGGGTTAATAAATGAAAATCGAGAATCTAATCAACTGATTATAAGACTCCATTTCATAATTAGGTCATTCTTCCGTTTAAATTGGAACAGGGGCATGGTCCCCTGCAATCATGCAAATATCCTGAGGGAGAGAAACACTTATATATACAAATCAGTCTTTTGCAACCCAGAACAAAAGACTTTCTTAGGGTTCTCTGGAAAGCAGCTTTGGATGGGCTGATGAGAGGTGAGTCAAGGTGAGACACCATATGTCTGGGCGGGGAGAAAGAGAGAGCGCACGAAGTTCACAAAAACGGGAAGAGACAGGAGGCTGGATTGCTGATCACGTTTCTCCTGCATCACATACGTGCCGTGGGCTTCCCAATGGGTGACTCTCTCCCTTATCTGGGGGATGAGGTAACTGAACTCAGTGAGCCTACCATCCCCCTGAATGTTACATGGCGCTTTTTGGGGGGCAACTGGAGAAACTAGTGGCCTGAAAATGAGTCGAATTTCTGGTGGACACGGCACCACGAAGCACGATTTGGGGCTCTGTTGTGAAATCTACGTTACCAAAGACGTTACTAAATATCACAGTGAGGTGAGCCCAAGAAAGGAAGACTTCTCCGTGCCAAAGGGCAGGAGGCAGTACTTCAGCAACTTTTAACCGCTCTGTCTCTGTACAGACAGTTAACACAGAAGCAGATAAATGCTACTACGATAATAAAAAATACTTATGTGAAAGAGGATTCAATTTATAATGAAGAGATTTTTTTTTTTTTTTGCCAGCATCTAGCACTCTCATGCTTACAATGTTCTTACTTTATTATAGTTTAAAAATCTCCTGCCATTTGCAATACAAGCAGTGCTGAGCTGAGAATGAAGGTGTGAAACAGTGTCCTCTCCATGAGGTCAGCAGAGTGGCGCATGTCAACAATACTGGAGATGCAGAAAGATTTCTGCGAAATATGACTCCACCCACGTGATGATATTTACCATATAACATGGTATGTGTCAGATGGTTAACATCTCATTTAAAGGAAGCTCAATAATTTGTCCAAGGGGATGGGAGCAGCTGCAATTAGAGCATGGGTCTCACTCACTCCAGGGATGATGCTGCCTTCTTAGAGCACAACAAATAAAAGAATTTTGTAGGCCAGGTTTATTCAGCCCAAATTAAATGGAGCTATGACAATATTCAGTGGGAGCATCCATATTCCTCACGTGAATGATATGGTAATTTTTTTGGAGTTATCTATACTTTTTCAATTGGCTTGGGATGAATAGGTCATTTCTAAATAAAACAGAAGAGCATAAAAAAATGAAATGAATGGCGTCAATCCCAGTTGAAGCAAGAAGAGTAAAATACATTTTCCTGCTTGAAAGAAAACGATTCATCTACTTGAGGTTCTATAAATGCCCTCTTTCAGAAAGTCCTACAGCTCTGCCTAGAAGGGCATTTTACCTCCAAATGGCAAGGGCTTTCATTTTGAGAAGGAATATCCTCTCTCACATTGACCCATGTGAACGGTTGGCTCTGAAAACCAGCGGAGTGAGTGTTGGTGATATGGAGGGAAGAACAAGAGGAGAAACTGGCCCTGGGTTTCTTTTTTGTTTCAAAAAATTTAAAAAGAGAAAAGGAGAACCAAAAAAGTAACCATTGTGGGAAATAGCAGAACTTGTAAGCTGTCTGGCTCCACTGAGAGATTCAGAAACTGGGTAGAATTTGACCTGAAGAACACTTAGGAATGGGTCATGCAAGAGAAAAAAGGAAACAACTTATATATGTTCCTTGACATCTAGGTTAGGAGGGTTGAAACTTATGGAAAGGAGCTGAAATAATGCTGAAAGGAAGTGGGTGAGGGGTGAAGACAGGTGGTGGTTCAAGGACAGAAGAGGAAAGTGGCTAGCTAAGCGGCTACAAGGACTTTCAAAATGCAATGGTGACTATGAGCCAAGAGTATAAAAGCAGGGGAGTGGTTGCTGGAGGAAGAGCAGGATGGCAAAGGCCAGGTTCACGCTAGGAGAGATGTTTAGTAGCTGTGATTCTGTATGGAAATCTACGGTCCTAGCTCTGACTTTGGCCCACCTGCAGACAAGTCCCAGAGGTCTGCCATGTATTTCCACGTGATGCTGCACAGCAGCTAAAACTCAGCTTGTTCACAACAGAATTCAACGTCCTCCCTCCAGAGCCTCCCCGCCCTGAATCCTGGGTCATTCTTCCCTGGCTCCTCGCTCTCCTCACTTCCAAGGTCCAATCAATGACCAAATCTTATCATTTTGACTTTGAAGATCTGTCCACTTCACCTGCTTTCCACTGATGTTGGCCTAGTTAAGGTCCCCATCTCTTCTCATTTGGACGATTGCAAGATCATCTTCTTTGGTCTGCCTCTAGCATTTTCCGTGGTTAATTAATCTTCCCCATGGGAGAAAAATCTTGAATAACTACGTAATTCAGTCACAATAGAGCATCAGACATTTCTGTGCTCACGTTAATTGCCAAGAATAGCTTCTTTAGTCTTTCGAATTATCAGAAATAATCTAATAAGGATCTTACACTGGTCCTTCTGGAATTCGAAGAGTGTCTGCCACTTTTTCAATGACCCAAGTTTCAACAATGATAACCCACATTTCCTTGGATAAACGTCACAATGTTGGAGAAAGAAGGAGTCTTACAGATGAGGTACGGATGGGTTCATTTTTAAGAAGTGGAAACTGGGGCTCTGTGATGTCAACAGATTTACAGGGCACGAGGTGAGAGGCAGAGTCAGGACTTGCTTGAACTCTGTCTTCTGGTCCTTTGGGTTCACGTGCTTCCATGCCACACCATGCCACATCATGCCACTTCACACTATGTCATGCCACTCCACAGCATTGTTGTGGCGCCAACATGAACCGATCATTGCTCAAGCTTCAGGAAGGTTGGCTTGGTCCGTAGGATGGGTTGGGAGGGGCCTTGGGGATGCATGGAGGCAGGGAGACCGGGAAGAAGGTCAAGAGCTGTAAATCCTAAACGTAACCTAGGATGGTGGCAGCGGCGACAGACGGAAGGAAACGAATTTGAGAAAGAGAATTTGACTCTGCATCCACAAACCCGTGTTTTCGTTTGAAGATTTTCCCTGGGACAGAGACTGTCTCTCAAAACACGTTCTCATCATTATAAGAGGTGGACTGTCTCCCAAGATAGCAGTGAGGAAGTCACTCATGAGATGCCAGCAAACCTGAGTAAAGGATGGCTCAGGGCTCTCACTTCTGTCCTTGGACCAATCGGTGCACCAAATATCTAGAGGGATGCAGATTCCTTGAGGACGGATCACTGGCTGAAATCTAGCCAAGAGATCCCTCCAAACAAGAGGGAGAGGGCAGAGTCTGAGGAGCAGGAAAAGCCCCTCTCCTAAACAGCTCCTCGTGGAGGCGCTGACCTTTCACAGCTTTAACGCAGGTTATTAAAGGCTCACCTAATTTTACAAGTTAATAGGGTTTTTGTGTCTAGGCTTGCTTTTTCACAAGTCTCCACCTTCCCACCAAGCCCTCTCCCAAATCTACCCCGAGTTCTTGGGGAATTGTTGGGACCACGCCCACATTTTTGGGTCCTGAAGCTGTGTTCGGACACAATGGCGATGCGAGTATATCTGCCTCAAGGGCGGTGCAGCGAGGCGGGACAGGCAGCTGGTCACTGACTTTTGAACCATAAACTGGAGCCCTTAAATGAAGCTCTGAAAGCCCTCTTATGGAGCTGCCAATGCGATGTGGAGGTGTGGGCCCTGGAAGAGAATCCTTGAACTGCTCTCTTCAGCATGGCAGACATTTCAATTTACTAATAAACTTGGATATTTTATATATAACTAAATAGGTAAATATAAATATATTTTTATATAACTAATGTGTTTATACATAACATATAACCATAAATATATTTCTATATAAATATCTAAGTATACATACACACACTAAATATACTAAATAAATATTGAATGTTTAAGTATAGAAATACTAAATAAATATTAAATTTTACCAATATTAAAACATACTAAAATGCTATTAAAATAAAATAAAAAATAATGCTAAAAACAGATAATAAAGCTCTATCCACTATAGATAGTCATACATTTAAAGTGTCATTGTGGGTTCTGCATATCTGTTCTAGGACCTGGCGGTTTCCAGTACTATGGCTATCTTAAATAGCACATAATATTCAAGTAGATCATAAAGTTAGAGTTGGAAGCATCCTTGAAGATCATCTACTTACCGGGCATATGTGGCCGTAGGTATGTTTCCTAAACGCTCTGGGTCTCACTCTCCTAATCTGAGAAATAAGCGCACGTGAGGATGTTATCCAGGTATAGATCCAGGCAAGATCAAGTCTCCTTCAGCAGAAAGCTCAGTTTTGAGTTGGAGACAGAGCAAGCCCTGAAATGCCCATCTGCAATCCCGGAGACCACGGTGCTTCCCCCATCCGCCACTTGCTGGCCTGGTGCCCCACTCCTTTGGCCCCTCCTGTGGATTCCCCTCTCGACCACCCAATCCTCCAAGACTGAGGTCGTTTGTTTGTTTCAACACTTAGTTTTAGTCCTCACTGTTATATCTCCTGTAAGGTTCAGGCAGAACTGGAGTCCAGAAAAAAAGCAGGTTGCAGGCCCAAACCACATCTCTTCATTTGCTGTCCTGAGGTGGGCATCCAACGGCACCTTCCTATAGCACACACCACTGAGGGATCGACAGCGGACTCTTGTACGATACCATAAGGCAAATTAATCACCAATTTACAGTATACTTAAAAAGGACAGAATTGAGTTGATGATACAAGCTACAGTTTATGGAGGGCAAACAGCAGGAATCGTGCTAAGTGGTTTTTTCCCTCCTTCAAATGAAAAAGCTTTGTGAGGTAGGTACTATCATAGCCCCATTTTACAGATGAGGAAACTGAGGTTCAGAGAGTTTAAGGAGCTTGTCCAAGCTCACACAGCTAGTGAGTGGCAGAGTAGAATTTCAATTCAGTATACCCATGATGCCCTGCTGCCTACCTGAAAGGGGGCAGGGATAGAGTTTGGGGGGGGCAAGAGGAGCTACAAAATACCCCCCTCCCAATAAATTACACTCTGCCAAAGTGTCTCTGAGGGATGAATCCCGTCCTGGACCCTTAGACAAAGGGCAGCTCAGGGTATGTCTCTTGGGATTAAGTTTCTCCTTTAAGGCTAACTGCTTCTCCTGGGCTGGGGTGGCAGGCTGTATTAAATTTTATCCTCTGCACTGCCTTCCAGGGAGTTCTTGCATTTCCACAGTTAAATGGAAACCTTAAATATTTGAAAGAATCAAGGAGGAAGCATTCGCTTTGGCCAGAGAGCTCATTTACCCTGCCATCCCAGCAGAGGGAAAGGTGAGTGGCGAGCAAGAGGCCAGGTAGAAGCAAGCAGAAAGGAGCACCATTCGGCTGGCTCATGCAGGAGGCCCACTGGAAGGCTGGGCGGACTCCCAGGGCACCAGAGGCGCGGGGGCACGTCCTAAATGAAGGCTGAATTTCCCCACCCTCCTGCTCATCATCTGAGTAACGGCTGGAGAGTAAATGAAAATGGCCATCCCCAGGAGAGAAATATTTATTCATTTAATGGCGGCAACAAAATGCCATCTCTGTTGTGATAATAAAAGGTTTAAAGTGCATTATTGTCGTCTCTCAATACACTTGTGGTCTGGCTCCCGGGTCAGGGGAGCAACAGTCCATGTAATCCCCTGAATGGAAAAAATTAGGCTCCAAGTGCCAAATGGACGCCCACAACATAACAGCAGGTAAAACAAGCATATTCTTTCTTCCCCCCATCCCAAACCTCCCCAAATGTTAGAGAAATAGAGAGAAATTCCAGTCATTTCTCATTACTGTGAAGGTCAGCCTGGCTGGGAAAATTGTTTCTGCTTTACAATTCCCCAAACTGTAGAAAGCAGTTAGACTTCTGGACAAAAACTAACGTTGCATTCAAAGGGAAAAGAGGCTGAGACGGCATTGCTGCAGTAATAAGAGAATTTTTTACTCTTTCCACTTCCCTGTGAACCTAATCAACTGTGACATGAGAAAATATACTGGGCTCACCCAGCCAGAATCTGACTGCCACCTGAAAATGTCCTCAATATTCCACTGTTTGGGACTTTACAATGATCCTTCCAACATCAATTTTGTGCATGTACATCAAAATGCCATTAGAAATGGCTACACACTCCTCTGTTCGCAGGCCTGCCCTGGGCCTCCAATCAGAGTCTCCCAGTAAGAAGACTCGCGACTGACTAATAGTTCCTGTCTGTTACTCATTTGAAAGCCTTTGCTTGTATGGCAAGTGTCTGGGGGGGAACGGGATCTAAGGATCTCTCGGCTGACCTATCCCCCAAAGCAATCTTGAAAATCCTCCGAGAGAGATTTTAAGAATCTTAGGGGATTTAAGAATCTGCCTTAAACCCTTGATTAGTATTCGTTGACTTATTGAGTTCCGAGGCTTTCTTCCAGACCCAGAGAGTTGGTCAGCATCCCAGTGTAGATTGGTGTTCAAGCAAAAGCGAACCCAAATGTGTCTGTGTCCAGGGGCTGCCTGCCTAATCCTAGCAGCTATCAGACGCTGTGCTGCACGGGTCCAGGGCAGGTAGATGGGCAAAGCATAGACTTCACTCCATTCTCCTCCATGTCACATGCATGTGTGTGTTTCCTGAGCTCATCCGCAGACACATACGCATGCGTGAATGACGTGCGGCAGTTTTTGACAAGTGCTTGGCATATATAATGAAATTCTTGGTGACAATTTTATTATTTCTCGGTTATATAAAGTTGAACAAATCTGATGTGACTCTTCACGGTGGCATTATCATCTTTTCCCTTTGCCCTAATATTTACAGGAAATATTACAAGTGTTTGACATATAAATTCAGCATTTGACTGACTTTAATAACCATGTGATCAATAAGAAGTGATATTTTTATAGTCCAAGTTCAATATTTAAACGGTCAGGGGTGGCAAATCTTCATCAAAGCAATAAGGCCAGATCTTTTTATTTTTCAGAATCCATTATTTCTTTAAAAAAAAAATCTTTTTGGAATGAGTACAATTAAGGGTTAACAGCTATAAAAAGCTGGCCACATTACAAAGATGTGGGCATTACAGGGGCACAGACATAGATACAACTGCTTTCTCACCGGTTTGATTTTTGGATACTAAGAAGAAATTCAACATGATGAACAGAGATAGAAAGTGGATAGAAAATCAATGAATGTAAATCTGGGAGCTTATTCTTTATTCAATAAGGACACCAATTGCCAGCCTCTTTGTAAAATTATTGCTTCTCTAGTAAACTCAAAGTCAGCTAAGAGTAGGTAGGGAGGTCTTCGTCTCCTGTGTGCTGGGTTCTGAATCATTTCTGGAGGTTAAGGACCAAAATTCTTCCACATCCCTTTTTCCCCATCCCATACTCCTCCTAGGCTGTAGGGTCTTCAGAGTAAAGAAACGTGAATAATCTTGATGGTTGGGCTAAAACACAAGTCCAGCCCTCTCGGTGCTTGGAACCTAAGAGCACATCCCACTTTTGAGTTTCTAGTAGGGCTGGTCAGTTTCAGAGGTCAATCAATCAATCAATTTTCTAGCAACACTTCCAACCTGTGGAAAGCGCTCACCGTCCTGGCCTGGTAAGGATTTGTTTCCCATCTTCTCTGTGTTCCTCCTCCTTCTGCCTCCTTCTTGCATTAGCATGGCCACCACCATCATCACATCTGATAGTTACATAACACTCGCTATGTACCAGGCATTTTCCCAAGAACTTTACAGATACTAATTTAATCTCCATAGGAGACTTTGAGGTTGATACTTTTACTTTCATTTTAAAAAGGAGGAAACCGAAACATGGAAGAGCTAAACAACATGCCTAAGATAAGCAACTACTAAGTGAGAGAGTCAGAATTCTCACCAAGCAGTCAGGCTTCACCTCCTCTCCTAACTCTGCACTATTTTGACTGTAGTTATCTTTCTTGTTAGGGGGCCTACCTGTCATTAGTATCATTAAGATATTCTTCTATAGCAAAGGTTGGCAAACTACTGCTCACAGGCCCAATCTGGCTCACAGCTTGTTGTTTATGGCCCATGAGCTAAGAATGGTTTTCACAGATGAACATTTGCAATGGATTTGATGATGAGGACGACCAATTTTGAACACCAATTGAGTGAAATGTTATCCTTCTGTGATGGCTAATTTCACATGTCAACTTGACTAGGCCATGGGGTGCCCAGATATTTGGTCAAACATTGTTCTGGATGTTTCTGTGAGGGTGTTTTTAGATGAGATTTACATTTAAATCAGTGGACTTTGAGTAAAGCAGACAGCTCTCCATAATGTGGGTGGGCCTCGTTCAATCAGTTGAAGGTCTGAATAGAACAACATTTTTTGAATTTCAGCAGCCCAAAATTTGTGAAAATTTCTTTTCTCTGATTATATACATATAGAAAGAATATCCTCGATTTTGTGTCAACCCACAAAGCCTCAAATACGTACTCTCTGGCTCTTTACATAAAAAGTTTGCCAACTCCTGCTCTATAGCAATGAGCCTGTGTTTGAACCAAAACTAGCTAGTTAGTTTGATCAACTGTCCAACCTGATTGTTCGGCAGAATTATCAGTGGGGTCAAATGACAGAGAGTAACCATAGTGTGTCCACACAACTCTCCTCTTGGGTGGTGTTGGGGAAAGTCACAGAGCTGGCTCAAGGGGAAAAGCTGTAGAGGTGACATGAGAACTGGTGAAGTGGCTCTGAGTAGAGTAGTGAGGGGTGAAAGATGGGCCCTGTAATGCTCTGGGTCCAGGTTCCTCCCAGACTGAACTCTGAGAACCATCCCCCAGAGTCTGGCTCCTTTTGCCACGGGAACATCCTTGATCCCATCAACTTTATGTGTAAGCATCCTTCCTTTCACCCACTGCACGGGTCCATACTCTGCAGAGGAGAATTGTTTCCCTTTTTTCCTTCTAGAAACTCATATAATCTATGAGAAAGAGACAGTATTACCCAGGGTTCTCCAGAAAAATGGAACCAATAGGCTGTATAGATACATATATAGAGAGAGAGACTGATTAATTTTAAGGAATTGGTTCATGTGAATATGGAGGCTGGCACGTCCAACGTCTGCAGGGTGGATGGCAGGCTGGAGAGCCAGGGAAGAGCTGTTGAGGTTCACATCTGGAGGCTGTTGGGTGCAGAATTTCCTCTTGCTCAGGGGAGGTCAGCTTTCTGCTCAGTTCAGTCCTTCAAGTGATTGGCAGTGGTCCATCCACAATGCGGAGGGCAACCTGCTTTACTAATTTAAATGTAAATCTCCTCCAAAAAACATCTCACGGAAACATCCACAATAACGTTTAATCACGTGTCTGGACACCAGGGCCCAGTCAAGTAGACACATAGATTTAATCATCACAAGGACTAATTTAAGAGGGAGGGAGAACGGTGGAGATGAGGCACCATTGACCAAGGCAGTGGTACCCATTTACAGCAAAATAGAGAGCATCCAAGTGAATAACTCTGAGTGATCCAGGAGCACCCCACTCTTACTACATCTTCCTCTGCCTCTGCCTGGCCTTCTAAATTCTACTAGAACTTTAGAGCCTTGCTCAAATTCCACCGCCTCCAGGAAGTCTTTCAGACATTCCAGCTCTCAGTGGGCTCCTCTTTGGGTCTCTGACAGCACTCGCTGTCTGCCCACACAGTTTGATTCTTCATCAGGTTCCCTCATATTGCACGTTAGTCTTGCCTTCCGGGAACATCCTTATGGTCTATATTGACAATAATGACCCAGAGTCATCAGGAAGTTGTAACTACGTCCCCTTTCATCTACACCGGGCAATTCACACCCCTGTGACTGTCCATCTCACCAATTTGTCCAATCTGTGAAATGTTTACTTTACGGAGATGTTGAGGATAACGTGAGATAATGTTTGTGAAAGTACTTTGTAAACCACAAGGCATGATACAAATAGAAGATCTTTATTACTATGGTGCTCTGTTTAAGAAGGCAGGGGATGGGAGTAAAATGCTTTTAAATGATTTACATTTTACAAGTTTTATAGCTCAACACTAAAAGATTTAACCCTTAGCTCTTCTGGGAAAACTCAGCTATCACAGGGAACTTATTTCTTTGAGGGTGATGGATAGCCAACATTTTCCTGTGCTATCCAGATATTCTTCCATTCTGTATTTTTTGAAGAACACATCTTCTCAGATTTTAAAATTACATTTATTTTCATGGCATAGGTGTCTATTAGAGAAATGGTTTCCCAGGTTCATTATATATTTGAATGTTTAAACTTAAAATTAAATATTCAAATTTAAATGTATCTGAATATTCTAATTCATCAAGTTTTTTTTTTTTTTTTGAAAGATTTTATTTTTTCCTTTTTCTCCCCAAAGCCCCCCGGTACATAGTTGTATATTCTTCGTTGTGGGTCCTTCTAGTTGTGGCATGTGGGATGCTGCCTCAGCGTGGTTTGATGAGCAGTGTCATGTCCGCGCCCAGGATTCGAACCAACGAAACACTGGGACGCCTGCAGCAGAGCGCGCGAACTTAACCTCTTGGCCACGGGGACAGCCCCATCTAATTCATCAACTTTTTTTGGATAAATTACATATCAAATAATTGTTTGCCACGAATGAACAGGCCTAAAATCCTCCTTGTGATTCTCAAAATATTGCCCATCTCCTAGTCTTCACCTCCATCTTTGGGAATGAAGATGAGCCCCAAAACTTTGTACTTCCGGAAAAATCCACACTCTTCTCTCTTCTGGGATCCCAAAGCTCCCACCATAGTCTGTCCCATAGGCCATCAGGAGTAAGCCATCATATCCTGTATCCCTATTTGTCTCGGTCACCTCAGGAAGCCCAAGGATCCCAGGCCAGCCCTCACCATCTGGCCATTCTTCCATATATGGCTCTGTATACCTCATCTCCCGCACCTCCTCTATTCCTGAGACCCTTCCACTGTGGTCTCTTGAATCCATGGTCCTTCAACAGCCGAATCTGTCTCCTCAACCTCTTCTTGGAATATTCTCTGCACCTTTTTTTCCCCAACAGAAATGTGGCTCTCTCCTGAGGCCACTGCTTCCCTGAAGACTTCATATGTGGTGGCTCTTATCTACCCATTCCTAGTGTCTCAGGGCCTAGAGGTGGGGTGTCCTTCTTGCTTGTCATTGGTGCTCTCAGGCCATTCTCCCTGCCATCTCCTTAAAAATCCCACCATTGAAGCTCATGCCCCTGGACTATACCACTTGCGACCCTCTGTTGCAATAACCTGTGGATCCTTAAGTCACCTCACCTCATTCCTTGAAGCTTTTGCTCCTGGTTCTCTGTCACTCTCTGTGGAATTAAAACTGCTGTGTTAAGTGTGGGTGTGGGTGTGTGGGTGTGTGTGAATGTGTGTGTGTGATTTTTATGTCCTTCTGATACCCTGGCCTCTGAGTTGTCTGGCCTGCTCTCCTCTAATAAGCGTGTTCTCCACCCTATTTCAGCATCCCGTGGAAGGTCATGCTCTAGTATCGTCAATAGCCACACGCCTTCCATTGTCTCACTTACAAGCATCTTACTCTCTAGTCTCTCCTTCCTGTATTTCCAGCTCATTCCCTCTGGCACTTCAAACTCCAACAATTCTTTAATTCCACTGGAACCTATAATCCATGAATCCTACCACCTTTCTACTGTCTGTCACCTCCCCACCTTTCTTCCTTATCCAGCTTAGATTTCACGGTCTGACCCTCTACCTACTCTGTGCCTAAACCGCCACAGCTGAACTTGGCTGGAGAAAACCTCACAATTGTGCTGACCAGCCTCACTTTAAACACAAAACCATTAACCTCAAGTAGACAGACCCTTGGTACCACCTAGCAACCTGATGACATTTCCCCAGTCAGATCACTCTCCCACCCCCTAGAAGGACCATTTTTACATCTCCTCATTTCTCTTTAGACCTCCAGCACCTCCTTTCCCAGTCTCATTCTCAGCTGTTGATCTTGATCCTTGTTTCACTGAGAAAACAGAGTTGATAAGAAAAGAAGCTCTACACCTTTGCATTGCTGCACATACCCACCCACAGCATCGGTTTCTGTTTATCTAGGGGTGTTTTATTCCTATGGATGAGCACATTGAGCTCCTTTCTAAAGAAAACCCTCCACTAGTGCAAAAGATCCTGTGCCTCTCACCTCTTGAATACAAGAACACCCTCGATTTGTTTCACCACATTTCTCCCCATATTGGATCACTACCATATGCATTTAAATATGAAGTTGCAGTTTCCATCTTAAAAACAACAAACCTCTCTTGACTTCACATCCTTCCAGCAAAGACCCCTTTATCTGCTTCCTTTCAAAGCAAAACGCCTAGAAAGAGTTGTGCATTCTTGATGTCTCCGATTCCTCTCTTTTTGTTCTTTTTTGAATCCACTTTAATCCCTCCAATTCATCACCACCACTCCATTGAAGTAGTGTCAAGGGCATCACTTACCTCCAGGTGCTGGCTCCCATGTTAATTCTAAGCTCTCCTTTTCCTTGATTTACCAAAACCAGTTGACACAGTGAATCACTCCTTCCTTGAAGCACTTGATTTACCTTGACCTCTGGGCAACCCCTTTTCCTACCTCACTGGCCCCTCTTCTTAGTCTTCTTGGCCAATTTCTCTTCTTCTAAGGGATTCTTAATGTTGGGGTGCTCCGGGGCCCAGTAATTGAACCTCTTTTCTATCTATGCTCACTCTCTGGGTGATTTTATCCAGGTTTATGGCTTTCAATACCAGCAGTACACTGATGAACTCCCACATTTTTATCTCCAGCATGGACTTTCCTCTAGAACTTGGTTACCCAGTTGCTCCCTCAACATTTGCTCACACTTAGTGGTCTCTGAATACAACCTGTCCAAAACTGACATCCTAAAACAAAACATGTCCCCAAAATGGCTCTTTGCACAGTCTTCCCCATCTTAACAAATGGGGAACTTTATATCTCCAGTTGCCTGGGGTCACAATCATTGGACACAACTTTGACTCCACTCTTTTTCTTATAGCCC
Source organism: Equus quagga (assembly GCF_021613505.1). NCBI lineage: Eukaryota > Metazoa > Chordata > Mammalia > Perissodactyla > Equidae > Equus > Equus quagga. The sequence continues at coordinate 36,422,506 of NC_060274.1, read as the reverse complement.
AAAGCCAACCCATCAGCAAATCCTGTCAGCTCTTCCTTTAAAATATATGCAGAGTCTGATGACTTCTCACCGTCTCCACCACATCCAACCTGGTATGAGCCATCACCACCTTGTCTGAATTATTGTAGTAGCCTCTTAACTGGACTTTCTGTTTCTGCTCTCGACCCCTGATAGTGGTATTCTCTTCAGAGCATCTGTGGGGTTTCCTGTTGTATTCTGAGTGAGCTAAAGTCCTGACAGTAGCCTACAAGATCCAAGATGGTCTGGCCCCTGCCTCCTCAATAACCCATCTGCTGCCGCCCTGTCCCTCATCCACTCCACTCCAGCCCTGCCACCCTTTCTGTTCCTCCCTGGACCTGCCCAGCATCCTCCCACCCAGGGCTTTGCCCTTGTGCCCTCCCATGGAAGGTGCTTTTCTCTGTATGTTGTCAGGTTCTCTCTCAACAGATCTCTATTCCAATAGACATGTCTTCTCTGATCAGCCTATGTCAAACAGTAACCCTCTTCTCTAGCACTTTCTTTCCCTTTGATTCCATTTATCATCCCTCCATACAATTATCAATGCTCAATACACTATATGTTTGAGGGTTTACTTGATTTTTTTTTATGTGTATGCACCCCTGCTTCCTGCCTTAGCTCCGAGAATAGAGCTTGTCATCTGCAGATTCTCAATACGTCGTTGTTGAATGAATGAATGTGTGACTCAAAGGATCAAAATGCATCAGAAATCTAACATGGAACCTGAAAAAAAGGTCCCAAAATGATAAGATCTGGGTCAATTTGCCATAGAATCTTCTGTGAGTCTCAGGACTCCATGAATGCTCCTGGTTTTGCTCTTCTAAGCAGACACACTCAGAAAGCAGGGCCTAACAAGGGGACCCTGGCAAGTTCTCCCTTGGGCCACTTGACCCTTATATACATTGGAATAAACATTTGCGTTTCTTGCCTTCCTCACTCCCTTTTTTCCCCTGGAAGTTGACAGCTTTCAATAGGAAATAAAAAGGCATTGCCTAACGCATGGTCTCTGAATTTTGGTCAGGACTGGAAACTTTTGAGATTTTATGGGAACTTTGGATTTTATTGGAAATTTATTCCAATTTTATTGGAAACTTTGTATTTTAGTGGAAGGTGTTTTTCAAGCAATTTAAGACTAAATTATAATTTTGATTGGATTTGCTGAAATAGCAGCTCCATGCTCCCAGACAAAGGATGGCAAGGACTCCTGTAGAAACATAGCCTGTGACCTAACACCCACACTCAGACCCGCTGCCAAGTGATGGCGCCAAAAAGGGGTCGGGCCCCGTCCTGCATGGCCAGGCGCGTTGTCCACTGGCAGCTTGTGAAGAACATGCTTTCTCTATGTGACAGAGACACTTTCTGTGGGTCCTCCCCATAGTCTGACCCACTCGCTTCTGCAAATAACCTCAGGTCCTCTCTAAAACCAGAACTCAAACATTTATGGGTGTTCTTTTTTAAGACTCAAGAGCTTGCGATTTCACTGTGACCTCTTCAAACTGAGCAAGTAGGGCAAAGCGGTGAGAGAAACATGGTTTTTTTTAGGGCTGTTTCCTGGCTCTCACTGTGAGTTACATAAAAAGGGAAGGAATAAACTTTAAAATGTTTTTTGAACTGTCATTTGATGATGTGTTCTGCAATCTTCAGAAAATAGGTACATGTTACTACCACATTAGGGAGAAAATAAGTTAAATAAAAATTTCCAGCAGCATGCCTGAAGGCTATCATATTGTCACTCGGTAATCGGTTTCTGAAAATCCCCAAATGCATTTTAGTGGGTCTGCAAGGCTTCAACTTTCTGGATCACATACCGTACTCAGTACACCCAAAAGAAACAGAGGCAGTCAAACCGACAGATTCTAATTTGGAAACCGAAAAGTGAATCTTCTATGGTTTTGGAAGGTAAAAAAATGACAGTCTTGCCTCTTCTCCTGAAAACTTATCTATAATTACGCTTTGCGGTAGAAAAAAAGCAGCATACTTGCTGTGTGCAACACTTGAGTTTTAAAAGCTCCCTTTGCTTAATTAATTCATATTTTTATCGGTAGGTCAAGAAGTCTGCTTTTCAGAGCTCCCATCTACAATTTACGCAGCAAATCTTGATTTATAAGACAAATTGTGGCTGAGCACAGAGAACACAGGGAACGTGCCACATACATATAGAAAGTAAGTTTTCCAGTGAGAGCTTCATTAGATTAAAATCTTTTGCTTCTTTGTGGGATGTTCTGTCTCTCCTGTTGAATTTCTGAGTTCCCTCAGGCCAAGAGGAAAACCCAGACTCTCCAGCCCTTCAGACTACTGTGCATCTCAGGAATGCTGAGGGGTCCAAGCTGGTCCAGCTCTCTGTGCACACTTAGAACACAGAAATGGACGCCTTTGCAGGGTCTCCAAAGGCAACAGTCTCCCTGAGAACAGAGATGTGAGGGGGCCCAGTGAATTCAGTCCGCAGAGGAAAGGGGAGAAGGGGAGCAAAAGGAAGATTCGCTGAGTGGCTTTATCTATGGTATTGAAGCCTCAGGACAAATGAGTGCGCCATGTAATACTTCACAGTTGTAGAAAGTCAGAGAAAGTTTATGTGTGACTTCAAAGTTTCTACTCTTCTCACCTTAAACTATGTACCTGAAGTTGACAGAAACCCTTTACATTTAATGTTCTATTTTCTTTCAACAACTGTATGTGGCTTGTATCTCATTGCTCCATATGAATACATTCAGTATATTTGTTAGACAGTCTTTGCCTAATACGAAGTAACCAATGCTAATTAACAAAATCCTAATTAGTAGATAACTGCATTGAGGGCAGTATATCTCAAAAGGGAGATTTTCCCTTGGTTAATATTTCACGTGTACTTTAACAGTAGGAAGATATTATCTGAAAATGCAATTCTAAATAAGGCTGTTAGCTACCCCCTTGAAACGTATGTACCTGACTACTTCACTGCAGACAAATCTTGCACATAAAATATAAAAATCGCCTGTGTTGCCTTTGAAATCTGATAAATATTTATTATCAATGCTGTTTGCTTTTAATCTGTTCAGGATATCATTTCTCCAGCTTCTTAGTAGTTAAACAAAAATGGCATTTACATTACAATATTGCTTGCCAACAATCTCATTTTCTGGTTTAGTCAGCAGCCTTTTCTGCTTGATTAGTCTTTAATTATACAAATACCTACGTATTAAAAAAAGTTTTCTTTTTTCCATACTTTGAGCATGTAATTATTTTCTCTTGCATGCAATAACCTTTAATTTTAGGATTAAGCAACTGATTCTTTTTAGTATGGATGGGCCTTTTCAAGTGTTAAAGCAAATTTGGTTATTGTATTATGAGAAAAATTAACTTTGGGGAACCTCTCATCAGTGCATTTGACAGCACCCCGATCAGCTGTTACAGAAAGCACGGGGCATCCGAAAGATAAAACAAAACTTCAGTCCTCTAGTTTTTTTTCCTATTTCTCCCTGTCTCTTTGGCCTAGAAATGTGATAATTTAAGCAATTAAAATCTGCATAAACCTGTTTTCCTCTTTCCACAAATTAGGGCCAAGAGTGGATGTTTCACATAAAAAATATTTTAATACAAAGTCTGTTTATAGTTCTAGTAGGAAAACCCACAAATTGTAAACTTTTATAATCAAAGGTTTTCCTATAATAAATCCACAGAATGTTTAAAAACATAGGAGTATCTTGTTGACTTAGCTGGTATCTCTCTCTGCATCACCATGCCCAATACTTGGGGCCAGTGAGGACCAAACAGCAATGAGATTTGGAAGGGGTAACTCATGGTCAAAAACCAAACAGTATAGATGGGGGAGATCCTTTAGATACTGTCTGACACACTGTTGATACTTATTCCACAATAGTTTCCTTCTCTCTCCTCTCATACCAAACCCAGGAAAAACATCATCTATTCCCTTATGGGAGTCATCTCAAGGAGTGAACTCAACTAAGAACTTCACATCACTCAATTAGCTACATTAAATACGTACCACGTTCAAGGTTCTGTATCAGGCTTGAAGGATATAGAGGCAAATATGACTCACAGACACATTAAACCAAGCCCACGCAGTAAGACTTTACCCTGTGTTTAAAGAGCTGCCAAGAAGAAATCTTAACCTTCTTCCACCATCTATTCCAAAGTTTAATTCAGCTGGTGATAAAGGCATCTTTCCCTCATACCCCATTTTCATACAGAAGTACAATCTTCTTTTTGTTCTATCCTCAGAGTTGACCACAGAATCTCAGAGTGGGACAGGACCACCAAACTCATCTGGCCCAACACCTCTACACTATCAGAGAACCACTAAAGTGGTTCCTGATTTTTCCTGAGGGGCATCTTGCTGGCTCAACAGATGGCACACCCCATCTTTGCACACATCTCTTGGGAAGCTCTGTTTTGTAACCACTGGTCCTGGTTCTACCACTGTGGGCATTTTATTGTTGCTAGGATACAGCAATAAACAAAACAAAGTCCCCGTGATGATGAAATTTACATTCTAGTTGGAAAAAAAATAAGCAAATGAATATACACTATGACAGGTTGTGATAGGTCCTCTGAAGAAAGATGGAGGAAAGGAAGAAAGATGAAGGAACAGAGATGCCATATGTACAATTTTATATGAGATGGTAAGGGAAGGACTCTTTGATGAGGCAAAATTTAAGCCAAGACCTGAATGAAGTGAGGAAGCAAGCTAGACATCTGAGGGAAAAGCGTCCAGGCAGAGGGAACAGTCAGCACAAAGGCCTTGGAGCACAAACAGAGAAATAGTATCAACTCATGTAACTCAAGCTCCTTTACAGCTAAGACTCCTCTCCAAATTCTCCAAATTCTTTTAGATGTTTCTCTTATTTCTAAATAATATGCTTAAATTGTTTTTCTCAATTTGCCTATTTTGGGCATTACCTATTGACTTCCAATATGAAAGATGAAAATTGAACCACACTTTCTTTTCTTTTGTTTTTTCTTTTTCTTTTTCTTTTTTTTTCTGCTTTATCTCCCAAAATCCCCCCTAGTACATAGTTGTATATCTTAGTTGCAGGTCCTTCTAGTTGTGGCATGTGGGACGCTGCCCCAATGTGGCCTGATGAGCGGGGTGCCGTGTCCGCGCCCAGGATCCGAACCAGCGAAACCCTGGGCCGCCACAGCAGAGCGTGTGAACTTACCCACTCGGGCACGGGACCGGCCCCAGCACACTCTATTTTCCTTCCTCCTATCTTACTTCATTCTCCCAACAGAGTTTCTGATTCAATCAGAATTTCTTTTTGTGACTGTATCACTTCCGTTTCTTGCTGAACCTATTAGTAACCATGACTATCCTTCCTTTCTTACAGAAGTTTTTGTTCTTACCAAAGTTAATTATGGCTTTTCTGTTTATTTGCTTAGTATTTTTTTTTTTTTTTGATTCTCTCCAAACTCAGTACAGGAATGGTAAAACCTCTCTAAACACTGTGTCCATCAGGTCAACCATACCAAGCATTCGTGTAGTTTCTCTTCTGCTCCCTTTCGTTTCCCTCCCTCGCCTCTTCTCTAGGGACACCCCTCCTGAACCCTTCATATCCCCACCCCAAGAAGGACTGGTTGCTTTCTAAGTCCACTGTGTAACTGTCAGCCTAAGATTCCTTTTTTGCCCGTTTCTTCTGATAAACCTCCCATCTTCCTCTTTTTGGGTTTACTATTGTGTTTCCGTGGAATACTTCCCTCAGTAGAGTTGATGAAGGATGCACCACTGATCAATTTGAAATAAATTTTCTAGAGACACTGCATCTAAATCTTTAGTTTACCCTCACATTTGAGAGAGAGCTCGGTAGTATATAAAATACAAGTTGAAAACCATTTTCCCTCAGAATTTTGAAGGCATTGCTTCATTGTCTTCCAGCTTCTAGTTTTGCCATGGAAACCCAATGCTATTCTGATTTCGGGTTCCTTGTATTTTACCTGTTCCCTCCCCCTCCTCTAGAAAATGTTCACAATGACGTGTTTGAGGTCGGTCTCTTTAAAATCGATTAGGTCATGCATTCAGTGAGGCTTTCAATGAGTTAATATCCTTCAAGTCTGGAAATTTTCCTTGAATTATTTCTTCAATAATTCCATCTCTTTTTTTTTTTCCTGTTCTATTAGTTATAAGTTGGACCTCCTGGATTGATCTGCTTTTCTCTCCCTGTTTTACTCCTTTGGTCTCTTTTTTTTCCCTTTTCTGTCCTTCTGTTCTACATTCTGAGGGATTTTTCTTTACTTCATCTTCTAAACCTTCTACCGAACATTTATTTCTGGTATAATTATTTTAACTGTTATCCAAATGTTCTCTGAATTATTTCCTAAATGTTCCTTGTGTAGAGCACCTTTTAATGTGTTTTTTGGATGCATAGTCTTCTCTATGGATATCCTCCAAGATATTAAGGTTTAAGTATTATAAAGTTTTTCTCCTTCCTATATTGTCTACATTTCCTATAAATTCCTTTTACACTCCCCTCCCACCCCCACCCCCCAGTTTATTCTGGTTTCTGATTTCAGACAAAGGCATTTCTCAAATATCTAGTCATTCTTTATTGTCTTTTTATACATAAGGATAAGGCAGGGACCTGGCTATGTTGTTGGAGACCCCAAATATTGATAACTGAGTCTTTACTTTCTGATTAGCTGGGCAGTTTCTCCAGAGAGGAACCCAACAATTACCTGGGGTGGTCAGGTAGGGAGGTGGTGGGATTCCTGTGTATAGTCTGAGTGGCCCAACGAGGCCAGGTCTAATCATTCTGGATGTAGAGTTTCCCACGATGCCCTGGTCATTAGTAAGGAGCTCTCCCCAGCATAGAGCCACACCTTATGTGTCCAGGTCTAGAGTCCCTCTTCATTTCTCATGCACAAAACTGCTGGAGAGATAAGTTGGCTGTCTGCTTGGATTGGGGAGAATGCTGAGGGTTTAATGGTTCATTATGCAGTGATTAACAAATCCCCTGGTTTCCAGCAACTTACGCCCCACATCCCCATCTTCCACAGTGTCTCCAGCCGCTAAGGCTTTTGGGGGCTCCAGAGTTTCCTTACTTCTCACTGTCTCTCTCTCTCAGGCCTTTGGTATTTAGCTTTCTCAGCTTGGTTAACTCTTCCACCTGCTTTTCCACAATTTTGTTGACATTACTTGTCCACTGTTGTCTTTTCACCACTTCTCTTTGCCCTTTTGGATTTATACCATTTAAAAAAAATTCCATTAATCTCATTTTAGTGGCATTTCAGGAGGGCATTGAGAGAAATCCACATAGTCAATCTACCCAATTTAATAGGAAGTCCTCCCAGTTTTTTCTTTTTGAGAATTGGAAAGACCTTTTCCATTCTTGGTTTTCTAGTATCTTTTCCCTTCTTTACAATTCTTCAGATATTAACATCCATTTTCAGTTATTTAATCTTTCAGTTGAAAACTCTGAGTTTCTTAAGACACTGTGTCTCAACCCATTCACCATTTTTTGTGTATAGCTCCTGAGTCTTAAGTAACCTATCTTGACCTAATAAATTGCTTACAATTCTATAGGATAGGTGTTCTTAAACCTCATTGATCATCAAAATCACTGGCTCCACCCCAGAGATTCTGATTTTGTAGTTCTCGGGTTGGGCGAGGGGAAATCTATATTATTAAAGAATTCTAGGTGATTAAAACTTTTTTTCTTATGGAAAATTTTAAACACATATAAAAGAAGAGACAACGGTATGATTAACTCTCCTGGGCACATCATTCAGCTTCAGTAATTACCAACTCATGGCCCATCTTCTTTCATCTGTACCCCACCCAACCACCCCTACCCATATTAGTTTTTTTTCCTCCCATGCATGTCATTTTAGAAAAAAATCCAAGATATCCTATAATTTCATTTGTAAGTATTTCCGTATGTATCTTCAAAAGACACTCTTAAAAAATAACTATGTACCACCATCACATCTAAAAATATTAAAAGCAATCCCTTAACATCATCAGATGTCCAGTCAGGGGTTACATTTCCTAATTGTCTCATAAATGCCATCCTTCTTCCTTTTTACAGTTTGCTTGAATTGTAATCTAAATAAGGTCCACATAATGAAATGAGTTGCTGTGTCTTTTGATGTACAGGTCCAATTCCTCCAGCCCTTCTTCTCTTTCTCTGTCTCTCTCTTTTTCTCACAATTTATTTGTTGAAGAAACCTCCCCATGTGGTTTTGATGTGTGGCCAATCTGGGAGTCATGATGCTCTGAGCACCCTCAGGGGCCACCCAGAAGGAGAGAGTCCAAACAGTCAGTCCTCTGAGCCTCTACCCTTGTTTATGAAACCTTGTAACCTTTCCTCTCCGTGTCACCTGCAAACCTTTTAATAACATTGCATTTTGGCTCTCGTTCATCCTGAGATATAAGAAAAGCATTAGTTCTTTTTTAATATGTATGTGTGTGATTTCTTTTCCTCGCCTTATAATATACGTGTTTATCCTTATTGAACATCATCTCTTTTTGCGAGGGGCCCTCTCTGTTCTAAATTATAATTCTGCTACCATGGTGTTGGTCACCGCAGTCAAGATCTGAGAACCATCTGCATGAGGTTTTTCCAAGTCATTTGGAAGAAGAAGGTATCTTCTATGGCCCTATATTCAAGGATTCTTTTGTCTCAAGTAGGATCACATTTGAAAAATTAGTTAAGTAGTGCACTCGAGAGAACACAACGTATTTATAAGAATTACTATTTCCATCTTTTCATTAAATTAAGAAGACATCCAGACATCTGGACTCTTGTGGTTCACAGTGGAGTGAAATCAGGGGGAGGCATGTGGATGAATGTTGGAGCTGACATAGTGAGCACGGGCTCGGGATAAGGTGCCCAAATAATTTATCATCTAAGCCAGGTCGGTTCTGAGAGTGAAACAGGTGCTGTTACTAATTACATTGGACAACAGACAAGCACAGAGACTGCCCTGGTTCAAAGCACGTGTGAGGTCCCCCAGGGTGGAGCGAGACAGCCTGGGCCCAGATCCCAGCTCCAGCTCTTACCAACTGTGGGCTTTCAGTGCATTGCCAGCTTTTCTGAGCCTTAGTTTCCTTCCTCTTAGAAGTGACCTCAGGCATCGGTAGGAAAATGTACAAAACACCTAGCACAGCGCCCGGCATGGGTTAAACGCTCAACAGTGCTTCTATTTTTTAAACTGGATCATCATTTTGCTACTGGGAGAATCTGGATGTGTTTGTCCATTGTACCAGTGGAGTTTGGGATAGCCAGAACGTGTCATATGAGAGTCTCTAGTCTCCACTGGTGGTGACCTGAGGTACACCTACGGGGAGAGGTCCACTTTCATTTTCCTCGGGTCTTTTATCTGCTTTATAACACTTTTAAGTTTGGGAAAATATGATTTAACTTACAGACCAATTAGATCTATAAAATTTTTAGAATACCTGCTCCTCTGTCTATTATAGTGTGAATATCAAGACCCACCATGTGCTGTCGATGGCGGGGAAAAGTAAACAGAAGATTCAGTAGAAAATGGTGGTCCTTGCTTTAGTGTAAATTTCCTCCCAAACGAAAGAAGCCGATTTAAAGGAATCTAAAGCAAGCCTGCTTTTCCCAAAGCCCATTGAGAAGACAGTGCAAAGAACAATGGGGTTAAAACACTTTCAAAGGAATCATAATCATAACACAAGCTAAGGTGTTTATAGTCCTTACTGTGTGCCAGGCACTGTTCTAAATATGAAAATAAATAGGTAGCATTTCTTTCATTAGTAATTGTTATGTTCCTTGAGTGATTTTGCAAATAAATTTAAGATAGTCTGATACAGGCACTTACCTATTTGTGAAATGAGTAACCATTGCATGAGAAACATCACTGACAAGTTATTGACAGTCCTGGGATGTACAGAGTTGTGAGACATAGTGTCTATTCTTAATGGGCTTAGAATTCAAGTAAGATAACCAATGTGTCCATAAGAAAGATGAAAAAGAAAAAAAAAACAAGACTCAAATTGCACATGCTAAGTGCCCAGGGTGTGAGTTCAGAGGACGGAGCACCTATTGAGAGCTGGACCACCATGGGTGCCTCATGGAAGGAGTAGAAGTGAAGGGGGCCACGAGGGACCCGTGGTGAGGAGGAGAGCAGGTGCTCCTGGCAATGGGCGTGGCAGCCACACAGCCAGGGAGGTGGACTGTGCAGGACACATCATGCCTGGGGAGAGGCTGAGTGAGCGAAGGGAGGTGGCAGACCGCGTGGAGAGTAGGGCCATAGTGCCCAGGTTTAAAGGCCAAAAGAAAGGCTTTGAGCATGAGTGATGTGAACAATAGGTGCTTTTATGACGGTTAGCTTGGCAGTGGTTTGCAAAGTTGATTATAGCAGGGAGCACACAGAAGTATGAAGGTGGGGGAGGATGGTGCTGGCTCTGTCCTGGGGACCGACCAGGTGGGAGAACTGAGGAAAGTTCCAGGTACCTCAGGCATGGAGCTCTACATCCCATGATTTCCCTGACCAGGGCCCATGGACCTAGCTCCTGACCTGAGAGGCTTTTCCCCTCGATAAATCTTCCAGGAACCTAAATTAGTCAATTAATCCGCATGGGCCCTGTGCGTCGTTCCTACCATTTTCTCTCTCCCCTTTCACTCTCTTTAGGATTGTCTATTCATTTTGGTGGGACTACGTGGTCAGCTTTTATATATTATTTACTTCTTCAATTTAATAGGTTAGTTAAACTATTAATTTTCTGTGAGTTTTTAAACACATGGGTAGTGGTATGATGTTGAATCTTGAAGTTCTCTGCAACGTTGGGGGGAGGTCGTGAGCGATGGCAGCATTATTTTTTTGGCCTTTTTTGACTGTTGGGGAGGGTGTTTAGCATTTAGAGCTCATTATCACATTCAGTTATGTTGGAACATGGATAAACCTGCTTCCAGAGCTGTTGTCTCTCTAAGTCCCACCTCTGCCTTCCTGAATAGCTGGTTCTTTCAGAGTAGGGTTTTTCAAATTATTCTGACCTTGTCCCATAGTAAGAAATACATTTACAACTCAAGCCAACACATACATACATACAAAAATATATATGTATGGACAAATCTCTCTCTCTCTTTATATGTAACTATACATGTATGTCTATATGTACCTAATTTAAACAAAGGCTTTTATTATTTTTTTTAAAAAATTCCAATTATAAACCACTAACCAATATATAATAACCACTGACAATGTGGTTATTACATCCTTCCCCAATCTGGGCATGTGGTCCCACCTAACACTTTGTAAGGAATTACAGAAAGGTCCAGAAGGCATAGCCTCTTGAGTGCCAAGGCCACCTTGTCTTCTATGACTGTCTATTTTCAGAATGGACCAGATTCATTCCCGGTGGGATGGAGAGATGATGGGGGCCTTTTCCGACTGGGGTTAAAAGGGTACAAACATCTGGTCCACGGGTGAATAAACGGGATTTGGGCCTCGCGTCATATGGTCCAAAAGAAAGGTCTTGTTGCTCCAGAGTCATCTGATAACCACTGACTGGGTAGGAGGCCTCCCTCCCCTCGTCCGTCCCAGCCACCTCTGCTTTAAGATGACTCCCCCCAAGTTAGGCTTATCTAGTTCCTTGACAAAGCACAACTGCTTGGAGAGAAGTCCTACACTGCTCTAAATTCTAACTTCGGAGAATTCCCAATGGAATGTCTAGATTGGTGTGCACTTTAGGGCCCCTTCTTTGTATCGCTAATGGGGAGATGTCTTTTGTAAACACTGAATAAATCACGGCTCAGTGTGAGGGCTAAACATTGAAAAGAATCTGGACTCACGTATTTTCTTAAAAAAAAACAGTACACTCCACCCACCTCACCCGCTGAAACACATGGCGTGGCATAAAGTGATGTTTATGTACAAGTTAGAATATGAGGACCGTGCCCTCGTGGGGACAGTCAGCTCTTACAGCTTAGGTTTCTTCCTCCTCTGTTGTGACACTTTAGATTATTTCAATCCACGCTCTAGCTGTAGAACCATGTTGGCAAGGAGATTTTTCTAAAGGTTTTTTCTCATTGCTTAGAGCCAAAGGTTTTGTCCTCTGACCTTTTGATTCCTGTTCTGTATCTAATCAATGTCAGGTCACTAGGAGTAAAACTAAAAGGAGGTTAAGTGGAAAAAACAAGAGCAAAAAGCCCAGGAAGCACAAGCCGCAAGCCTGCCTGGTCAAGTTGCAGCAGCTCACCATTTTGAAGTAGTAAGATCGCTTGGAGAAGAGAGTATTTCTCGTTTACCATCCGCCCCCTAACCC